>NW_027226406.1:0-354309 GCF_022539635.2 Chironomus tepperi
GGATTGGGAAATAAAATTTGATTTTTTTATGTACTGAACATTAATTGACTTACAAATTTCTCAACTTCTTTCGCTAACTTAATACCACATAATGATTTCGTGGAATGCTCATCAAGCCACTGAATGCGTGATTGTTACGTGTTACAATATGAGCAGACATCAAGTGCGAAGTGTAAATGAAGAATGTCGGTTTGCGGAGATTATTTCATACAATTTTATAGATAGATGGATGCGGTTCACATAGTTCATAGTTTGTTGATGGTTAGTAGATTATCGAAAAGGGGTTTTGTACCAAAAAAATTGGTTTTAAAGATAAAAAAGTAATAAGCATAATGTTAGTATTTTATGTATATCAAGTCATAGTGAAAGTGCTCTTGGGGTGCGGTTTTTGGCTACTTTTTGTGCTGTTCTGTGCAACTAAAGTCACTAAAAAAATTGCGAGTAATTGAGTTTTGTGTGGAATTAAAGGAATTATTAACAAATGCAGTTATGGAACTAAAAGCTGGTTTTTATGTTAGAAAATGATAATAAAGGGGAAATAATAATAAGAAATAACGTTTTACCCCATCGAAAATTTCCATTATATCATCCCACCACTAAAATAAATATTGATAATAGTGATAAATTATGTTGATTAGTATCTTTATCTCATGTGAATTTTAATATTATTTAATTTAACTAATTTTTTTTAGGAATCAGAGTTGCTAAGTTGGAGTTTGCAGTTTTGGGTCATTTTAGGACTATTTTAAGCTATCCAGATTTTGACTACATCTGGTGGAGCATATGAATCTCAACTGATCTGAACGATCAGCAAAATAAGTAAGCAATTTGATAGACTATTCATGATCTAACTAATATCCACAAATATGATCTATAAGAATTTCTGAATTTTAGAATGGATGAGTTTCTGTTTGACTAGTTGTATGTACGTGTTCTTATATTCTAGTTCTAAGAATGACTTGACCTTTAACTAGTGAAGTAAAACACTAGTAAGTAACTATCTTGAGCATCTTGATTGACTAGGTTGGTATACTAGAAACTCTTTATAGTTCAACGAAGCCTCTAGATGGTCACTTCTAACATGCCATCAGAGTATAAAGCTCTTCAAAGACATAGTTGGCACTAGAATGTTTCTTATTTAGAGCTAACTTGTCATACACTAGCATACAGTGCATAGAATACATAACTATGATTAAAATAAAGAAAAAATATGTAAGTTGAACTACACTACTCAAGAAGCTCATTTCAGGGGTAAGCTGCTAGACATACTATAAAGTTTGCCCTAATTACTATTGTCACACTCTGAGGATATGCACTAAGAGTGGTGAAAGTCTCCAAACAACTCAAATGAATAAAGCCCTGCCTCGATTTTATTGGAGCTTCGTAATAGATTTCACCAGTCATATGGATTTCATATGATGGCTACTTCCATTAGTAAATCTAAAAATCACAGAGCCATAAAGGCATCGATTCAGACCTTTTCTCATTGGTGTCCCAAGCTGTCACACTGGGACACAGATCTGTCCTTGACAGAGCAATAATTGATTATTTTACATTTATGTCACTCGAGTACAGTGTGTATATTAAACAATTAATCCCTGAAGCTTTTATAAGGGGCCGTTCACTTATTACGTTCGCTTTTTAGGGGGGAGGGGGGGTCTAGGATTTTGTAACAGCCTCAACCAAAAAATTTTTTTTGTAACGACATTTTGTAACGAGGGGGGGAGGGGGGGTCTAGAAATTCGTTTTTTTGCGTAACGTAATAAGTGAACGGCCCCTAAGCACATTCTTCAAAAGTACACAGATATCCTCTCCACATACTACAAACTTTTAAGTAAAACTACTTATCCACTCCCTTAACATCTCTGATTCTAGTGAATTTTGATTTTTGTGTATATTTATTAAACATATAAAAAACTAGAGAAAAAGTAGAATTTTTATGGAAATGACAGAAATAAAAAAGTTTAATGATTTATGACTTATTATCAAAAAAAAAAAAAAATTAAAATTCGATATAGAGTTTTTAGGAATATTAAGCAGTTGATTGATTGATCGATTAAATTTTCAAACTTGATATATATATTTTGCATGAAAAATTATATTTACAATAGTGTGTATGAGAATCAGTGAAATGTGAAATTTTGAAAGAATCTGGATATTCATCACCAATCAATTTATATTCCAAAATGTATATCATGACTCTACAGACTAGCAAAAACAATCGATATATTATGAAATGTAATATAAAGAAGAACTTTTGTAACTGAATTGAATGCAATCGGAAGTAAGAAGATTTGAGACAACAAAATAATTAAAGTCATTCACCTGTTTAGCCTCTTTGTCTGAAACTGATGACTTTCCTGGCGTATAATTTTCAATTCGACCTGGTTGTAATTTATATTGTCCAATGTTTGGCTTGACAGGCTGCTCCATGGAACCATATCTAGAATAAATAAATGCATTTATGACTATTCATGCAGGTAGACAATTGAATTGCACTCACCTATCTTCACTTTGGTTACCTATTGATATTGTTCTTTGCCTGTCGGAACTTGCACCGCTACTATATTTAATTATATAGTCTGAATCGTAATTTACATCCGGCTCGGAAGCATATCCATTGGATTTATATGGAATTCCTGTGTCGCAAAAACAAATTAATTAAAGTTTGATTTATTTTGATGAATCTTAAAAAGCTCTTTTAATTAATAAATTTACATATTTAGACAATTTGTATTTAAAAATTCAATATTTATAGACTATTAGCACTTTTTTTTCTATTATTGAAAGGCACCGAACAACTAAATTTACATTCATTGACCGTGTAGAATTTGTACAATTATTGACAGGTGGGTGGGATTGCTTAGTCATAACACAGACAATTGTTTTTTGAAGGATATTGTTGCTATTTGGGGGGAATCTATTGTTATTTTGTGGTTGGTTTAGTCACAGTTGATTTAGTCATAGAGCAGTGGTGGGTAACTTGTGTGCAACGGCACCGTGAATGTCACGAATCGAAATTGCAGTGTGCAAGATGTGTCGTGTCAAAAACAAGGTTGTCCCACCACTGGGGTAGAGTGATCAAAAGTGCGTCTCTTAAAGTAACTATGAACTAGTTCTGGAGTTTGGATCGATTAACCAAGTTGTTGCTATTTTAGGTTAGAACTTTTGTAGTTAATGCCCAGTAAATATCTAGTTCTAATGAATATTTACCCAATGGAAAATGTACTGTCGTTAGCATTGAATGGTACCTTCTCAGATTGACAGAACTCTAATTAAATACTTGGAGGTTGACCTTTAGTAAGAATCAAACCTACGTCTTTTCGTATAAATAGTCTGCTAACCTAACTAATTGATTACAGATACCTTAATTGTCATGAGCATTATACGAATGCTTGCATATCTGCAACACCTTTCGTAATATTAGAAAAGTCGGACTCAGGCAGGAATTGTACCCCACGTTCTTACAAAAGAGGTGGTTGCAGATATTCAACCTGTTGTCTAACCTTTCAATCACAGAGCTCTTGCTCTCCGTATGGATAGATTCATCTACATTTTACTCATTCCCCTAGATTCCATTCTACTAATACATCATAACAGGTTAATCTACAACTTGGTCAATATCCCACAATCCAGAAGGTATCTTGCGATAGGCCATGGATCACACTTGATCTTAACGACCGCGAAGTAAGTAAGTAAGTAAGAAGGTATCATAGGTTTATCATTTCGAAAATATCCATAGTAACACAAAAATCCCATCCAACAATTCAAACAGTCAGGAAAAATTCAATTAATTTTATGTCAATGGCTTTTAAAAATCTCCCCGAGTCATTCAATCACATGACCACATAAAAAAATCCAATAACTTTCAAATGCTTTTGAGAGAGATCATTAAAATTATTTATGACATAAAATACAAAACACTTTGTATTAAAAATGTTTTAAGATACATTATAACTGAGTAGTAATAAACATTCTACATTCATTGAAACGAAAAAGAGTTTGCTACTATAAAGTTTATAGTGTCGAAGGGATGTAGTTAGGGAGTGCCATGGAGTGTTGCCCCAAGGGCTTAATTTTGGAGGGATTTTGGGATTATTTTATGAAAAACTCACGCAAATTGAAGATTTTTCCTTACGTAATAGAGGTTTATTGACCCTTCTAACCCACATCTATCACCCTTAACCCCTCTAACCAATCCCTATAGGGATCACATATATTTAGTGAGTATTTTGTGATTTTTCATGAAAAACTCTAACAAATTGAAGAATTTCTTTCCAAAAGAGTAGGAAAGGGGTTGGTCGACCCCTCTAACTCTCATTTTATTATACATCGAATACCTCCTAACCCCTCTAACCCCCCATATAAGTAAATCACAAATATTTAGAGTGTTTTTGGAATTTTTTTCATGAAAAAACCAAGCAAATTGAAGAATTTTTTTTCAAATGAGGAGGAAAAGGGTTTGGTTGACCCTTCTAACCCTCATTTTGTTATTTGTCTAACTCGCCTAACCCCTATAACCTCCCACTCATATGGATCGCAAACTGAAAGATTTTATTCCATAGGATGGGGGAAAGGGGGTGGGTTGAGCCCCTCTAATCTTCTAATTAACAATTTCAATCCGTATCCCGGGATCCCGAAGTCCCGGTGGTTTTTCCGGTCCTGTAATTCCGGGATTGAGATTTTGTCCCGGGATTGAAATGATTACTCTAAATGGATATAATATAATGGGGGATTTTAAGATTTTTTCATGAAAAAAACAAATAAATTGAAGAAAAGTCAACTCCAAGGAGAATGGAGAAGAAGGCTGGGTATCGAGAGGAGGCAGGTTGACCTCTAAGCAATCTCCACCCTGCAATACGTCCCTGAAGTGCCTGAACAAATTTTTCAAAATTTTAACTACCATTTTATGATTAATAATTGCATTATAAAGTGAGTGAATACATTTTTTTTCATCATTATTTCTACTTCACTGCCCCCAAAAAAAAGAAGTTGTATAATAAAAATGTGCAAATAAATAATGCGAAAAATGCATTCATCACACGATTAATTAAGACTTGCGATTTTAAAATTTTTAATGAGATATATCAAGCGAGAATGTGTGAATTTGGTGTATTATAAAAGATTTTTGCATGTACCTCGTCTTGTTTTATATTTGACAGTCACATAATTATCTACAATAAAAAAAGAAGAAGGAATTGACAGATAAAAAAACAAAGAAGATCAAAACAGTGGATTATTAATCAAATTTTGTGTGTGATTTGTTAATCAACAACTATATGAGATTTATTTTGTCCATTTACCGTCATCTTTGGCTTTGTGAATTGTGTTGTACATCTTCTTATACCATTGGTCACGGCTCATGTCTGTTACTTCCTGCACAATAGTTAATTAAATATTGATTGATTAATTGATCATTTAGACAAATCGTATTTATAGTCAAAATTTATGAGGTGGTGGTTGTGAGGACAGAGTTGGTGAATTTGAGGCTTTTTGAGCTTAAATATGAATATCGAGAAAATGTCAAATAGAGTCGCATCTAGTTAAACTCAAGTTAATGCTCTACTGTGCATACTATTATACAGGAGAGAGCTCATTCCATCCAGTAAATTTATTTCACCGGGGATACCTTAAGAATCTATCTTGAAGATAGCACACCAGTTATGACCTGACAAGCCGCACACTAGCTTTAATCTGGCAGATCATTAGCTAGGTACTATCTGACAGGTCACGCAGAAGGTACTATCTGGAAGTATACACACGAAGTATAACCCAGTAGTTCACACACTTGGTATGACTTGAAGGTCTCACAATATGAATTCTTGGAAGGCCAAAAACTAGGCTTAACTTGGCAGGTCAGACACTAGGAATGATTTGATAGATCACACACTAACCCTAACAGGCAATGAGTATGCTTTCATATTACAGAAAGACCACTAGTGTACCTAAAAGCGGTGTCTTGGTCTTTTAGAGTACGAAACACATTAGGTAGTGAGTAATCTATCAAGTCACGCACTAGATATAATCTGGCAAGTTACACACTTAATATGACCTGGTATGCCATACACTACGTATTGTAGGTCAAGTCACACAATTGACATGACTGTTTAAGTTAGTGTTATTCAATCCGCAATTTAGAGGGTGATGTGAAGCAAAAGTGATGTACTTAAAACGATCATCTACACAATATCAGAGATTTAAGTGTGTAGCTGTGCACGGCATAGTAAACCAAATATCCATTTCAAATTTTGACCATACATTTCGCTACACACTGGATGATATTGGCGATGACGCACTACATAGAGTGTTGCTGAGCATAGTTTGAGAAACACTAGCTTAAATCAAGTACATGACGAAGTCTGGGAGTTTATGTTTCATAGTACAGAGTGTACCAAGTAACAAGTCTCTTGTCTAGACCTATGCTTTCTCAGAATCCCGGTCCAGAAAAATTTTCGGGGTCGGGATATCCCTGGAAATTGCAATCCCGATCTCGATAGCGAGAAAGCATATCTGGACCCACAAAACATCAAAAATCTCAATTTCCCAACTCTGTCTATCTACATAAATATATCATTGACTAATTTTACCGATCGAAGCGACAGCGGCATTCCTTCTGACGTCGTCGGACCAACGCCATCAATTTTCTTTGGTGAATTCTGTTGCTGTGTTGTCATCTTCTTTGTTGTGGTCGTAACAGTTGAGATTGTTGATTCGTTAGTATTATTTCTCTTATTATTATTATTGATGTCACTGTCTTTGACTTCACTATCTCTTTGCTTAATAGAATAGACTGTAAAAAAAGAGAAATAATTTGTAAACAATCACATCATCATCAGCATCATCGTTTGCTGTTGCCATTATCATATGTTATGTCTTCTTACCTAATTCATTTGATTTACTAGATTTTAAAGGCGTCGTTTTGAATGATATCAATTTATCTTTCGGTGATGTGTTTTGTGTGCCTTTGTCAAATTTCTCATTAAATTGATCAGCTATATAAAGCATGCATGTAATGGAAGTAAAACGCACAGCGTTGAAGAAAAACAAGAACATAAAATGTGTGAAAAAGATTAATTGAGATAGATGCCTTTTCATTCATTTGTGGGTGGAAGTAAAATTGTGAAAAAAAATCTCAAATGAATGAATTCAAGGCACAGATGGGATGAATGCGATAAATGTCAAATTTTGCTTCGTTTTATTACCTTTTGGCTTCCTAAAAATGACGTGATTTTGTTGTTGAATGCGCGGTGTTGATGAGATTGTGTTAAGACTACTGCTCTTTATGATGGATCCTTGGTATGGCTTATCTTTATAGTCGGGATCTGTCCAGGGCGGTGGCGATGGACAGTCTTTGGTTGATAGCTTTTTACGCTGTAGTGTTGGAGATTCAAATGGTACAGGACGAAATTTTCGATCAGCTATTGGTGATGGTGGTGCTGATTTTGGTGACCATACAGGTGGTGGCGGTGGTGAGTCTAATTTCTTCTGTATTAACTCCTGTGAGTGATTTTGTTCGGACCAAACACCTGGAAAAATTGGAAATCATACAGTTAGTCTAATTTGTAGGAATGATGAATTTTGAATAATTTAGTTCAGTGGTGAGCAACCTTTTATTTTTTGCGGCACATCATGGTTTTAAGACATGACCGAAATTGCACATGGCATACAGCACACTAGTGTGCCGTGGTACACATGTTACGGCCCAGCGTAAACGAATAGAAAAACTGACCGTTTATTTTGTACGGTTTTGCAAGAATTTGTAAGGTTTTTAGCACCAAAAATTTGAATAAAAATTTAACGGTAAAAACACGTAATTTTTATTGCTAATATCAATTGATATTTACTGAATTAACCATGTATATAGTATAAAATACTGCAAATTATCAACTAATTAACAGTAAAATTTAAAATTTATTTTTTAAATTCAAGAAAAAGTTATATTTTTGTAATAATTTTTAACGGTTTTCTAAATTTCAAACATAAGTGCTAAAACGAATTCTTGAATGCTAAAACGAATTCTCGATCCGTTTACGCTGGGTTACGGCACACGGTATACGCCACACTAGTGTGCCTTGGCACGCAGGTTACCGCACATGACACACGACATACTAGTGTGCCGCGGAACACAGGTTACACGGTATACGCCACACTAGTGTGCCTTGGCACGCAGGTTACCGCACATGACACACGACATACTAGTGTGCCGCGGAACACAGGTTACACGGTGTACGGCACACTAGTGTCGCGGCACACAGGTTATCGCACATGATATACGCCTCACTAGTGGACCGCGGCACGCAAATTAGTGTACACAGTATAAGACACACTATTGCACCGCGGCACATAGGTTACCCATCACTGAATTTTAGTTAATTATCAATACAGCAGACGATAGACATGTATGGTAAGTAGATAAAACAATATTGGATACAAAAAAAAAAATCATACATGGATATATTCATGTAATTATTATTTGATGAGGAATAGAGAGAGAGGCAGACATGAAAACAAAAGCATAGATTTCATAATATGTTCATTATAGAGATATCAAATAACATTAGTTGTTATGCCTTATTTTAATATTAGTCCAATCATTATCAAAAAATATAGAGTATGGGACCTGAGGATAATTAGAATCTGCCCAAATCAGTTACAAAATACATGTTATTGTTAGATCGAATGGCTGTCTGTTTAAAAAAAAATTAGAAAATGGGTTTAAATGTTAATGTTAATGACATGACATGACCAGATGTCAATGGTAAAATGTATACGGCAAATAATTTAAACTCTCACATTTAGTGGGGAATGTTCGTAAGTTAGGTAACATGATGAAAATTGTGATTTTGGATCCGCTAGACAAATTTTGATGACCGAGATCGAGACTAATTCGGATATCCTATAAATATGGAGCCTTTATCCATTCCCTCCAACCATAACGCAATTACAAGACTACCCGGGAAGTCAGGAATCCTTAGCCTTCCCTCAACCTTAACGACTTCCCAATCATGGACCATGCACTGCCCGGGAGTCCCATTTATCAGGAACCCTTACATGCTTCCTCCATTATAATGCTTTGTAGTCAATTTAAAATTGTAAAACATCCTCTTAAGCGTTACCAAAGGATTCCAGTCAGAGTTACAAAACAGCACCTGTCACAGGCAGAAAACCGTACAATTTATAAATAATTTGTATGGTTTTGGAAAGAATAACCATAAACATTATTAAGAAATTGTACGGTTTTTGCCAGTCACAGGTGCTTGGTTTGCAATTCTGGTCCCATGCATCGGAAACCCTAACTACCCACTATCCTACCCAAGTAGGCACTGTTATGCTTTATACTCTGTATTATGATTATAAACCAGTTCCAAACCCCTCCCCCCTACAGCGTCACCCAGAAAACCCAGTTTACATAACCGTTACATAATTCCTTAACAATCCCCCAAACCAGAACAGAGGCACAGACATCAAAAAAAGTCAAAATATCAGCACACACAAAAAAAACTTGCAAAAACGTTTTAACAACAACAATAAATAATGTAAAAATTAGATAGAAAGATTTAAATCTGAAACTATTCGGATGTGGATATCAGGTGACGGATGAAATAGAGAGAGAGAGAGTCGGCGAATCTAATTTAAAAATCATCCATCATTGTGATGATACAGAAATAGATATGACACAAAAAAAAAGAACTAAAAATAATATCGAAATCGTTTATTTTCCTTTCCTTTTTTTTATAATTAGTAAAATGATGGCACTGATGTTGATTTTTAGTCTCACTCGTTTTTTTTTTGCTTGTTTTAGTTCAGATTTATCATCGTTTGAATAATTTATTTGATGTGTCTCGCTTGTAATTAAGGGATACTTTCTGTATTTGAGAAGTGGGAGGACTTTTTTCATAAATTAGGATGGGGCATTTTTGATGTTTAGTTGATGATTTTTGAATGTAATTAGAATTTATGATGAGCATAGAGAAGAACAGTAGAGGATGGATGTTTAATTTCAGATTGGGTATTCATGAATCAAATAATGACAAATTGGATTTTTGGGTATCTAGAATAGAATTGGACAAATCACTGATCTCGAGCTTACACTTCCACATAAAGAGGGCTGCACCTTTCCGATGCAACCTCTAACTAGATTGCTACATAGTTCTTACACCCGCATTGTCAGACTCATCTACAAATGGCTTGATACTTCAGATTCAACTTTATTTAAGTGCAGGAAGTGGAATGAACCCGACTAACACTGTGAATTCTGGTTTTTGGACTGTGATTTCCAATTGATTGCCATATGGAGCTTTGTGTCGATTTGGGTATAATATTCGAAATTGACCTGGCGGCACTGTTCGCTGCACTGTGCCATGCGGGATAGTGTCCTTAGCTATGTGACATTCAATATGAAGTGATGGGAACAGCTACTCAAGAATCTATTTTCTTAATGGATGTGGTAAAAGACCAAAATATTCAAATTGTGTTCAATATCAACAAAATTCCTCAATAATTTGTTTATAATCTGCAGCCACAGATTCATTAAAATTAATCGATATCGCCCACAAAATTCAATCTACCTCGCTTTTTTTCACACCAAATCCAATCTCCCCCAAAGAAATAATGACAAGAAATTTCCCAGTCATCTGACTTTAATCTAATGTTGCCAAAATAAACAAAAGCCTTAAGCATTTCCTCCAGCATGTAAACAATCCACAAAAGAAGCCTCGTTCCATAGAAACCATAAAATGTCAGTAACAATGGCGGACTTAAAAGAGCTCTTCTTATCGGAAATAATCTTAACGATAAACGGCAGAGAGAAACTTTTTGCTTTCCAAAGGAACAATGAGAAGCCATAAATCACTTTTTAATTTTCGACTTAAACTTTATGGCATCATGTGAGGTCAATGTGTAGAAACCCGAGCGATAACAAGTAAGCTTGAGTGGACAAAAAAATGTTTTAAGTTATAACTTAGTTGATGGCAAGTTTATGTCCAGTTGATGACTAATTCTAACGTATTTTTGTCAACTTGGGAAGGAACCGCATTAATTGCCGTAGAAATGACTCACATTGGCCGTCAACGTGCCGGCAGTGCAGATTCACGTATTTCTGTTAATACAGCGATGTTCTTCTAGTGACAGTGACGGGGATTCAGGATGGTCAAACTCAAATTCATGAGCCGTTCCTAATCCAACATTGCCCAGAGACCCAATTATGACTTGATCTTGTACATGAAGCAGTCTAAAGTATCTAAACTTCCGAAAAAGAACAAATTAGGTTATGACTGGGATTTGAACTCACGACTTTCAGTTTACCATATCAAATTTGAACCAAGCACCGTTCCTACTTGACCAGCAAGGCACCTAACTGCTACTGACAATGTCGCTGCCTACCATACACATTGTGCCACTCGGGAAAATAATTTGCGGCTTTCAATTTGTAATTAACAGCTTCTAAAATTGCACTATTGTGGCAAATATCCGGAAATGAAAATTAATTTTCATTTTATTAAGAAAATAAATTTTCAAGTTACATAGAAAATTATTTTCCCTTTTTTTCATCCAGCACGTTTCTGTTGTTGCTGCATAGCAAGATTGCAAGTGAGTATAAAAAGGTAATTTTCAACTTTATATACATTGTGAATGAGATTTATTGCTCACAGTTAAAAGCTATTTCAACGATACATAAAACTTATGGAATTGCATTTCATGTGACCTCCTTTTTTTGTTTTTTTTTTGCACAGTTCATAATTTACAGTTCATAAATTTATTTATGGATTTTATGCATTACATTTACACAATCATTGCATTTAAATTGAATATTGATATGGTAGATCATCATGTTCTATAAAGACACATCATTCATAAAGACCAGACACCATTGCGAAAAGTAAACCTTTTAAGAGAGGAAAACTTAGACATCAAAGACACAATATCGAAGTGATATTGAACGCATTTATTATTATCTTTATATGAAATCATAAAAAATATTGAATATGGGATGCTTAATAAGCATAGGGGGATTGATGATTGGATGGAAAATTTGTAGAGAAAATTTATTTTGCACTATCAAAATTCTGGATTGAGTCATGTCTGGACTATTTAGATCAGTGTGTCTTATACTATGCAACATAGCATACCACTATGTCGCGACAAACTAGACACCAATTTCTCCGGGTTTGCTATGGTAAAAGACGTCAAAAACACATTGTAAGGGTGCATTTAGTGTGGTAAAATGAAGACTATACCGTATCAGTATTGGATAAATCATCCCTTTGTGTGTCAGGAAAAGCCAGCTTTCCCAAAAAGGACAACAACCACTAAGACATGAAATTTAGTCACGATTTTCTCTAAAGATTCAGCAAAGATACTGCTTGAAAGTATGAGAACAACTGCTTAGGACTAAAATAGACCTTGCTATACTAAAATGTATGGATTATTTAGTAAGTGTATTGTATTTCATAGTCTTGATATTAGCGATGACTTCTAATGTAACGAAGGACAGTTTAAAGATTGAGGATTCACTGAAAGCTTGACTCAGAACTTGATCTACAGCTAAAATGAGATTTTAACTCATTTTACGACGTTATTGTCATCAGACTGCTAATGGATAGGTTTCTGGTGCATGTGCTCAAAGTCGACCCACGACACACGACACACGACACACGACACAGAATAGTATTTTACCCATAAGATGACATGACATTGTCGTGGAGTCGAATTCGTGTGCGTTTCGGAAAAAGTACTAATTGATCAGCACACGCTGAGGTGTGGTTAACATGGTGGTCAAGTGGACATTATACATAAAATCAAGTTATAGCTGCTCTGGCGACTTTGTTATTATACTTATTAAATGGCTAAAGGCACTTTTAATTAGAATGACCTGATGATTACTAAGTTAGAGTCACAAGTGCATACGTTATTCCAGAAATAAATCAGTGTAGCTATTGAACCACGTTACTTCACAAAATCAATAAAATGCTCTCATTCAAGCTCCTCCAAACTAACATTCCCCCTATCCACTCATAAGTATATCTCTATCTCTTATTGCTCTCTACCATTTTCATTGTGATATGTCTGCTTTGAAGAACATTTGCGTAAAAATAAAAATCATGTACTTATGTGAGAATCAAGAGATTGATATTTTCCAGACATGATTTTTCTCTCTCCTTAAGATGAGAAAAATATAAACATAAAAAGATATTTTCCTCATACATAACATGCTACATACTTCCTCTTAACCTCTTCATTTCCATATAGCTTAAAGAATTCGTTATCAGTTAAGGAATGGGAAATAAAAGGCAGAAACAACAGCTACAATTCAAAATTGATTTTCTTGTTTTGTGAATGAAAAGCAAAGAAGAAGCTTGACAAGATGTAGAAAATCCGACAAAAATTCATGCGAGTTTGGCGATAGGAATGTTGTTTATATTTTGGGTTTTCCAACACACGAAGAAGTCAGGAACGCACGAAAAAAAAACTATTTGAATTTACGTCATGATTAGAAATAAAGTTCAAAGGCGATAAAGTATTACTTCCACTTATATGGATTTATGTTTGCCTCTATTTTCATATTTCTGCCACAAGCTTATTGCTGTAGTTTTTCTATTTTTATAAAAGTATGGATTGTTCTCTATGTGCTTAACCTTTTGTTTCTATTAATTGAATTAAATATTATGGAAAGCTTTCAATTCCAATTGAATTTCCTTTTCAATGTCTTGATAATGTTATTAAATCTTTAAAATAATATTTTGTATTTCTGACGAGTACTTTGTGAGTCATTAGGTTGTGCGGTGAAGGTGTGAATGTTTTGATTAAATAGCATTGAGTAGGATTGAGTAGTTGAGGTGGATTGTGAGGCTATAATGAGTCAAATCAGGATTTAAGGAGTCTGTCCAGGCACTAAGGAGTCTGTCAAGGCACTAAGGAGTCTGCCAAGTCTGCAAGGATTGCGTTAAAACTATAAGGAGCCAGTCATGACTCTGAGGACTCCATGAATACTCTAAGGAGCCTATGAAGGCTCTGTTGAGTTTTAAAGGCTCTGTAGAGTCTGTAAAGGCTCTGTGGAGTCTGTCAAGGCTCTGTAGAGTCTGTCAAGGCTCTGTAGAGTCTGTCAAGGCTCTGTAGAGTCTGTAAAGGCTCTGTAGAGTCTGTCAAGGCTCTGTAGAGTCTGTCAAGGCTCTGTAGAGTCTGTCAAGGCTCTGTAGAGTCTGTCAAGGCTCTGTAGAGTCTGTCAAGGCTCTGTAGAGTCTGTCAAGGCTCTGTAGAGTCTGTCAAGGCTCTGTAGAGTCTGTAAAGGCTCTGTAGAGTCTGTCAAGGCTCTTTAGAGTCTGTAAAGGCTCTGTAGAGTCTGTAAAGGCTCTGTAGAGTCTGTAAAGGCTCTGTAAAGTCTGTCATGGCTCTGTAGAGTCTGTAAAGGCTCTGTAAAGTCTGTCATGGCTCTGTAGAGTCTGTAAAGGCTCTGTAGAGTCTGTAAAGGCTCTGTAGAGTCTGTAAAGGCTCTGTAGAGTCTGTAAAGGCTCTGTAAAGTCTGTCATGGCTCTGTAGAGTCTGTAAAGGCTCTGTAGAGTCTGTCATGGCTCGATAGAGTCTCTCAAGGTCCCGAAGGTTCTCTAAAATAGTGGAACTTACTCAGTAGCCAACAGTACATCTGTCAATTGCCACACAACCCAAACTTAATAAAACAATTTTTCATTTCAAATGACACACGCGTGATTTATAGAATATTTTCTCAAGTTGGAATCTCTAAAATTCTATTTAAGTCATCAAGGTGAAGAATGCGTTCCGAAAACAATCAACAGACACAAAAAATTTCCCACTTGTTTCCTTCAAACAAGAAGTAGAAAAAAAAATAACAATTTACTTAAAATATTTTCATTCACTCATAAACGTTTAATTTCCTCGCATTTTGAACTGCATTGCGGCGCTTCTATTTATAGCCAGAACAGAAAAAAATAGAAGAAAAAAATCTTGTTTCACTTTCTTAATATCTCATCATCAAAAAATGTTGTGGGTCATGTGTATTATTTAATACACAATTCATCTATCTTTCTTTGAGATTATATATATTCAGCATGCTGATGACGATCAGTAAAATGAGATAATTTTTTTCTTTACTTTTTCTGACTTTGAAATTTTTTTTCACAATTCTTTTTGCCTTTTTGTTCACTTTTGGGGGCATGAGAATGTATATTTTTGTAATAAACATGTGTTTTTGCTAATGCCACGCACGTTTAGACAGTGGTAAAAATAATTTTTTACATTTTAATGAGGAATAACGAATCTTTTTTGACGGCTATTGGTAAACACAGAAGCTCATTTTCATGACAATATTGAAGAATTTTGCTTTTTTTTGTAGGTCATATATAAATGATGTGTATCGGATAGTGGGTTTGGATGGTCTAAATCGCTCTAAATCACTCCAAATTATGCAATTTGTAATGGTTTTGACTTGAAACAGATGTTAAAACCCTCGAATTACTAGGGCAACAAATTTAATAATTCACCATTTAAAATGGCCGGAAACATCCGTAAAATTACTGTTATAGTACCTTGACATCTTGACAGCAACACGGAAACGTAAAACTGCCCTAACAATTACAATGTGCTGCTTTGGATCACAACCCATTGACGATTTCCCGGTCCTACATAACTTAATGGACAAAGGACGAGAATGAGACTTAGATTGAAATTGGCAATCGGTATATTTTGCAAATTTACATTTCGGGACGGGAACGAAAAACCAGGTCATGAAATTCCTGCAAATTTTTATCTTGTTAATGGTACAGTGAAGGTCTAGCTGCGGTAAAATTCGGGTTCTACTTAGGTTTGGCGTAAAAAGGCATTTTCCCATAAAATTCGGGAAATGGACTCGAAGTTCTGATGATCTCAGGTTAGATTAGAATATGGAGTATCGAGCAATATGTAGTCGCATCTGTCAATGCAATAGTAAGGTCTCTATGGCTTTTATGGCTGAGCAAAATACCAGAAATTTAGAATCTTCTTTTATATGAGGACGTGAGTTCGATTTTCACAGAAAGCTCATCCCTCACTCATTGAATAGAGTGAAGGTAGATATGCTAAGGATTTGCACAATGATCAGTACTCAAAGGTACATCTACTTCTAGTGGACACCATGACAAAATGTCTAGTTGTTAACTAGTTCTATGGTTGACTTAATAATCTTTTCTCAGGAGCGTTCCATAAAATTTGTCATTAGTCGACCTTAGGTCCTGTTATTAAACAAGACATTCTGGTAATTCAACTCGAGTACATAATCGTGAAACTATCAAAATAGACCCTCAATAATCCCAAATCCCTAATCTTTCCTCAGACATCATTCACTAACAACCCCCTCCAAATCTTTGTTATATTCAATGCCATTTATATGTGAGATCACACATGTTCGTTTGTCTATAAATCGTGAGAAATATCACACATAACTTGATGGTAATATTGGTAGTGAAATATTCGATAAGGATAAGGTGTATGGGATGAAAATTCATGGAATATTTTTGTGAGGAAATAAAAAGAATAAAATAAATATTTTGCATAACCAAATTCCATAAAATATCGAATACATTTTGCTGCTTTACATTGCGTTTTTCGGGTTGTGGATGTGAAATATGAAGAATGTGATAAATTGTGATAGGTTATTAACATGACGTTGAAATATGGTGAAAGAATGGTTTGGATGTATGAAATTTTTGGGATATTTTATTGCCATAGAGCTGTTCTAACCACAAATATTGTTTGTTTTTTTAAAGGGGATATGGGTGAAAGGACTCAACCGCACAGATTTGAAAATTAAAGCAGATGATGTTTTGCAATGAAACTTTCCCGAACAGCAGAATGTGTATGCTAAGACACCAAGGCGTGACTGTTATAGCGGATCACCACGCTGTGCCTCTCAAGTTTGTATAGTTTATGGAGATATATTCAAAAAATACTGTTTTAAGTGCAATTTTACACCTTAATGACTGGAGTAGTGGTGGGAAATTTGTAGACCGTGACACACTAGTGGTTCAAGGCTTACCATCAAGTTGTGCCGCTAAAAATGAAAGGTTGCTCACCACTATGTTAGATTATATCTCTAAGTATTGCTGAGGTACACTCCTGTATTTAGGACTGCTGAAGAAGTCATGAAAGAAAGCTGTTGATAACTATAGTATTGCATTTGGTATTAGAAATCGAAATGAGATAGTCAGTGATATATTCAGATTCAGAAAACATTTGAGAGAGGCCATTGATTGCAATTTACTTGAACGGTCAATGAAGTAAATTAATAATTTTATGATCAGGGTGGAAAGGACTCATTATGGACATTATGAAGACATATCCACTGGACTAGATAGAGTTCGGACTTCTAATGTATCTCTATAATATGCCTTAATTCAGCTTAGGTTTACCACAGAAACCGACTCTAGAATCGACTATGTAGGGCTTGTATACTGTTAATTTGCTTCCTAACCTCCCAAGTAGACCCTGATTCTTACAATTTAATTGAATATTTAATTAAAAATCCAAAATATCCCTAAAATTCCCCTTTAAAAATTCAACAATTTAAAATCCTACCATTTTCTAATTTAATTCTGTTCCATTTTGTTGATATCAAACAAAAATAAGATTTATAATAATCTCGTTCCGGAAACGGCTTTTGATCATCAAAAAGCAAAGCAAAAAAACAGTCAAAGAATAACAGAAAATAATCCTCAAGGTTGCAAATAAATAACAAAAATATTTTCCTTTTATCTGTCGCATTTAACCTTACTTCTTCCATCACATTGTATATAAGTTATGAAATAATCTCTTCTCTATTTTTTTGGAGTTACCCCCCATGTGATACTATATATTTTCCTCAAAATATATATATCTTTAGACTTATTATATTTTCATCTCAACATATCAAAATATTTTACTGCCGCAGTCGTTTTTATCATCTTAGCTGTGAGATATTTTTTTTTGAGTAGTAAAAATTATGATTTGAGAGTGATTTGATGATGAGGATGGAGAAGCATGAGAGATTGTGTGACATTTCTTTGTCAAAATAGAATCTTGTTAGCAGGGAAGTAGACAGGAGTCGGGAGGGGAAAAGTGTTTTTGGGGCACGGGATTCTATCAAAGATTCGATGTCCATACAGATCCATACAGATAAAGAGGACGATAATACGTTAGAACTAGTCATCAACTAGATGAAACGTGTTTTTGCCCACTCGGGGATCGATTGAAATCCAAGACCTCACTCAGATGCTGCCTGAAACTGACCCTACCGCTTGCCGTTCTTACATCATGTCTAGCCCATCGAGCCCTGTTCTCTTTAATTCGTTTTGCGATGTCAGCCTTCTCTGTCCTGCTACACAGCTAAGTATAACCATTGCTGTACAGCTAACAGATCTTTGCATTGCTTCTACTTTTGGATTTGTAAAGGTCTTCTTCCTTCTTACCCGATTGGGACCAAAATATACATGTTACCAAAATGGACGCTATGTCTAACTGGCAAATTTCTTGGTAATTGCCCAAAAAATTGCAGTCTGGATGAAATTTAGGCTAGCATAGCACCTGGAGCATAGCACATGGACTTGTTCAATCGCTTTATTAACGCCCTACGATTCACAGTGGATCAATAGGAACCAATCATCATCATCATCATCATCATCATCATCATCATAGCACCTGACTGCCATCAAAAACTTGTGCTGATTGAGTTAGATCCGAAAATGGTTATTAACACAATACTACAATAGAAAATACTAGTAAATGTCGGAAGACCTCAAAACTGCACCCAGCACACGAAGCGAACTTCGGAACTAAAACGGGGAAATGGAACAAGAGCTTCGGAAATTAGACATGAAAATCAGGATTGAACCCAGGGTTTTTGGGACGGAGGTCTAACACTGTACCATTCAGGTCACTGATTCCATTACACCCCCTCTTCCTTTCCTTCCTTTTAAATTTGTCTGCCTCCACCCCTGCCTTCTTATATCATCAGACGTTGTCGTTATAGCAATTACAAATTTATAACTCAAATATTTATTTTTATTTTCTTGTTCTTCTGAGAGAATTGCTTGATATAAGCATGAATGAAAAGAAATATACTTTGAGCTTCATAAAATGTTTATGCACACCATGTATATATACATTGTGACACTTTACAAAGGAGCAAAAAGGTAAAGCACTAGGGTGGAAAAATAAATTTTTAAAATTTATCATAAATGTATGAAATGTAAGAGACATGAATGGTTGAGTTGGGATTGCATATGTTATGGAATGGCGCATTTTTTTATGGATTTTTTTTTGAGGTTAGGAACTTTTTGAATTGTTTGTTTGAGTGCTGAATTTGAGCTTTGAGGCACAATTTCTAGCAGTACAAAAATGGCACTAGACAAGGTGTCAGGATTCAGCTTAAATCAGTTTAAATGCTTTGACTTGAATCAATGAAAATACTATAATAACGCAACCGAACAGCACAAGTTGGCTATCGATCCAAATCCGGCACCAGGGTGACATGACTTTGGTATGGTGTCGATTAGGGTCACTGAATTCGACACCAAGTCAGTGGCACGCCGGCTTAACCTTGTAGCAACTTTAAATGCGTTTTTAATGAATTTGTAAGGAAAATATGATGGAAATTGGCCTAAACTGCAAGACAATGGCGAGATTTCGAAGAGTTTTCTGTAATTTTTGGCAATATCTGCCCTGTTTTTCTCAAAAATTCCTTCAAAATGCGTTCCAAATTGCTGTACGTGAAGACCAGCATGCCTCTGACTTGGTGCCGAATTCGATTTAAATCTGATTATGTAATGCCGACCTGAAGTCGAGTTATGGATCGATTAACCGACTTGTTCTATTTTAATCCCTTTGAGAGCTATTCCATCAAACTTTATGACTGAAAATTCGTCAGATCTAACCTCAAACAAATCAAAAAAATCCCCGACAAATCCATAACATTAACAGACTTTAAACATCAACTAATCACAATAAACATCGAACTTAGTTCTTTAAGAAAATCCACGTAAATAAAAGAAAAGTCAAGTATTGGAGCCATAAAGACGTAAGACGGGAATATAAATTATTCAGAGATGAGTCAGATACCTCAACAGTTATAAATCATTTGTGGCATTTTTGATTCTAAATTCCACAGAGAAATTAAGACCTTGATAAACTCCTTTATTTATTATTTTTTTTTGTGTATTTCGAGACTAAACTGAAATAACAGTCAATAAATCGTGTTGGATGTGCTGAGAAATGGCGCTTGTTGGAGTTTTTTGAGATGTGGAAATTGCTGTTCCTTAGCAAGGGACTGAGTTTATTAATTAAAATCCCACGAATTCCCATTCTTAAGTATGGAGATTGATGGATCGAGGCTTTAGATGCATTTACAGCACTTCCAACCCTAATATCAATTCCATGGACACAAAGATAAATCACAGACTCACAATCAATCCTTTTTATCAAGCTACATACCAAGAAAGCACACAAAAAACGGATGTAAAGGAAGGAAAAATGTAAATTCAAAGTAAACGAAGCAATGTAAAAGTTAAGTCTGCTGAGTTAACAGTGAAGGTGATGTTTTGAAATATTTATGAGCATATATCATATTCTATGAATTTAAAAGAACCTCTTTTTTGGAATATTATAGTGAAAATAATGGATAGACTGTTTACAAGCACGATATTCGTAATATTTCATTATTTATGGGATGGAATGAGTCGGGCTGTGTGGCAAGGAAGTGATTTTAGTGGTGAAAATTTTAAAATTTTGAGGAAAAGCTTCCAGATTGACTCAAGGTTTTCATGAAAGACATAAAGCGACACCATGACATCCAGGTGGCAATTATGATGGCAGTTGATATGAAAATTGCATCTTGGACGTCATGTGGCAGCCACTTAGAAGACTTGTAGCAGAAACTTGGATGTCATATCACAACCAATTGGATGCCACATAACAGTCACTTGGATGTCACATGACAGTCACTTGGATGCCACACGACAGCTACTTGAATGTCACATGGCAGTCACTTGAATGCAACATTAACCCGTTCTTTACTAGCGTAACTTATATGTAACGCTAATATTTTCTCTGAATTCTCTTTAAATATTGATTTAATTGGCTATTTTATCAAATGTTATCATTCATTAATGACTAAACTTGCATATTTACTAACTTACAATTTGCAATTATGTAAATTAGTGAAGTTAATTAAGTTTAAGTTTTGAGTCGTAAAATGAGTGATTTTTGAACTCAAAATTTTCGAGTTTCAGACCATATTTTGAACATAAAATCAAAAGATAATTAAAGTTAATCATTAAATGTTATCAAATTTAATAAGTTAACTTTTAAAAACCTTTATTAAATATATTAACTATTGTTTGATATAAAATGTAACATATATGTTACGCCAGGATTTTGACGACAATTTGCCTGTTACATATATGTTACGCTAGTATTTTGAAGACTCTTTAGTGAAAAGTTTTGAAAATAATTAATTAATAATTTAAAGTGGTTCAGCTGTGATTTAAGCTGTAGTTTTTTTATGGATAGCTATTTATTATTAAATAGAAGTTTTAAAAATATAATCAAGATGTATTATCAGTTTTTTGTGGAATTTTTAATGAAAGAAATTTTTTGGTGTAAAAATATGAGGAGAAAATTTGGAAGCTGATTTAAGCCATTTTAAAAGATTTGTTGACTTCTCATAATGTTTCATGTGATGAACTAAAGTAAAAAATACTTGTTAATTAAGGTTTGAAAGCACGTCAATGCGTAGTTCAAGAATTATGACGTGCAATGTGACAGTGAATTTTTTTCAGGATTTTATATTTCTATGCTTAATGAAACGTTAAAGTCTAACTAATACAGCAGTAAATGGCATAAACATAACAGTATATATGCATTTTTCACTTTGAATGCTAGGGAAGGGACAAAATTGGTGAATTAAAATTTTCTATGGAGGAGAAAAAAGTGTCGGTCAAATACTAGCGTAACATATATGTTACACTAAATTTTTGTTAATTATACGAAATTGGTACACTTAATCGCTCCAATTTCTTCATAAACCTTACTTATTTACTATAATTTATCAATTAAATATACTCCAAAGTCCTAAAAAAACTCCGTAATTAACGGGTTAAAGCCACCAGAATGCAACATTATAGCCACCTGAATGCAACATTACAGCCACTTGGATGCAACATGACAGTTACTTGACTGCCATGAACAATTTGTTTAAATCTTCAAAAATTTAACTAAACCCACGACAACTTTCCATCCTAGCTTCCCAACTTATCCAATCTAGCAACATCTAGCTTAATCAAACAACAAAGTTACTCCAAACAACCCAGCTTCTATTAAATTGCTTCTTTCACAAAATATAATTAAACTTTTTAAACATGATAAGCATAATTTCATAAACACAATTCATTTTTGTCTTAGATCCATCACATTGTATGATGTTAGTTACTTTATATATCATTAATTTATGTCATGCGATTTAATTAGCACAAAATAACTTTTTCTGCTTGTTTTTCCGAAAATATTTTTCTTGCAATTTTCTTATAATATGTAATTATTCATGCTCATATGTAAGTTTTGGGGGGCGTTTTGGCTTGTGATGTCTGGATTTTAAGGGATACTCAAGGTAGACTTGAATATTATGGAATCGACTCGAGTTTTTCGTCTAAATCGGTTAATCGACCAAAAGTTAGGCTTTAGGCCGGCATGACTCTGACTTGGTACCGGATTCGAGTAAAATCTGACACCATCCCAGAGTCAAGTCGGTCAGGTACCGGAATTTGGATCGATTAACTGACTTGTGCTGTTCTAGGATGTTTTTAAGGTTTAAGTAGTCCAGTATTACCAACATTAGAGTATTTGACTAGAGCATGTCTTAGAGTGTCCTCAAGAAGCGACCCGTACACCCCTAATACCGAGAGAAATCGATGTCTTGTTACCGAAAAGGTAGAATACCCTGCTAATTCACCTTCATAACAGACATCATTCCTAATCTACTCCCCAACCATAACTAATACAACATAACGACTCCCTTTAACTTCTCAAGTTACATTGAAGCCATTCACGGGCTGATGATTCAGAGTTTAACATCACAGACGGTACGTGAAGATGAATAGATAACTAAAGACGCACACACGCAGTGTGGATGATCGAAAAATCACGAAAATAAATGAGTACTAAGTAAATAAAGAGAAATTAAAATAGCCGCAAATGAAGTAAGAAAAATGTATGTTAATTTAGTATTCTGTACAGATAAAAAACCTAATTAGCCACAAAAAGCAGCAGTTAACAACATAGAGCCGAGATTTTGAGCTTGTAGCAAATCAATTAATTAAATTTATTTATTTTCTCGCTCGTTTCTCATCTTATTTCCGCTCGTACGAATTGTTTGTATGAGGAGTGCTTATATGCAATTTAAATTGTAATTCGTCAAGCTATCTACTTTTGATACTTTATGTGAAGGACTGTTTGTAATGTAAATTGGGTGTAAAAGTCAATTTGGTTACTGACATAAAGAAATGCATTTTAACGGTTTTGTAGAATTTGAAATATAAAATTTTGTAGAATTTGAATTTTAACGATTTTGTAAAATTTGAATTTTATCGGTTTTGTAGAATTTGAATTTTGACTTCTTAGTAGAAATTGAATTTTAACTGTATTGTAAAATTTGAATTTTAACAGTTTTGTAGAGTTTGGTTTTGTGTTATTTGAGTTTAACGGCTTTGTAAAATTTGAATTTTATCGGTTTTGTAAGATTGGATTTTTAATGGTTTTGTAAAATTCAAATTTTAACAGTTTTTGTTGATTTTGAATTTTAATGGATTTATAAAATTGAATTCATGAAAATTTTTGCACAGAAAATTAACTAATTAAGCCGGCAGCGCACTGCACCTGAAATAACCCACTTAATAAATTAATTCTCACATTCATCTTTATTTATTTATTCTGCATCACACAAAGTACCAAAAGTGTAGAGTAAGTAGACGATCAAAAGGAAAGAAACCGTAACAAATTTGATTAATTTTTTCAGCATCAATTCAATGATGAACTACATTTTCATGTTAATAGTATATAGGGATGATGAATCAGCATATGGTAGGTAGATTTATAGCAAATTAATGTCTCGACTATTTTTTTTTTATTTTTCTTCAAAATAAATCCACCCATGAAAAAAAAAGAAAAGCAAAAGAAGCATGAAAGAAGTCAAGATGTGTAATTAGTAAGGCGTCTTTGTCATATGATGTGGACAATATTTTTCATGATCTAGTCAATCTCTGAGAGATATACTTCATTACATGAAGATATTATTAATAAATTGACAATTTTTTCTTGTGCACGGCGGTTCTTGAATAGCACAACTTGGGTAGTCGATGGACAATCAGACACTAGATCGACATGTTGTCAGATTTAAATCGAATCAGGCAAAGGAATCTCGAAAAGCACAAACTGTTTAGTCAATCCAAAATTTTGGAATAGGTCGGTGTAACACTGACATGTTGCTGGATTGCACCATAACATCCCAGAGTCACGTCAGGCTGAAGACAAATTTTGAATCGATTAACCAACTTGTGTACCAGAAGTGCAATGGTGTATCATTGGTATGGTATGGTTACATCACTAGTACAATACACAATAAACACACCTGGAATGGCAAGGTGGTATATCTTTACGGTACCAATGATACATCAGTGCTGAACTGTGTTTTACCGTAACACCGCCGGAGTAGTCGGCTATAGGCCGTTGTGTCTCTTGCATTTTGTGAGATTTAAATCGGATCCGGCACGACGACTTATTAATATTAACCGTCGGTTAATCGATCTGGCACCAGCTTTGAGTTGCCCTGCATGGTGTCGGATTTAAATAGAATCCCTTAACAAGTCAGAGTCACGCCACTCTGGTGCCAGATTCAGGATTGATCAACCAAATCGAACTATTTGGGAGTTATCTTGTCGGATTCGAATTTCGAATTAAATTGTCACCAGAAACACGCCGGAGCCGATTTCTCCGATGGTAGTGGAACACGGTAAGATACGGTACGAGTGTATCGTTGGTTTGGTATAGGTGTACCATCTTGCCATAACAGGAGTACCATTGTACCTTATCAGTAGTGTACCTATACCGCATCTTACCGTGTTCTACCACCACCGGAGAAATCGACTCCTAATGCCAGATTTAAAATCAATTAACCATCTTGTACTATTCAAGACAAGCTATTCAATATTGAGCAGGAGTAAGAGATCAGGTAAATATCATTGAATAAGCGCGGTAAACACAAACCACACAACGTCGGTAATTTCTTCTTCTTTTTTTATCTCTCCATCTCTATCTCACTCCCCTCTCGCACAAAAACCAAAATAGATTCATTTTCTTTCAGATTTTTTTTTTGTGTATAGAGGATGAAAAAAATAAATAATACGTTATGTTTCATGAGGAGTCCGAAACTAAAAATAGTTCAATTTTAGAATTGAAAAGAAGAGAAAAAAAAATACCTGTAGGAAATGTCGCTATGAATTTTGGAGCGATTCTGTATGGTAATGGAGTCGGTGGCGCCTCAGACATTCTCGATGCTGGAATTTTTATATATTTTGACACATTTAACATTTAATTTTCTTTGTTTGGCACTAATTTAGGTTATTATTTATTTAGTAAAACTGACCATCTTCCTGTGTTGCCATGACTTGTTGCCTTTTTGACTCTTTTCACAATTTTTTCAATAATTTTCCTCAATAATTTTTAGATTTTTTCATTCATTTTTTCATAATTTTGAGGGAAAAATTCACTTTTAATTCATCAAAACTTTCCCTCGTCACTAGCTTAATGACTTTATAACTTGACAAAATTATTATTTTGAGTCTGTAACTCAAAAGATCAGAGAAAAAAAAGCGCGACACCGACGAATCAAAATCTACTGAGCGATAGATTGGATTTTACTCGAAACTAGAGACGTCCGCTCGCCAACACAACATTAGACTCTATTTTATAGTATTGTGTATGTTACTTCTGATTTTAAAAATGTGAGAAATGCTCATTTTTTCCTCTTTCGAATGTCTGTAATGAATGTAATTCGTTTGATGAAGAAAAATCCGTGAAAATGTATTTTCCATTAATACAATAACATACATACGCACATAACTGACTATGTTATGACGTGATTTTTTCTCTTCTATCCACTTGTATATTCTGTTTTTCTGGTGAGTTTCAAGAGCTGATATGAGTTTCTCGACCAAAGAGAATTAAAATAAAGTTTTGAGTTTTTCATTTTATACATTTTCCGGTTGTTCGAACAACAGAGGTTTAAATTGGGAGATGAAAATCTTGTAGCGGGAATTTTTGGAGTAATGAATGTAAATGATGAAGTCATTTTGGGTATTTTACTGCTACTTGTTGAATTTTGCATGTTAATAGAGAATCAAAAGCAGGAAATTATGAAATTTTGAACTAATTTTCTATGAGCGCATCAACTAATGAAATAGAATCTTACGTCTTACTGCTTGTAGCGCAACCTGCAAATCGCCAAATGGACTTGTAGATCAATTATCCATTACTAGAGTACTTAACAAATTTTCCGAAATTTATTAATAACTGGAATATTAAGTTTTGAATCAATATTGGTGCCTTTACGTTGTTGTGTTCATTAGAAGATATGGAGTGCCCTGACGGCTACGTCATGTCGGATTTTTGTACTCTTTTACATAATGAACTGGTTAATTGCCTTTGATTCACATATAAGGTTTTCAAGGGTGCGTTCAAGGGAAGAATTAATGCAAGGAAGCAGTTGACATGAGACAATAATGCATTTGGTATTCGAAATTGGCATGTAAGCAAACGATGTAGTCAACTTTTGATGCAGATTGAAAAAGGACCATTGATCAATTGATCTGTAAGGCAAGTAAGTAAGTAAAAAGTAAGGGACCCTATCCGGATGGGTGGAAGGTTCAGTGGTCAAAACTCTCAAATTTCTAGGTAAGGTAAGATAACGTGTGAAGCCTAAATAGCCAGCTTTGCCTGTTAGAGAGTCATTTATTAAGTAACACTCTTAGGTGAAGTAGGTGTGTTGAGGTTTGGTTATGCTTTAAACATTCATGTTACGTTAGAATTCAATAAATCAAAACATTCCCTACATTCTAACAGATTCTTAATTAAGCGCCTTAACGCAACACCATCCATGCATTCCCTACCACTTTCTCTCATACTCTACCTCCATCCCTCAAATCTGTGTTAGTCTTTTTTTTTCATCATTATAAAGCCAAAATCGAGTTTGTAAATCTCAGTTTTCCTTCATATACATGAACATAAAAAAAAGTTGCTTTTGGCTTGCCATCTCAGTCATAGTAAAACCTGAGACGATTCAATTCGAAATGCTACACTACTCTGTACAGTATAATTATAATGTATTCTTTTATATTCGTATATCTACATATAGATTCTAAATATAGACTCTACTGAATTTTCATTTCTGATCGCTGTAAAATTTGTTCAAATGTATTTCAAATGGTCGAGTCGGGGTCGGGTTCGGTGGTGGGAAATAGTATCTTTTCGGTTGAGGCAAGCAGTGATGAATAAATGTGTGTTTAAAGAAGAAAAAAAGGGAAAAAAATAAATTTTCTACTTAATTAAAAATTTCAATAATCATAAGATTATTACTGTAAACAAGGCTTAATACATTCAAAATGTAAAAATACTACATAAAAATGAAATTTCATTGAATTAAGAGTAATAAAAATGGAAAATAAACGTGAAAGACAGAGGAGAAGTAAAATAAGTGTTGAAATGAGTTGTGTTGTTGAGGGTTTAATGCGCATTTTTGGACAGCGATCAGGATTTAAGTGACAAAAAGTTAACGGTTTTTTGCAATTCAAATTCTTAACGACTCTGAAAAATTTGAATCTTCTCGTCTGATTGCTGAGATCTCGCATCTTAGTCAGTCACTTAGCCAGTCATTCAGCTAGACACTCAGCCAACTAGCGAGCCATCCAGTCAGCTAAACTAGTCACCCAGCCAGTTAGCCAGACACCCAGCTAGTTAGCCAGACCCCTAGCCAGTCTAGCTAGCCACTCAGCCAGTTAGTCAGACACCCAGTTAGCCAGAGAACAAGCTAGTTAGTTAGTCACCCTGCCAGTTAGCCAAACACCCAGCCAGCTAGTCAGTCACTTAGCCAGCTATCTAGACACTCAGCTAGTTAGCCAGACAGCAAACCAATTAGTCAGACAGCAAGCAATTAGCTAGCCACCCAGACACCCAGCTAGCTGGCCAGTCAACCGGCTTATTAGCCAAACACCTAGCTAGTCTGCCAGATATCCAGCCAACTAGCCAGTCACCCAACCTACTAGCCAGTCACCCAGCCAGCTAGCCAGCTACTAAGCCACCCAGCCAGATGTAAATAACCACCCAGACAGTTAGTCAGCCAGCAAGCCAGCCATCCAGCCAAAGTGACATTTTAACCGTCATTTTTTCTTCAAAAATTGCACTAAAAAATTCTGTTTATTACACACGATCTGCCGCAATGCAAAATCTCTCGTTCGTTTTGACATCATTTTATTTTTTTTAATTGAGTTGCTATAAATTCTCAAGCATGAATGAGCGCTTACGGCAAACCGCAAAACCAAAAGCCCTATTTCTCTCTCTCATTTCATTCAAAAAAAATAAGACACAAGTTACAACATTGATGTTCAGACACAAAGGATTGAGTGTCACTATAGCTACAACAGATTGAAACATTTGATGATAAATGATGTCCTTACGATAAAGTTTAAGGACTGGATATACGGCTAATTAAATTTTAAAGAACTTTTTTCGTCTTTAATGTAATTAACATCAATTTTACATCAGATTGGCACTGACTGGCTTGAGTTTTATCAATTAGAGATATTTTTGAGTCGATGACTCAGTTTTCGTAGGTTTACAGAAGGAAGAGTTGATAGAGTTGTGCGTAGATGTAAAATTACGTGGAAAAATGGATGTAATTAGTTTATGCGAATTGAAGGGTTTGAAGTATGTCTGTAGCTTGAAGAATTTTTCTGGGAATTTTAAGGAATGGAATGTGATTGAGTCATTACAATCAGTAGTATGTGTAAAGGGCAAACATTCATATCGCTAAATACACCGCTGGCGACCAAGCTATGTGTCGGGATATGGGAAGGGTCTGTCCGGGGCTGCCCACACAATCAGACTAGGGATGGTAAGGCTTAAAACCGACCATTCCTAAAATCACCACGTACAAAGAAAGCAACAAAACCTAAGCTTCAGTTACAACAGAAGGCAGACATAGAAACATGGTTGCAGTAAGGGCAAACATCACCGGTGAGACCAGTGAAGTATGGATTCTAAAAACGCATGAATTTTCAACTTTTGGATGCAATCCGTGCCGAACTGAAATAGCTCCGTACTGAAATAGGATCTTATCAAGTAGACTAAATTAATGACTTCTGTTTTTTGAGAATTTACGACTCTCGTTTAGTCTAATTAAGATTTTATGAATCTTGCACATTTACATTTTCTGCTCAATATATTCTTACAGATACTGATTTGAAGTTCTTAAGTATTATGAAATATGCTGCTTTGTGTAGTTTTAAACTGAATGCATTTCAGTAATCTATGACGTCTAGCAGACAAAGAGCGTGCTGTTAAGAAGTAAGTAAGTTCAAGTAGTAAGTCAAGAAGAAGTCAAAGTAAGTTGAGAACAACGCTCACGAGTGTCCTCATCTAGTATTTACTTACTTACTTAATACTAGCAATTGCAAAGTCTAGATAGCCAGCTTCAGAGAGCATGACTGAGGAGGAGGCCATGGACCTCAGTTGAGCTACACATGAGCCAGCTTTGCAGAACTTAATTAACATAAATAATACTTATTTAGAAGTTTTAATACAGCCCTAAAATCTCTGTGGCAGTGACTTCTTCATTTGTGTCACTCGGGCTAACTCCTACTCAACTATGCTAATGATCTATTAAATCACAAGTACATAGCTTGTGGCAGAACTTGAAGGCTATTCGATTTTTGAATGGACTCAAGTCAACTCGTCTTCACATAAAAATCAACTTCGAGCTCTGACTTGTTGTTAAGCTACAAAACATTCTTATCAAGTAAAATTGATTCAAAATTCCTTAAAAATTCCCAAGTCAAAGTAAGTACAAATTCTCAACAAAATCATCATATTCCCATCCCTCGACTTCCTCATACACTTTCATCTGCATCCAACTCCGGACCCAGAGTGAATTGTATTCAAAAGTCTCAGCATGAAAAAAAAGGAAAAGTAAAAGAGAGAAAAACTTCTCATTTTTCCCACTTACTGTCTGTGTCTGTGTATTGTGTGAAGATGAACGTGAAAAGTAATACGTATTACTCAATATATAGGTCAAGAAAAACTTATAACTGCATAAATTCATTTTATGAACTGCAATGTGAGCAGCGACGTGCAAATCTGTTCCGATTCGAATGGATTAAAGGCGGCGTCGAGTTGATCCTCAAAAGTAATCCAATAAATTTAATAAAATCGTTCATTTAAAGTACGCCAAACCCATTTCAAAAAGTAATAATTTTTCCAGTTCCATCAAATAACAATATCCAGTTCCATTTAAAAGAATTATTCATTTATATAAAAAATAAATAACAAACTACTCGAGCTGCTAGGCCAGGGGTGGTCAAACTTTAATTTTTTCAGACACACCTTGATGTTGGTAAGCCTCGACCGAAACCGCACACGACATACGGTTCATGGCATTTCCTAAAATTTTTCTGTGCCGCGACTCACAGGTTGCCCACATCTGCCCAACCAGAGAGTAAAATTATTGTTCAAAATTCAAAAAATCCATTTATCTCGATGGAAGTGGAAAATTAAAAAAAACTTTTTTTTCATACGGTTTATGTGGTCTATTTGCACACTCACTAATACACACACACATGTGTATATACAGAGAATAAAAATAACATAAAAACAATAGCAACAAGAGTTGTCATTTTGCAATTTATTTCAATATGAAATCTGAGAATCTGGAGATGCATAAAAAAACAAACCGACAAAAAAAAAATTGTGTTGGAAGTTATGTTGGTGAGGTGGAGGATTAGAGTGCATTTTGAGCTTAAAGTTTGTACTTTTTGGAATTTTGAATTTATTTTGGAGTTGTTTAGGTATTTCCGCTTAAGAAGGCATGTTGGGTGATATTGTAGGTATCAATCAGGTTATGTACTACCTAAGGGTGGCCGCTTAGGCCGTTCTCTTAGATACGTCTCTGGATAAGCCTCTTATCTCTTTTCTAAGTTCTATTCACAGTTTAATCGTGATACTCTTACTCTAGAATCTACTCTTGCCTAGCTGGTAGGTAGTGTATACTCTAGGTCAGTGCCGGGCAACCTGTGAGCCGCGGCACATTAGTGTGCTTTCATATCAACAAACTCATCCCTGATTATATGCTTTAGTGCGATTGTCTGAAAGATTCCCTAGTAAAGTGCTATAGTCTCAGTTAAACCATATGGACATATCCTAGCAGTTCCCTAGAACTATAGCTTAGTGTACCCCAAATCTAATCATAACAAATCATATTAAATCCCTTTGTATCCAACAACAATATTTTCAGCTTCCCCAATTTCCAAATAATTTTCACACCCAACTGCACTGAAAAAACATTGAACGAAAAAAAAATAATCTCCATCCTTATCTCAAACTTGTGTATACTCAAACTTTTCAATACATGGGTAGTATAGTCAACATGGATAGTAAAGTCAACTAAAAGTGCTTTCGAAAAAAATTCGTATCCATTGTACATGTCCTTATACATGATATATATGTTGTGTAAAGTGAGAAAATAATTGAAAGAACTTTCCAGTATGTAGCTATGGGACAATACACAGCAAACAACAAAAGATACCCATAGGATGTGTAAATAGCATGCAAAAGAGGAGGGTATAATCATCACTGGATGAGAGACACAAAAAAATAAATAAATGAACGGAAGGAAGTACAAGAGGAGAAAATCTGGACACAGACACAATGGACGTAATTACCAGTCTTGAATACAAAGCCTCTTGCTTCACCCTTCAACGAATTATTGATTTCACTTAAGAGATCATTATTAGACTTGGATATGCTCTTTAACATCTCAGACTCATTAATTCCATTTGGCTTTTGATTCTCATTGTTCGGTTGCTTAAGCCATTTTTCAGAAAGCTTTTTTGGCTTTTTTGGACACAATGGCTTTTGCGGTGGATGTTGGACAAGCTTATTTTGGATTTTTGGTATTTTAGATTCACGTTTGGTCTTTAACTTTTCGTAGCTATCAGAATTTACGTAATTCCGGTTATCCATTTTATTATTCTTTGCAGCTAAGATGCATGAATGGAAAGAGAAATAGAAATAGAATATAAATATATAGAAATTATGTGCCATATTTTGTTGATGTTGTTGTTGTTGTTTGTACATGTGGGAGATGCTATATGTGTTACTAGGATTTATGCGTGATAATAATTGAAATTCCTTTGTGTATTTTATATACAGCTTCGAGCACTTTTGACGCCTTTTTTTCTTCTTTCTTTTTTGTATCATGAAATGCATTTGTTCTGTTATATGACACCCCGGAAGCTTCCTTTAGAGATGAAAAAAAAACTAACTTTATTTCTATTCATCTGAACATGCTTGTATCAAGCATCATTTTGCGGTTGTGGGCAGAGTTGGAAATTTCTCATCAAATGTTGACATTTGCAAGCAATTGAATGGCTGCCTTTGAGACCGCGTATTACTTACACTCCCAAGTTACACATAAGAAAAAGGACTTAGTCACGAGCCCATAACGGATAAATTAAATAACATCAAATCAACTCCGTTTCATTTTGGCAAGAAGTGTCAAGGAGGCTGAATGTCGATTTTGCGTTATTAAATGTTTCCATGACGGAGCATTAAGGGAGTCCAGATAAAGCTGTCAGCAATATTTTGGTCTTAATGAAAAGTTTATAGTAGCCATGCATTTTCATGACGGCGGGAAGTCAAAGCCCCTAAAGCTGTTCGTCGCGAGTCGCAACAGTATCAATTAAACAGTTAGTATCTACAGAAGTGGCTGATATTGCAGGCCTACAGATAAAAAACGCAAGCTTGAAGCCTTGGATGAACCAGGTAGCAAAAAATTGTGAGCCTGTTCATCTAAAATGCAGTAAATGCAGTTCTTGATCGTACCTAGGGATTCCAGAATTCCAGAATTCCCGAAATTTCATGGGAATTCCCGTTCCTGTTCCCAGAAATCCCAGGGAAAATTCCCCTTTTTGGAAACCATAGTCGTACCCTAGTCTCCAGAAATCAAAGGAGCAATTAAGTTGCTGACGACAAGAAACAGATCAACTAAGACTCAAATTATTGGATATTATCGATAAATAACTCGCAAAATCCCCAAATCCCCAACTCTGTACCAGAGAAAAAGGCAACATAAAGGAAGAAAGAAATTTGCATTTCATGAAAAAGAATTTCCTTCATTTTTCTACTGTATATATATGTGTATTATGAATTCATGCATGCGTGATGTATTGCGAAATATTTTCCAGCTGTAGTATTTTTCATAATAAAAATAAATCCACATTCAAGGAGGAGAAAAATCTCAAAAAACTTTGTTCTGAGTTTTTTGGTACAAACAATGATTAAAAATATTATTTTTTTTTCTATGTTACATAATTGCTAAACGTTTGCAGCAACGAATCTTAAGGGAATTTTAAAACATGATAAAATTTTTCTGTTCAGTAACAATAAAATTGTATTTGTTCCATTTAAATGAGTATAACAGAAAAGTTTTCTGTATCGTTCTGTTGGGAGTGAATGAGTTTTGGATAGTTAACTCTCTATGAATCATAGCGTGGATTTTTGGTAGTAGAAGTGTGTGATTTTGAGAATAATTGGGCTTTTGGGATTTTAAGATAGTTTTCTGAGACCGAGACTGAGATTGAGACCGATACCATGTGATCGAGCGATGATGCGACCGATCGACCGAATGAGCGAGTGATTGAGCGGCTGAGCAGCCTAGCGATCAAGCAACTGTGTGATCGAGTGATTGAGCGATCGAGCGTTCAAGCAACTGAGTGACTAAGTGACCGAGCGTCTGAATGACCGAGCGACCCAGCGACCGAGCGACTGGGCGGTCGAGCGATCAAGTAACCGAGCGACTGAGCGATCGAGCGTCTGAGAAATCGAGCGACCGAGTGACTGACGATCGAGTGACTAAATGACCTTGTGACTGGGTGACCGAGCCATCAAGTAACCGAATGACCGAGTGACCGAGCGTCTGAGTGACTGCGCAACTGAGCTGCCTAGTCATCAAGCAATCAAGTGACTAAGCGACCGAGTGACTGAGCTACCGAGTGACTGAGCAATCGAGTGACTGAGCAATCGAGTGACTGAGCTACCGAATGACTGAGCTACCGAGTGACTGAGCTATCGAGTGACTGAGCTACCGAGTGACTGAGCTACTGAACGACTGAGCTACCGAGTGACTGAGCAACCGAGTGACTGAGCAAACGAGTGACTGAGCCACCGAGTGACTGAGCCACCGAGTGACTGAGTCACCGAGTGACTAAGCCAACGAGTGACTAAGCCAACGAGTGACTGAACTACCGAGTGACTGAGCTACCGAGTGACTGAGCTACCGAGTGACTGAGCTACCGAGTGACTGAGCTACCGAGTCACGACTGAACCATCGAGAGGTCGAGACTGTAACTGAGACTGTGGCCGAGACCGAGTGACTAAGCAACCGAGAAACCGTGCAATCGAAGACTAATTGATCTAGCAACCGAGCGATAGATTTATGCTGCCCCGGGGTAGGGTATTGTGTTCAATTAATCGTTTCCACTCCCAAATAATCCACGCTAAAAACCCAAACATTCTTTATTCTCTATACCAAAAAGGCTCTTCGTAATTTGATTCTGATGCATAGAGATAGATATACGAGATGAGAATATTGTCCACAAAAGTTAGAGTAAAAATGTATTTTAAAGCAATTAAAAAGTAATTTCGGTTAGTTTATGCAATTTAATATCAAATGACTGTAAAAAATTTGCTCATCTAAAAGAAACAATAGCTACAAAATATTTTCTGCAGTAAAATTAATGACTGAAGTTATTGAAACGAGCAATAAATGAACACAACATCAATACTTGATTGTTACTATTATTATTATTGCCTTGTTATACTTTATTTCTCTCATTCTTGCTTCACAAAATGTTTCACATTCTTTTCATAATCATCACATAAAAAAAAACAGCAACAAAAAATTATTATAAATCTACATAAATTGTCACATGCTGAATACATCGACTGTTAATTGACTCAAGATTCTCATTTCTTTCTTGAGTATTTAAATGCAGGGATGGACAACCTTTTAATTTTTATGATCCACCTTTGAGGTAATTTTTGATCAAAACCGCACACTGCTCACGATTCACGTCATTTCCAATCATTTTTAGTGTACCATGGACCACAGGTTGTCCACCCCTGACTTAATATGATTAAATTGTTGATTACAAACAAAGAGAAAAATGCACAGTAATAAATATTGTTTCACAAACATCAACAAAAATGTATAATTTTAATTATAAAATTCCCATTAATTTTCCTCAAAAAATGTCCACTCATTAACATAGTTAAGATATATATAATAATAACATTCGGAGATGAATAAAACTGAAAAAATTCAAAAATTTTTAATTTAACCTTTACAAATTGCTTTTCACTTCCATTTTAAAATAAGGCACATCACGCGAGCGACGGCAGGAAAATTCTTTTCACAGTAAAAATATATACTTTTCTATGCTTGGGGTCTGTACGGCTATTACGTAACGCGAAAAACACGACCATCGACTTTTTGCTACTAAGGTGACTCCTCCTGACACTGAAGGGCGTATTCTGGATACAATTCTTAGCTTAAGAGGCATATCCTATTCTATCCTACTCGGATAGGTAGCCGGATAGTAAGCCATCGTAGATTACTCTATTCCACCCTATACTAAATACCTTGTGGCTGGAGAAGGAGTCGGGTAGGTGGGGTATGTTAAAATTTATCTGCTTATCCGGAGAGTAGGATAGGGTAGGGCATGGCAGGTTAGAGTAGGGTTGGGTAGGATATGATATAGTAGGGTTGGGAAGGTTATGGTATTTTAGGTTAGGGTACGGTAGTGATGGTTAGAGTAGCATAACATATGATTGTCCAGGTAGGTTGAGAAATCTGTAACAAGGATGGATTTTTGGAATCAACTCCCTCTCTCCTCAAATGCTAAATAAGCATCTCCCCCAACCCCTCCGTTATAAAATTTTTATTGTGCTGAGCGTACTGAACTTTAAGAACATGACGCAATATATGAACAGCCCCATCTTATTTCATTCATAAGATACTTAAGGGGCAATGTTTCGAAATGACACTGGCGCTTGTTAACGATGAGAAAAATTATTTTTCTCCTTCTAATTAATGGATTGGAATTTTTCCTTGACAAATTCTCTCTTCCTAACTTGTTATTAAGGAATTTTTTTGAAGATATTTTTGGAAATTGTTTGTGTCTGGAGATAAGTGGGATGTCTTGTCATTGATTGAAATGAGCCATGAAGAATGTTAAGTGAAAATTTAGTTCCTGAAATGTTTGATGTAAATTACATCGGCTGGCTCAAGGTGAGTAACCGGAATTAGAGTTTTCTATCTTTAATTGCATATTTTTCTGAAAGAAGTATGGATTCTTGGGACTGAATCGAGATATCCTGAGATGATCTAGAAAATTTGTCAAAGTAGAAACATCAAGAGCTCTTAACTAGGAGCTCCTAACTGTCAATGAGCAAACTCACAAGGTCATGATTATACTCAATCAATATACATAATTGAAGATACTCAACTTTGTACGCATACATGCCATGAACATGCCGTTTTTCTGTTCCGGCGTGCATACGCAAAGTTTGTTGCATAGTTAAGGGGTTCTCTAGTTCTTCTCTAAAGTGTATTTGATGCTATAGTCAACTTCATACTTTAAGCACTTTCTACGACAAAATAGCTCGAATTTGAGTCGACCTTTACTTGACTATACCTATCCTAGGGTAGATTTAGCCTCAGTGATTTACTTGACATGCATATTATGAAGAATTGCATAAGGATTGAGATATCGAGATCCACGAGATATTTCAATTTAGGTACAGTCCCGGTCTCGATTCCATCTCGAGGTTGGGCTCGACTGAATCTCGATTTGGTCTCAATATTGATTCCGTCACGAACTTGGTTCTGTGTCGATCTCGATTCCAATTCCATTTCAATTTGGATTTCGATTCCAGCTCAAAATTAATCTCGATTCCTTCTCAATTTCGAGATTTTTCTCAAAATCGAGACACCAGGAACCCTTTAGTAGTGCATACCCTACAATATATACCAATCAAGCATCTCTTGATCCACAATAATAAATTTTTACAACCGATATATAATAAAATATCATTTGAAAAATCAAACATCCCGAAATGCTTGCCAACAAACAATTTCTCCTTTCATAAAAAGCAGTCACGACAGAAACAAATGATGAAAATATTCAAATTTCATGCAAATTTAGATATTGCTTGCTAGTGACGAACTGTAAAATTGCCAAAATTATGTCAAGATTCAGTCTAAGGTTAAAAAACTATATATATATATATATATGGTCCCAAAACAAATGTCCTGATGATGAATATTTCCTGAATGTTTTCAGAACCAATTGTCTGATGATAAATAAGAGAAAGTCACACACATGAGAAAATATTGAAGATGAAATCATGCAAAAAATTTTTCTGTTCCTGAGTGAAAGAAAAGAGTCTTTAAAGATTTTGTGTTTTTGTGCTTGCGTCATCGACGATAAATCTTAAACTTTTTTTTTTTTTTCACATATTGAGATTTTTGTTTTGTTATACAATTCAATCAAGTATATTCATCCATAAATCCACTTTTAATATTTGCGTCATATTTATTCTTGGAAGTATAGGTACAAAATCAATATCCCCGAGGGTTGTACGAAAGAGTTTAGTATGCAGAATTGTTGTAGTTATTTCACAATGTTGTGACGTTAACAAAAGTGGAATAAATGCCTGAATAAATGTTAATTCTTTGGATGTAGATGCATTGGTATGATTGATAATAGAAGTTGAATTGCTGTTTTCTAAGTATTTTTGACTAGGCTGGTGACGGACAACTTGTTTGCCGTAATTATTTTTTGGAAATATCACGAACCGCATGCAGTTTGCACTTTTGATTGTGGTTTACTACGCTGGCAGGGTTGTCTATCATTGAACTAGAGTATTGTATTTAGTATTGAAAACTGGCAAACGGAATCCAGTGATAGAGACTCAGCTTAGATAGAGACCCAGATGGCACCTATCTGATGCAAGACACGGATAACAATTGATTTGTATGTTTAGTGAAGGAATTACGTAAGTTTGACTATAATCATGTATGGTTTCTATCACATATACTGATTTGCCAGTATCAAAATCCCAAATTACCCGAACAGACTAGCCACATGTTTATAAAATTAAGCTCGATTTGATTTATTTGCACTTTTTTGTAAACGCAGCCATGTCATACCTAGCTGTATATGACCAGACAATTCCCGGAAAGCACACGGAGTAGAAATGTCCGAATATCCAGCACCAGGTCAGCATGACTTTGGACCAAAACCAGATATGATGATATTCGGCTTCAGCCCAAAGTATAGTCGGTCTGTCACTCAATTTCCGACTATTTCTATTCCGTGTGCCTTCTAGGATGACACCAAATTAACATATGCTGCAATTCTTTATTGGATTCTATAACATACCCCGTTGGAAAGCCCAATTTATTAATATGCCACTCGGGAAAGTAATCTAAAAATTTTATGATTTTTTCAATTTTTGAATTTTTCAGTTCCATTCTGGTATTTTTTTCAGCTTTTTTTTCTCATTCAAAGAGCAAACGAATAAACAATAAAAACTTAATCCAGCTATAAAATTTTATTTTGTATTTGATAACAACAAAAAAATTCATTGACGGTGCTCTATTGAATAATGTCTAAAAATCTAATAATACTAGGTATGTATGCTACTGTGCTACAGAGTTGGGAAGGATGAGGTTGAGTATTATGAGAAGTTGGAAGTCGGGTTGACTTTTTAAGACAATTGTTGCTATTACCAACTTCTGGATTGATTTGCACAAATTTTAGTCGAATTTTTCCTAAGCTATACAAATTTAGAACTTACAAATGAACGGCCCAGATTGGCGTGACTATGAGTTGGCTTCGGATTAAGCCCCACTTCATGTCAGAGTCACGCCGTCCTGGTGTCAGATTTTGGATCAACAAGTCAACTTGAGCTATTTGAATAAGACATGAATATGTTCTCGCGAGTGACTACGACATTAAAAACGTTGCAAAGCCCTAAGTAAGGAACGAAGTCCTTGAGATGGAGCCAGACCTTTGAGTGAAACAGACTGCAATTAGTCAACCGTCTGTCTAGTTATTAACTTGGCATACTATGGTAAGTTCCACAAATGTTAAGTTAATAACTAGACACACTGTCGACTTAATTCTGTCTATTTCACTCGGAGGTCTGGTTCTGTCAAAAAACTTTAGCTCCATATTTAGAGCTGCTTATGATGGAACTATGATTAATCATGCCGTTCGGCCTGTTACATTCAATCCTTTGGTTTCCAAAATTGATTTTTGTTCAAATTCCCTTAAAAATTTTGACCTTCGAAAACTTCAAACCTTCAACTTCCTCAACCCTGCAGCTTCCCTAAATAAACACAAATTTTACTGCAAAAAATTTACACTCGCTTGCTCCTTGAAAACAGCACAAAAAAAAGTTTTAAATCATCATTTTGATATTTTTAGTTCACAACAGACAAATTTCTTTTCGGTTTTTCACAAAAGTTTCTTATTCTTCTTGTAATTTTATCCATCTTAATCTTTAGAGAAAATATTTTCACAACAAATAAACTTTTTCCACTTTTGCATTCACATTGTGGGTGGAAATAAGTAAGAAAATGCAACAACAACAAATTTTTTAAGGATCTTTGGGAGATATTATAACTTTTTGATAACAATTAAAATTTTGATAAATATTTTTTTATGCCAATTAAACTATTAGGTCTACTTTGGAGGAAAATTGCTTGATTGTGGATTTGGTTGCTGATTTGATGATTTTTTTGAAGAATATAAGAATGTTGTTGGGTTGATATTCAGTTTGAGTTGATAGTAGGAATTGTGTGGGGTTGTGGATAGATTTTGGGAGAAATTAGAGTTTTGGTGAGGTAGACTTAATGTCAATTGAGTTGATTCTTAGCTTCTTAATATGATGATGCAGTAAATTTTATTTTCAGTCTGAAAAATTGACTGAAAGCAGTTGTCAAGATGAAATCATATTATTTTCCATCAGCTTAGCGACGTGGTACTACCTTAATGACATACTTCAGCCACACTACACGGTGCTGTTTAAAGCATGGTTCGTCAATCTACAGTAGGCCTGCATTTCTAGCGTTTTAGATGTTTAAGCTTGCAATTTTTGACTGTTTCCAATAGCTGATTCAAGACTGCAGGCCTGTATTTTGTCTGCAGCTCAGCAGTTTGGACAAACCCTAAGTTAAGGGCTTTAAATCACAGGAAATTGATTTTTAGGAATTCATAATATTTTCTTTGAAATTTTTGGTTAATCTTTGGTGTCGTTTTGGTATTTGAACTTGATTGTGACAATCTTTTTGGTTGATTTGCAAAATTCTCGAAATGCACCTGCCATGATCACGATTAATGTGATGTGTCACGTATTAGTGTTATACTTGTGAGTCACATACTTGTGTGTCATGGTACAGTCCTATCCGACGTACAACAACAGGTGTTTCGCGATTTATTTGAAGAATCATTTGCTAAATTTCTATTCGAGTCATGCACAATTTTTATATGAAATTTTAATTTCATTTATTTAATGGATTTCCTGGCTTTCGTAGTTTTAATTACTAATTCTTGGCATGCTTAAAATTCATAGTCATAAGTGTAGTCGGAAACTCTAAATTTTTCAAGTTTTTAGGGCTTGATATTTGAATTTTTTTGTCAAAAAATCCCAGTAAATTGAAGAATCTTTGGTAAAGATGGGTTTTTGACTATGAACCACACCATCCTGATTTTGAACTTGTCACGGTATACAATTTGAATATATCTGTTCATATATTCAATGATGCTGACGTCTTATGATCGATATTATATGAATCATATCCAATTCTTTGGAAATCGTTGATTTTTGTACCATTATCTGATAAGAACTGTGCAATGTGCACTATACAGAGAAAGAATATTCTCACTTAACATTGTGTCACATTCTCTGGCAACCCTCGATAGCTCAGCAGGTAAGAGCACTTGCCATGTAGTTCAGAGGGCGTTTATTCGAGTCCTACTAAGGATATGTTGATGAAAATTGTAAATTTTTCTCTAAAATCTTAGTTGTGCTAAATGTACTAAGTTCTAGAGTCTTACGTATAATAGGTTCTAGAGCCTTATTTTCACTAAGGTTCCGAACAGAAATTGAAGGAGAGGTTTTCAGGGATTGGATAATTTCGATGCCATAGTTAAGGATGAATTGACCAAAGGTGTTGCAAATGAATCAGGAAATTAGGAGCAGGATATAAAAGGAACATGCAAATAATTCATGGAATCAGGTCCCAAGGATCATGAATATATCAACTGGAAATCCTCTCATATCCACCAGAATCCACAACAAGCAGCTTTCCCCTCAATCCAAGATATTAATTTATATCCAATTACAACATTAAATAATAAATATGAAAAAAATTAAATTTCAAATGCGTTAAGTATTATTATGGGGAGAATTTAGAATTTGCTGTTAAGAAATGCTTTCCAATGTAAAATCCGCAAATGCACAAGGCAACACCAATCAAGCCGAGATACAATGGTTTTTTCAACGACTCACCACTTTCAACGGAATTTTTACTTTGAACAATTTCCTGCTCACAATATTCAATAAATTCATGAAAATGTGCTGGATAATTTTCCTTATTATCAGCCTGAAAAATTTTCTTCTTTCGCTTTTTCATAATGCCATTTTCAGTCTCATTGTCATCATTAAGCAATGATTCCGTACTGGCATCTAAATTATCATCAAGTGGAAGTGATAAGCGCTTTTGTCGCTCTTTAACTTTTGCTAAAAATTCATCATTTAGAGGAACAATTCTTTCACTAGCTGCACGCTCTCGTGGTCTTAGTGGTGGTTCACTACATAAATTATCGCAATTATTATCATTTATGGTCGTTATTTTGAGCATTTTATGTAATTTTCGTTCTGTACGTTCGTAGACTTTATCTTGCCATTCATTATAAATTTCCTGGTGCAATTTTTCATTTGAATTAATAAAGTCATTGAAGTCATCATGTACATACTTGTTTATATTCGTATTAGTATTATTACTGTCATCATTACTGCTGGATGTCGAGTGACTCTCAATAATTGTTGTTTGACTTTCATTCTTCATTCGTTCCTCATCGTCCAATTTTTTCTGTTGATATAAGAATTCTTCACGTTTAAAATGCTGTAATGATTGTATGTTCTTCAATTCCTCTTCAAGTTCTTTCCTCTCGTAATCGAGTCTTCTTAATTCATACTCCAATTCATACTTATTCACTTGAAATCCTTCCTTACCATCCACATTATTATTATTATTATCGTCATCATCACGAATTGCCGCTGATTCACGTAAAATTAAATTCCTTATTGCATTCATTGTATCAATTTCAGTGTTTGGTTTATCGACTAGATTATTATCATCACTTATTTTATCACCATCACCATCACGATTTGACTTTAATGCACATTCATTATTGCTACTACTATTCGATAGATTTGAATCGTCCAACTGATCTGTTGAACTTATTCGCGTTATTTCGTTGCTATTTTTGATGTTGATCTCGTCATCGACAACACGACACACGTCTTCTTCATGATACGCACGACGTTCGACAAATTTCTTATGCATATCTAATAATACATCGGCAGTTGTCGTTGTACTATTGGAATCATGTGTATTCATCATATAATCCTTTTGTAGCGGTGATAAAGCAACCATTAAATTGGGCATTTGTGATGACTGCATACCGAACCATCGTTCCTTTTCATCAACCATAATGCCACTGTTATTTGATTGATTATTATTGGTGCTTGAATGTATATCTGGAGGCACTTGTAAGATTGTTATGACTTTATCTTTCGATACATTCTCACGACACGGAAGGTCATCATTATCGCATTCATAATGCAATTCAAGTTCATTTATAATTGGTATATTTGGTGCATTTCTCGATAAGCTATTGAGTTTCTTTTGGATTGTTACTTTACCTTCATATTCCTTAGTTGTATTGTTACTGTCATTAATCGATTGCATGCATAAATCTTTTAGTGGATGTACATTATCAATGGATACAATTTGTCGAATAATTGTACATTGACTGTTTGATGATGACGTTGACGAATCGGATGAATATTTACGTCGTGTTTGTGTCGGTGTCGGTGTTCCACTTTTTGAATCGACTTTTATCGTTGTATTTTGGTCATGTTCCTTTTCATTAATTAGTTTTTTATCGTGATCACATGTGATAACAGTTATAGTTTCATCGCATACATTCTCACTGGCACTACCGCTTTGACTTCGCTTTCTGTCAATTCTTTTACGTTCGTAATTATTCTCGTCATTTCCGAGACTACTAACAAGATGATGTAATTCTTTATTTACATCTTCAATTTGTTGCTGACTCTCAATTATATCAAGAATTGAACGAGCTTGCTGCTCCTCATCCTCTTCCTCAAGTATGTCAGGTAGTTTTTGTTGCTCATTAATCTCTTGATAATAATCAGACGACTGTAGTTGTTGATATTGTATTCTACTGTTGATATTTATGCTGTTGGCAGTGGCAACGTCATCAATGTATAATGATGGCACGGAGATGTTTTCAAGTAATGAATTAGTTTCTGTATCTTCTGATGTATCTTCATCGATCTCTTCGGTGTCCGTATTGTTACTACGTTCGCTGAGATCTGTAGCGCTGCTTGAGGTTGATGTGAGATAAACTAATTCAGCTTGTAATTCACTATCGCTTTGTTTTGTTTCCCATGACTTACAACTCTCTTGTACATTTGATTCTGCCTCAATTATTTTTGTATTAATCAATTGTGGCTGTTCGAGAATGCCTTTTGTTGCTCTTTGTTTTTGTAATGTTTGTAATATTCTTTGACGATGATATTTGGCATCATTTGGTACGGTCGTTGATAAGAACACATCATCATCCTCATCCTCATCATAATCATCAATTGGTTGGATTTTATTATTGTTATTATCATTGGATTTGATATCATGCAATTTTGATGTTGAATTTTGTCTCTCAACATCACTACAATCACTACCTTCTTCGGATATCACATCTAAAGGAGCATTTGGTATTTGTAATAGATTACTATTACCATATAATGCTTCAATTATCGCCTCTTCGGCTTTGTTGAGTTTCTTTTCTGATTTACATTCGAATAATTTTACTTTTGTTGTTGTTGCTGATGCTGTTGGAGATGTTGGAATTGCTCCATTTGTTGTCAATATCTTATTATTATCATTATTATTGTTATGATTATTGTCACTGTTATTTTCCGATGGAAGCTCTTTAATATTTATTATATTTGTATTATTACTACACGACACGATTGTTATGCTCGGCTCACACTCAAATTGCGCGGGTTGCTTTGACATTGAATCTAAAATTTCATTTTTAACACTTTCATTTGAGCTACTTTCAATGATTTCTTGTACAATTATTGGCTGTGGCACAACATCTGATACAATTTTATTGCATTCATCAGAGCTGGCTGGTGAATCGACACGATAGTCTTCAATTTTCATTATTTTCGTATTTATTGATTCAATTGCACATGCTTCATTGTCTAGAAATTGTTTAACCTCCTCCGATGAACTACTCTCACTAATTTCCTGTATCAGCATTGCATGTCGCTTTGTCATTCGAGTATTTTGAGAATTATCCACAACACCGGCATCGATATGTGAATAGGATATTTGTTTCGGTGATTCAACTCGGTAATTGTCATCGAATCTCTTCTTTATCGGCTGCTGAGGTTCATTTGCTTCATCTTCCTTTAAATGATCTAATTTTGGCATCGTACCAATATCGTCTTTCTCACTTTCATGCTCATCTTTAAATTTATTTTGATTATTCTCAACGTTATCATTCGACATGCTCTCATTCCCATCAATCTCTTCTTCATCTATCTCTTCAAGTTTCTTATGATTATTTGGAACATCATCTAATGCCGAAACGGAATTAATGTCGCGTGTTTCTTTTGGAATCTCTCCAATAAATTGAATAACTTTTAATTTTATTGTTGCTATTTGATTTCCACTAGCACCACGAAATGTCTGTACCGTAAATGCATTGCCTGTATTATTTAAATTTGGCTCACTACACCATCTTAATGTTCTTGATGACATTGATGGCGATGGTGCACAAGACATTGTTCCACCCATTTTAGTAACATTCGTATCCGTTAATGTCGCTAATTCATGTTGACCGATTGTTGAGTCATTCGTAACTGACTGTGTACTGGCATGAGCGGATGATTTTTGCATTCGTAATGTCACTTCCTCTTCTTGCTGTTTATTTTCTTCATCATGTTTAGATGCATTTTCCTCATCTAATTTTGCCGATTTACTTTTGTTACTCTTACCGCCAAAGAATTTTCGCTTATTTTTTTTCGGCATCACTTACTAGAAATATTTATGGATTGACTTGCTTATTGTCTCTGTGCATCCGCTTTTCCTCAATTACATAAAATGACTGAAGAAGTGTTTACACAGTCAAAATAACACACAGATAAATATAAACAGTTGATGATATTTTGGTGTGAAATTGAGTAAAAAAAATATATATAAGAATATATAAACAATTACAGTCAAAGAAAGCTCACCGTATGGCTTGTGGTTGTACGTTCTTATTACTATTCTTTTTTTGCGACCGTTTCGGATATGAGAAATAAATAAAATAACAAACACTTCTTGTTCTTCTTTTGTCCACTCAGCCTTTTTTTTCGAATTATTAGTACACGTTAATACACATACAGTATAACAAATAATGTGTGTTATGTGAAGGAGTAGTGAAGTGTATAGACCAGAATTATATATAATAGAATTTATGTGACGTGCTGCCGCAAAAAGAAAATATTAAAAAATATAAATAAAAATATAAAAATTTTTCCTCACATCGTATCAAAAATTACTTATGAGAGAAATAGATGGAACTTATGTGCTCTCTCGTTCGTTCGTACTCGTTGACTGGCCTAATAGAAAATGCAATAAACGTAGCAAATGCTTAAAAATTTTGTGCCTCGCATATATTTTTCTTCTAAATAAAAAAGAGACATTTTCTTTCGTATTTTTTTATTTTGTGCTGTCTCAGAGTTGGCATGAAAGTGCCGGTAATATTTTGATGACAATTTACGCTTGGCATGCAAGTTAATTTGCTTGTTTGGCATGTGAGTTACTGAGTCATGGTGATGTTTAAGGGATTGACGTGAAAATAAATATAGACTTGATGTTTATTTTGAGTGTAAGTTGAGATTTGTTGCTAGTTAAAAGTGATGAAGGCTGTGCAGGGACTTTGAGTGTGCTGTATGCTGTATTTTAGACAGTTGCTAGAGATTCTCAAAGTCTCGTTATCCGAGACTAAGACTGAGACTAAGACTGAGACTAAGACTGAGACTAAGACTGAGACTAAGACTGAGACTAAGACTGAGACTAAGACTGAGACTAAGACTGAGACTAAGACTGAGACTAAGACTGAGACTAAGACTGAGACTAAGACTGAGACTAAGACTGAGACTAAGACTGAGACTAAGACTGAGACTAAGACTGAGACTAAGACTGAGACTAAGACTGAGACTAAGACTGAGACTAAGACTGAGACTAAGACTGAGACTAAGACTGAGACTAAGACTGAGACTAAGACTGAGACTAAGACTGAGACTAAGACTGAGACTAAGACTGAGACTAAGACTGAGACTAAGACTGAGACTAAGACTGAGACTAAGACTGAGACTAAGACTGAGACTAAGACTGAGACTAAGACTGAGACTAAGACTGAGACTAAGACTGAGACTAAGACTGAGACTAAGACTGAGACTAAGACTGAGACTAAGACTGAGACTAAGACTGAGACTAAGACTGAGACTAAGACTGAGACTAAGACTGAGACTAAGACTGAGACTAAGACTGAGACTAAGACTGAGACTAAGACTGAGACTAAGACTGAGACTAAGACTGAGACTAAGACTGAGACTAAGACTGAGACTAAGACTGAGACTAAGACTGAGACTAAGACTGAGACTAAGACTGAGACTAAGACTGAGACTAAGACTGAGACTAAGACTGAGACTAAGACTGAGACTAAGACTGAGACTAAGACTGAGACTAAGACTGAGACTAAGACTGAGACTAAGACTGAGACTAAGACTGAGACTAAGACTGAGACTAAGACTGAGACTAAGACTGAGACTAAGACTGAGACTAAGACTGAGACTAAGACTGAGACTAAGACTGAGACTAAGACTGAGACTAAGACTGAGACTAAGACTGAGACTAAGACTGAGACTAAGACTGAGACTAAGACTGAGACTAAGACTGAGACTAAGACTGAGACTAAGACTGAGACTAAGACTGAGACTAAGACTGAGACTAAGACTGAGACTAAGACTGAGACTAAGACTGAGACTAAGACTGAGACTAAGACTGAGACTAAGACTGAGACTAAGACTGAGACTAAGACTGAGACTAAGACTGAGACTAAGACTGAGACTAAGACTGAGACTAAGACTGAGACTAAGACTGAGACTAAGACTGAGACTAAGACTGAGACTAAGACTGAGACTAAGACTGAGACTAAGACTGAGACTAAGACTGAGACTAAGACTGAGACTAAGACTGAGACTAAGACTGAGACTAAGTTGATCGAAATCGAGACCAAGATCGAGACTAAGATCGAGATTGATACCGTGGTCTAGAACAGGATCGAGACCTAGAACAGGACCGAGAATTAGAACTAGACCAAGACTTTAATCGAGATTGAGACTGAGACCGAGACCGGTACCGACACCGAGACTCATCCCGGCATTGAAACCACATCCAATACCCAACCCTGTTTTCCTTAAAATTATCGAATGTTCTTCTTTGTATTCACCCACCGGTCTTTTGTCGTTTACTCATTTTCTTACTAGTGATAAAGAAGTCTCAATATAATCTCTTCCGACGTCATATCACTATGTATGTGTGGATCGTACTCAAACCAAATTATTTTGTTTTCAAGGTATTGCTTAAGCAGTGGAGTCGAATTAACTCAATAAATGTTAAGAAATCTAAAATCATTGATAATGTGAAGCACGTAACAGAAATTGACGCCTATAAAATTATTTCTATAATCATCATCATCATATGTGAGAAAATCTTGATATGGGATTACATTTATATTTTGGGAGTTTCCAGCCCAAAGCTATGATATAGCGCAAAAGATTGATAACGATTAGAACATATGACTTGATAATTTTATGAGTAAACTTTTCAGATAAAAAGTGTTTTTTATAGACAGAATTAATATCGAGACTTTGTTATGTAAAGCCTCAAATCAGCTGTATTAATCGAGATTAGAATTGAAAGATTAATGAACTTATTGTGGAGTTTTTTGCTATACAGAAGTTATTTATAAACAGTATAAGGGTACATTCAGCCTCTCAGTACAGTCTCTTGACATATTGTCCATGGATGTCTTTATCTGCTTTGTGTCTGCACCCGATTGACATATCCGAGCAACACGTGGCAGCTAACCTCAAAAATGGATCGAAATCAGCCTTCATGACGCTATGAGGGCAACTTTAGGTGTTACCGTTAATATGACTATTAAGCGGTGCCCTGGCAGTAACGTTGCGCTGTTCAGAACAGTGACTAAGAGGATGGAACAATAAGAACCATAGTGCAAATATTGCTTATTGGTTCTAAATATATCATCTTCTTTGCTGAAATGTACCTGAATAGCACAAGTCGGTTGGTCGATCCAAAATCTGACACTAGGCCAAAATCGAATTCGACAACAAGTCAGTGTCACGCCGTTCTGGAGTGGGATTGTGGATCGATCCGAAATCCGGCACCAGGCTGGTCTACCTCTAGTATATTGCCAGATTAAAACCGATCCGACACCAAGTCAGGTTCAAACCGCTCTCTGACCGGATTTTTCATCAATTAACCGATTTGTGCTATATAGCTAGACATTTCAGCTCGTGCCTATCACATCATACCCTACTGATGATTCTTATTACTTCCACGAAAAGGAAATTAACATTTAATTTGCAAACAAACAGCTCAAAGCATTAATATTAAATTGAGAAGTGTCTTCTAACTTATTGATGGATGTTTTGCAAATTTTATTGAAATTTTTGCATATGCCAAATGTGAAGAACCAAATTAAATGCAAATATAATCTTTGACATTGAAATAGGATTGATTTACATGCTTGATGTCAATAGACTGCCTGATGCAGGATTCAAATACAAATAATTCTTGATTAATTCCTAGAAGTTATTGGTATTGTAGGTCATATAAAGGAGTGTGGTAAAAAGCTTGTAATTTGTATACTGACAAATGTGATAGTCCATGTTGGGCTTCATGCCAATTAGTTTGTATTAGAATTCTTCTTGGAAATATGAGAGGTCAGTTTCATCAATAGAGCAAATTTTGGAAATTCTGGGAGAATTTTTGATGTTGAATTTAATTATTTTAATCAGGTTTCCAATTGAGTATAATTAAAGAGTGGATTTGGAATTAAAATTGGATTTGTAACTGTAATTCTATTCAAAATTTGAAATTAATGTGGATAATTGAGTAACATTGTTTAGTTATTAGAGAAATTCATCAGTAATACTGTTAAATAATTTTCGATTTAGATGTAGATAATTCCTGAGTCAATTAGGAGCATTTTATATTTTGTTGGACTAGTATAAGTTAGAACAAGGCATCAACTAGGCATTGGAGACATCCAGTGATTTTTGGGTGGGGTTTCTTAGAAATCTTATTCAAAGAGAGTCCAGAAGTGAAGTCGGACTTTCCGAAGTCTCGATTTCGACGAAATTTGAAGACCGTCAACCATAACAGAATGGAAATCGAAACTGCAAGGGAATACTTGGTCTATCCTTGGCAGAGCTCGAAGTCGACTCGGAAGTCAACTTGACTCGACTTTTCAATACAAAATCCGAGTCGACTTCGAGCTCTTTTCATAGGAAGTCTTGTTCTCGGTCTTTTACGTTATCGGCCTCCAAAAGTCCACAGTCGATGCATCTGCTTGACTTTTGAATGCCGGCCTCCACTAATCCTCTACCAATTTAATCCAAACACATCATAAACAAAGAACCCGTAATTCTGACACCAGTTCCTTGAAATATCTCAAAGCTAACACCACAAAAACCCCAATTCATCAAATTTCACAAGAAAACTCCACTTATACTGAATATTATCCACAAAAAAAATGAATAAATAAATGAAATTCAATTGAATGTAAACATCATTACAATTTTTACTCAAACATCCAAACAAGCATCAATGCTCTTCGCTTATTTGCCGCCACTTAAAATTCAATTTCAATCTCTTTACATCTCTTTCTTATTTGCAATTATCGTTGGCACCACTTTAAAATCAGCTTCACATAGCTTCTCTCATACATTATTATTTTCTACTTTACATGTCAAAGCATGTGAGAGATATGTGATGATGCATTGATGTCAGTCTATTAATAAATTTCTGACTAATTGTTTATTAGCACAAATTCATCTTTTGTTGAATATTACAGCAAGAAAAAGATCAATAAATTTCATAATATGACAACAAAAGAATGAAGTAAGCATCATCACAAGAATACCGAATGTAAACATTCCAACTGTCTTCCTAATTATACACACATGACTGTTATTGTATGTATTAAATTACTGAATTTTGATAGCTCTTTTTTTTCTTGTGAATAAAGTGTTGTTTGTCATCATCATCAGCATACTCATGTGATAAAAACGACAACTTTGTCTCATTGTTTATTTTGAAAATAGACAGACACAAGAAGAAGACATTAAGCATTTGACAATTTTTATTTTGACATTTGCATATCGCAGATGTGAGGAGTTTTTGGAAATGATTTGTGTACGAGAATAGAGAAGTTCATTATTGACCCGGGTAACATATGACATTTAAATAGTTTTTTTGAATAGCAGGAGTTGAGTCAGGGTCATGCTGATCTCATGCATGTTGTGCAACAAGTTTGACTCTAACCAGTAACTCTTGCTGTATATCTATGGATGCATTCCAATATCAAGAATGCTCATATTTTGGGATTTTAGTCTATTCTTTAACTTGAAACATGTGTACTGGAGTGGAGTTTTGATCCCGGGAAGTTTATGATCGAATAATTCATCACTAGTTTTGTACGTACACCTACCTAAGGTATACATCTAGCCTACCTTATATATCAAGCCATACTTTAAGAGATGGACAATGTGTAGGTGAAGCGATTGGTACCAATAAATATACCAGGAAACAGGTTAAAGGGATTTAATATCCGACATCCGGTGTCAATCGACCCAAACGACCCAAATGACCTAGGATCGATCCCAGGAAAAGTCAAGTTAAATTCGAACGCTTTTCTGCTGTTTGTAGTCACGCAAATTCAGTTTGCGTATTCGCGATACACGAATCATGACTAGCTTGCATCCATGCCGGCCTAGTATTGAGTTATCTCAATCAGTGCTTCCCAGGCAATAGGCACATTAATGATATTGAGTCAAATTAACAAGCTTCCTCGTGATCAAATTTCATTTGTTGTATTTGAACTTTTGGCCTGTTGATTCTTATCATCAAAAATCTTAAGGTCAACTGACACAGTCATCATGACATTCAAACAAAATTGCTGTCCAATTTTGATAATTTTGTATATCCAATTGAGATCAAAGCCGATTTTTGATAATCCACAAAAATGTCTCTTTTTTGAATTATTGCACAAATTAAGCCACAAAGAATGTCAAGTCATAAAAATTCGACTCAGCGACAGCCTTTTATATATTTTTAAACCAAAAATTTGTGTAGTGAAATTACGGCAGCAGCAACGATAAAAATTCTATTCAATTTCATGGTCGGCATTTAATTTTAAATTTTTTATCCATTATGCATGACAAAGGTCATTTAATGGAAATTCTATGTCAATCAGCTATCTCCTATAAATGTATTGTATGTACGCATATGAAATAGTCGACAAAAAATTACATGCCGAAAAAAAAGAAGCTTTTTCACGTGTCACAAAATGTGTTGAACAAAAATTATTATCTGTCTCCAACTGAGCAACAGTTCTGGCTCAATGTTCTATGTCGCAAATTATAATAATTATTGTAATTCATGGAGAATATTATTGCAACTGACTGGTCTAATAATTTTTTTTTTTTTCAATTTTTCAACCTTGAAATGTTTCAAATTGAACAATATATCTGTCGGCCAATTATCATTACTTGTATGTGTCATACAATAGTCAGTCGACTGTGGAAAATGGAGCATGAAAATACTGAATTGAAGTTGATTGCAAATGACGTCTACTTTGGTCAAATATTGGCATTCCAAGCAATTTGGTATTTTCTCTGACTTTTCTTCACATTAGGTTTGGGTTTGAAATAGGAGAGACTCAAGACTAGTTATTCTCACATTCAACACAATAGTGTCACACTCATGAAAGTGGAACTGACCAGTTCCGTATTCTTGGGCACTTTTTGAGATTGGAAATTTCATAGTCTGACTCAAAACCAAATATCATGTGTATACCTTCTTGTCCTGCTTCTTGTGATATCCGCTAAAACGGCTTAATTCCGTTGCGGATTGAGCTTTATGTCAGGACACTTAGTCCAAGGCATAGATTAAAACTCTATTAAAACTACCTGGGGTTCTTTCTAATACTTCAGACCTGTATTTCCTTACAGGGTGCCAAAAATGGCAAACTTGTATTTTCTCAGCAAAACTGCAGTATTTTGAGCATCATAATGATGAAAAGGCTTACAACTAGAAAGCTATGGAACAGTTCTAGCAGACGTATCTAGCTCTAGAGTATATTGACCAACTACCTTTAGGTCTGCTTGGATTTCTATTCAGGTTTCTATTGCATTTTTGTTTGAAATCACTTAAGAAGCCTCTATAATGCAATGAGTAGGGTCATTTGTAGAAAAAGAGCTCAAACAGACCAATGGTCTGCCAATTCCCACAACAATACCATCTAACCGACATATATGCTACCTAGCTTCCCTATAGACGTCACTTGCTCACAACTCCTACAGAATTCCACAAAAGTGTGATTTAATGTCATTGAAAATTTATCGTTTTTACTTACAATTCTCAAGATTTGAACAGTCACTAGCTGTGTCGTCGTATGCGCGCTTCCTCCTCTTATCAGTATTCTCTTTGGTTGAGTTATCACCTACAAAGAAAAGAAATAAAGTTTATATACACAAAGTTAGTGAATAAATTATTTACTTTTAAATAAAAATTGAAATAAGCAGCATCGCTTTAGATATTTTGAAATTTTTAAACTGCACTTGTGGGAGCACTAACGACTCCTCTAAATTTCTCCCTTATCAAAAATGTCTGCCATTAAGCGTCATAGATGATATCTTTTACGGAAATTTTTATATTCTATGCATGATGATTTTTTTAACGAGACAAGTTGGAGTGAATGTGTAGATAAATTTAAAAGTGTCATGCGATCTGATTATAAAAATAATGTCAGATAACTAGGCTTCTGTGACTTTAAATTGGTTTTACTTTTTGCATTTTTAATATTGACACCGAGCTGGATATGGCAGGATGGATGCACTAAGGTGTCAGGGTATAATGGATTGTGAGATCTAAATGACTGAGTTCATACTTAAATTGAGTTCAATCCTGATTGAATTTGAAATTAAAATTTCAGAACTAGAAGTCGACTTGGATTTTACTTAGAAAAGTCAGTTCTAGTCGACTCGACTTCGTACAAAATTTGACACGACTTCGAGCTTTGAAGCCGGTTTTTTACCTTGCCCGGGGTAGGTAGACTGCAGAAAAAATAGGATAGTTGGGGTACCAAAATAGCCCTGTCTATTTGTGTGAAGGTTAGGTAGGATATCCAGGGCAGAGTTGGTTGGAATATCTCAGATAGAGTAGAACATAATATACCAAGTTGAGTCCGGTAGGATATCCCTGGTAGGTAGGAAACCAGTCCTTGGACTATATTCACAACCACATTCATTTAGTTGGCATGCTTTTCATATGTTTTGATGAATATCAGCAATAAGTACGCAAATCTATCATTGCCAGAGAATAGACTCAACAGCTAAATGGTCGGAAAACAGTCTGGAAACCTAAAATTACACCCACTTATGAAGACTTAAGTTCGATTCCCAAAAGAGGCTGCTTTCTCAATAGTAGTTGATAAGAATGTGATTGATCAGTTCCGCGTAACCTTAGGAAATAAAGACTGAACCCTACAAAATTACCCCGGAAAGCAGAAAACGTAGATATAATCAAAAATCCAGCTCCAGGTTAACGTGACTCTGATCTCAGTCTAGATTCGATAAAATCCGGCCTCAGATCAGAGTCAAGTCAGTCTGGGGCTGGATTTTCGGCAATTTTTTTACCATGTCGTACGCTAGTCAACACAGAACACCAACAGATAGCTCTACATCGTTCATATGCTTCCCAGTCACAAACTTCCCGCCATTCACAAACTCTACAATTTTTGAATGAACATAAACATTTTCTTCACGTAATTTCTTTTCTTCGTTATTGAGAAAATTCATTCATCAAGTGTCAACAACCTGTGGTTTTTGAATGATTTATATTTATTACAACTTTTAATAGATAAGATAGAATTGTGAAATAAATCGACATAATTTTTAATAGGCCACAAAATTTCCCGTGTCATAAAGCACAATATGCTTAACAGAAGGCACTTATGACTTTAATGTTATTAAAATAATTACCAAAAGCCGCTTTAAAATCGATAGCTTATTGAGAGCGTGTTAAATCATTATTGGTTGTATTATGTAATTTTATAAATGACCTGAATCACATTGATACAGTTCTAAATGCATAAATAATTAATATTTTAATGGAAATTTGTTATGATAAATTTATCATGTCTGTTATTAATAAATTGAGAAAATAATTTTCTTTGAATTATTGCCTTTTATGGAATTTAATGTCAAACAGAGTGTGAATGCAATTGATTGGTACATGAGAGGCTGATCATGTTTAGGGACGGTGACAGAAGTGTTTTTGAGGAGGGCTTTGAATTGCTTTTATAAGGAACACTAAATCCGATCATTTTTGGTTAGTTTGAAGACATTTGACATTTTTGATCAGTTGTTCATACCAGAGTTGCAAAATAGGTGCCTGTGACAGACAAAAACCATACAAACTCTTTTTGTAGGAAAAACCATATAAATTATTAAGAATTTGTACGGTTTTTGCCTGTCACAGGCACCTGTTTTGGAACTCTGGTTCATGCTTTGGGCTTCTAGAACTCTTAAAATCCTAGCAAATTGGAGAGTTTGGAATTAAAAGTCATGATTGTGATCCCAATCCCCCCTGGAAGCGCCTATGTTGTGCAATAACAATAAGTTGACTCAAACATTAAAAAGTAGATGATGTAAACGGTATGGAATCCATAATCTTAATTGAACTCTTTGAACTTTATGTGGCTTCCAAATACCTGAACCAACGTTTACGCTATAAAGCTGCTACGTCGTCGTAGTAACGGCAAGAAACAAAATTGACCTGACCGCACCATGACGACTGATTTTGACCCACTTCCTCGTCATTGTGCCTCTCTGGATAGGGACCAAGTGAACCTTTGTTTGGCCCGGGTACAGATCTTACTTCAATGCCCATACAGATCAATTGTGATCCATGAATTTCCATACGTTTTCCCTAAGGTTAGCGCTTCCACTTACCAGCGCCCCATACCTAGTGAAACACTGTCTTTATCAACAAATTCAAGGTTTTAGAGCTCTTCTGCTTGATAACTATGCAACAACAGTGTTAAGGAGGTACACGACTCTAATTTACAAATACACAGCATTTACAAATCCCTCTCCCATGCACTTCTCCAAGTTGCACTTTAAATCAACATTAAAAATTCATTTCGCTACTTATACTTATTATGTCAAATGCATTTAAATTAGTACAAATTCTATTTGCATAATTATAAATGCATAACTCTCACCCGAACTATGCAAAAATGAAAGTTTATCACCATTTGAAATTGAAATTGAAGTTGAAATTATTTTTATGGCCAAATATGAAATTCGAGAATTTATCAGATCCATCTGGAATGACTTCAGTTTCAATTTGCATCAATATTCCACAATATTCAATCTCCAGACTCATGACTTGAATATTTCCAAATTGCTATAATTGATGGACTGTCATTTTCTATATTTAAACAAATAATCATCACGTGCCAACCTTTAAAAACATTGATAACTTGATGAATATTCGTGCAATTTTTATAAAAAGCCACACAAAAATATTCAAATTAAAAAATGAATTGCGTAATTTACCCCGCATTCATTTTTCAAAGAATATTCGGCAATTTATTTACGAAAATATAATCACAAAACCCATTAAAAACAAGGAATTAAAAAATTGTTTAAAAATATTCCATCTTGGGGATTGTTTGTAAATTACGTAACGTTCTAAATTGTCTATTTGACTCCACCACCTCCGTTGTTCAAGGCGGAACCTCTCGCCTCCTTCTAAGAACGACCCTATAGTGAACGTTTGGAAGTTTCGTAACGCTTTGGGTAGCTGGCATTGGGCAGCCATCGGGTAATTGACACTGGGCAGCCATCGTGTAATTGACACTGGGCAGTCATTGAGTAGTTCACATTGGGCACCTATTGGGTAGTTGGCATTGGGCAGCCATTTGGTAATTGGCATTGGGTAATTGACATTGGGCAGCCACTGGGTAGTTGGCGTTGGTCAGTCATTGGGTAGTTGGCATTGGGCAGCCATTGAATAATTGACATTAGGCAACCAATTAGTAGTTGGCATTGGACAGCCATTGGGTAATTGGCATTGGGGTATTGATAATTGGCATATGGCAGGAAACAATATAGCCGGCTTCATATGTCAACTAAAAGAGACCATTGAACACAGTTGATCTACACGGATAGCTTTGTAAGTAAGTAAGAAGGAGGTTTTAAAACTGTGTGACGTAATTTACGAACATTCCCACAATATGGGAAATGTCAAGCAACACAGCCAAAAATCTTGCACTAAGCACAATAAGAGTCATTTTTTAATCATGACACTTATGAACTCATACTTAGCTTCTTCATAATGTCAATCTTAACTATGTATGTGCGCATACTTGAGCAGCATTTCAAGAGGGCACCGTCATCATCTTCATCGTCATTTCTACTTATTATCCGCATTATTGTACTCATAATATGAGCATATTTACATTAACATACAAAAAAATTTTATAATTAAATTAATTTATAAAACGTGCGGAATCAGAGATAACGACTCTTTAAGTGGAGTAGCTTAAAAGTAGTCAAAATAGATGCTAGACATGAACGTATACATACATTATAATTTATGGATCATCCATAAAGATCTCTTAATTTTTCAATTAAATGCATGTTCGTGCCTCGACACAAACTTCAATTTTCATTCATGTCATTAATCATCATTTATTTTCAATTAATCTCCAACTAACAATGTTGAGGAAATTGGATGTGCTGTGCAAAAAAATGCTTAGAATTCTTCATCTATAAAGTATTTATTTATTCTTACTTCCAAACGATTTGACTCAATTGAATTTCAATTCATAATCTAATTACTCTTCATTGATACAGTCATAATAACAATAAATAATGACTATATTGGAGTGCTGGTAACAAGACAGTAATAAGAAGTAAAGAAAATCAAAAGTCAACAGTCATAATTGTTTTGTGATCAATCAAAACATTGAATGAAGTTGCTGCAAAATGAATTTATGAGTTTTTTGTGTGTTTGAGGTAGACAGGGATATGGGAATGTGAATGCTTTTACAGATTCATATGAGAAATTTGTTGGATAATTGCATACATCGTTGGGAACCTTATCACTTGGCTGCACTTAAGTGATACGTATGTATGTAAGTGCACTTACTAAGCTTAATCTTTAACTAAGTTCATATTGAGATTTAAACTACTATTATTCAAGACATTACTGGCTGAATCATACAATTTAAATATAGAAAAGGCTACAATTAATCGTAGCCGTATGACTAGTTAATAACTTGACATTTGAACATAACTTAAAGGCTACTAAAATGTCGAGTTTCTAAGTAGACATACGGTCGACTAATCTCAGCTTGTTTCACTCGGAATTGATTCATGATCGTGTATTCTCCGCGGCAATCGGTCTCCCTCTAACCTACTCAAAGAAGAAAGTGAGTAAGTGAGAATCAAGGTGAGAAGCCGGACTCAAGTCGATTTCGACCTCTGTTAAGAACTTGAGTACAATCTTTAGATGAAAATTTGACATAATTTCTAGTTAATAACTAAGATCGAATAATGACAAATTTTACAGCACGTTCCGGAGAAAATGTCATTAGTCGGTCGTAGATCTAGTTAATAACCAGACATTATGATTAGTTGTCCACATGAGCATGCTCATAAGCTATCGAGTCAGATCAGCTCGTAATTGCTTAAATATTCATTAATTGACTTTTTTGAGTTTCGAACCTAAGTCGGTGATGCAATTTGCAATTACCGAAGCTCTGAGCTACTGTGCCACATAGCAATTATGCCTTTTTCTGCCGAACCATGACAAAAAAGCTAATAACTTATAGAATTTGCTAGATGTGAGTTCCTTATCGACAAAGTAAGAACTTATTCTTCGCTTGCCGTATATATACCCAAACAGAATCATGTGATTAGGGCAGGGCTACGTCACTGTAGTAACAGAAAGATGCAAAGTTGCTCTGATGGCAACCTAACAGCTGGGTCCAAATCAGCATTTTGCAAATTTTTACATCAAAAGATGAGTTTGTCGCTCGTAAGAGGCCAATTGTGATCCATTTTTTTTATTTCGATGGTCTCCACCGCGCGAAGGTGAGGTTGGTACTTAGTGTGGTTAGGCTAAATGCAGTACGTGACTGCATATGTTCTGCATTTGCACACCTTACAGAGACCAATTGCGATTTATAGTCTAACTTGAGTCTAACTAAAATTGCACTTGAAGCTGCTTCTATCACAAGAAACCGCTTCCCAATGACTAATTATAAGTATAAAGCTTTCTTCCTCCACATTATTTTTATTCTTATTAGACAAATTCTCATTAGCTCATTCCAATGACACATTCTTGAGCACATCCAATTTAAATTCCCAAAAAAAACCTCCACCCCTGAAATCCCCAATATGCATGAATATTTATAATACAGAATTAAATTTAATGGAAAAGAAGCTTATTTAAGTGGAATAAATTTCATAAGACGAATGAATGAATGCAAGTCGTATGGTAGCAAGCAAAGCAAGCATTAGAATCAATTCCATCACATTTGTATAGTGAATTATGAGATTCAAAAGACAGAAAAAAAAATAATGTGAATAAGTAAGTATGAGAAGTCAAAACAGAATAAATAAATTTTATTTATCCCATACACAATATTGAAAAATCTTAAAGTCGGAATGAATAAGAAAGAGGTTGAATAAGCCACATAGCTATGAATGAATAAATGAAAGTATCATCATCATCATCATCCTTAGTCATCTCATCATTTCATGCTTTCAATTTTAATAAAAAAATATTTTTGCAGCATCTTATGAAAATTTATACTTTTAAGCAACAGAAGCATCGCATTATGTATGCAGATTTCATGTTGTTGCTGTATACAGCATATGGCACTTTTCATACTAGTTACCATTAAGTTCCTGTACATGCAATGATATTATGATTTTTAGTGCACTTTTTATTGAGATTTTGTGTCTATTCATCGGTCGTATTGTTTGTATTTTATCGGCTTGTTTATCTAAACTGAGTCTTTGTGTTCGGCGTCTAAAATCTTATAAATTATGATGGGATTTTGAATGGATTTTGCGAAGTAAGACTATGTGTCTGTTTTATTCTATTTCAAGATTGGCTTTTTGTTTTGAAAATTGTGAAAAATTTTTGGTGAGATTATAGGAGATGCAAGCAGTGTTTGGGGAAGTGATGCAATGTTTGTTCTTATAAATTCTTGAGGTTCAAGATTGGAGGCTTAAGATTTCATATGAAAGCCATGTTGAAGCCATGTAAACCAGAGCTTGAAGTCGAATCAAACTTTGCTTGGAAAGGTTGACTTGAGTCGACTCGACTCCATATAAAACTCGAGTAGACTTCTTGCTCTGAATTGTAAACTTCAAAAGATTAACGTTCGGGTATGAAGTCAAGGTGAGCTTAGTGGATCTATGATCATATTCTACCGACAATACACTCCACGGCATTTGCATGTTCTAGGAGCGTAGCCAGGTATGAACACAAAAATTTGCCACAAAAATCCTTAACAAAGTAAAGAATTTATCCAAAAAAGGGGGAAGGGTTCGTAGGTTTTTAAGCCCCTCTCCTCCCACCTAAATACGCTCCTGATGCTTTTTGGCTTCTATCCTTTATGAGCCTTTACTAGTGTTGAATTACTATACTTTCAGAAAAAAAGTGAAGGTCCTTAGATCTTATATCAATTCACCATAGTTCTAAACCTAATCTTCAAATGCATAAAGCAATTAGTTTTTGAGATTGGTAGACGGAAGCTAGCGATTATGGTTATCAAGCATATGATTGGGTCGTCTGTAGTTTCGGAATCAATTCCAGAATTCAGTAAATCTTAATATCGGGCATTTTAAACACTACAAGCTTTAGGCACCAGCTATAGGCACCATCTGAGGGAGGCCATGGATCACAATTGAATTGTACTGTAAACGAAGTAAGAGTTAGTACGTAAGTAAGTAAATAAGCAAGTATTCCTCCAATCCACTACATCATATCCCCACACCCACACCAATTTCATGCTTCATCTCTTTATTCATTTATCCCCCTCATTTCATTCAGCATAAGACTAAAAGTGAGGCAGCGAGTATCTTATGTCAAAAACAATTTGTACAAAGATAAACAAGACACAATGCGAAAGAAATCTTGAAGATCATAAAATGAGGAAAGAGGAAGAGCCGAGAAACTGCATATGCTGTTCGTTTATGATTAGATAAAGAGGAACTGTAGACATAAAAATTGTCTTTAAATGATAATAATGAGAATGATAAGAAGTTCTTGAAATTCAGTTCTGTATTCAAGGCAATGAGATAAGAATGAGAATTTGTGAATCATACAGTCTTTTATTACAATTTTATTGACTTTATTGTTAGTCATAGGAATATTTTGGATATCATATGATGTCATTATGGCTTTGTTAGCATCACAATGCGATTAGTCTGAGGTGTATTTATGAGAAATTAAAGGTCATTGTGCTATGTTTAATCATATGAAGCTTGAGATCTTTTATATTTGTCAGTTTTGGAAAAAAATCCGCTTTTGGGACGAGATACCTAATGTGAGGTAATTATCCAAAAATTATACAAATTTGAAATTTTTTGGAAGAGAAAGGTCAATGGGATGTCGATGATTAGCAGTCATTAAATATTGACAGCGTCAAATATTGAAATTTGTTAAAATTGAATTTTTTGAGTTTGAAAAGAAATAATAATTAAAATTCAAAATGTTCAGGGGTCAACCGGATGTCATGTAACTTTGAGTGAGGGAAAGGAGAATTAACGCAGCAAGCAGGGCTAAATTTGAGCTCTGGCCTGAAGTAAGTCCAGAAGTTTTTGAATACTTTTTGATTTTTTTTTGGAAATTGGTTAAAATCACTTTTAACCCTTTCCCCCTCCTTCTCCCTTGAATGCAATAAGTGAATGGCCTCTACTTATTAGTAAACTCTGTCAATAGGTTGGATGTCGGATACTTGATCTATGAACTTCAACAACATACATTTAGATATCACTATTCTGAATTGCACAAGGCGGGTGATCGATCCAAAATTTGGCCCCAGACAGGCGTAGTTCTGGATTAGTATTATATCTGATACCATTCCAGAATCTTACTAGCCTGGTGCAACCATTTAAAACAAATCCGGTACTAAGTCAGAGCAACGCTAATTTGAGACCGGATTTTGGATCAAATAAGAGATTTATGATAAACTGGTATGTATAGGAACTAGAAACGCTCTACAAATAGAACAGACTTCAGACAATTTTTACACAAAACAATGACCTCACGTGCGCTCCAGCCAAGGAAGTCAGTAAGTAATTAAATGAGATTAAGCGGAATGCCTATGTGAAATTGAACATCTTCCTTACAATTTCTATCATCACAAAACATCCAAACGACTCCCAAGCAACTCCCAAGTTTATCAAAAAAAATCAATAAAATTAGCATTAATAACTGTGACAATCCGTGAAGCTTGACACAAAAAAGAAATATTAATAAAAATTCACTTAAGCAATTTTTTAAGCTTATTTAACAGTTTTTAGAAGCTTACAATTTTTTTGTCTGAACTATTGAGTATTTCAAGCTTATTTTGCAGATAATTTTATCTGAAATTTGACAAATCAGCGAGAATCTTCATTAAATTCTGATATTTCATTCAAATGCTGACAGCATGTGAACAGTTCTAATGAATTTCAAGTAAAATGATCCAAATTATCACAAAATTAAGGAATAATGAACATCTCATTAAAATCAATCAAAAAGCATCTCAAAAAAATCTCAATTAGAAGTAACAACAACAATAAATAAATCCACAGCTGAGATAATTTCCATCTCCATAGCAGTTCTCTCATCAATTACAATTGAAATATTCATGAATGAAAATTTAATTTTAGTAAAAATATAAACAATTTTACTCTGTATAGGAAAGGAATTTTTCAAATATAAATCACAAGCACCGACCGCTTACTGTACAGTTCATCAAAGATCATCATCATTATCATTAAAATCGCCACATAATAGATTTATTCATTTTGAAATAGTTTTGATGGGTTGAAATCGAAATTGCAAAAAACTCTATAATTAAGATCAGTTGCATGAGAGCAATTCTCCACAGGGTAAATCAACAAAAATCAACTTTAAAATTGATTTTTAAGTGCATTATTACTCTACAGTTAATCAGGTTTTGGGCTTAAAAGGTGTATTTTTCCATTTTCTTTCATCTAAATTAACTTTTTAAGCATTAAACAGCTTAATTCTAGAGATATTTCGATTCTTTGATGCGTTGCTCCGTGACCAAAAATGGAATTCAGTTACGAAGAATCAAAAAATTTAGTATTAAATCCGCATTTTGACAGGACCAAACCCAAACCAAATGATAGATTTTTTTGAATTCTACCATATTGTACCAAAAAGAAGATGCTTAACTGTTTAATTAACAAGAAAAATCGATTCTCCGAAAGAAAATTTTGGTCACGGAGCGTCAAAAACGCTTTAGCAGGGTAAATCTGCCACAAAAAATTCAATTTTTTAAAAACCGTTACATGTTTTTTAATGCAGAAATGCTCATTTAATATCTTTATATCAATTTTATAGTCATAAAGAAGAATATTTAACCATTATTTTTTCATTTTTAATTATTTGGAACGAAATAATTTAAACGTAATGACATTTTATGGCTAAAAATTTCAACGGTTTTTTGAAATTTGAATAAACAAGTAGAAAAAAATTGTAATGCACTTTTCAAAAATTCCATCCATCCAGAGAATTGCTCATGAGATATGTGAATGACGTGCACATGTGTGTGCTCATTGAGCGATTCATAGGTTGATGCAAATTTTTGTATTATCAACATTTTTCATGATGGTGATTATAGCATTTGATGACTTTTAATGAATGGGGTAGACATACGGAACGATTTATTTTTAGAATGTTAGAATTGTAATTGCGGCTTGCTAGTTGTTCGACTGTGATTTTGTATGGAAGATCTTTGGGGTTATTTTGTCAGAATTTAGTATGGCAATCATGGCTAATCATAGATCATTGATTTTTTGGAAATTAGTAATTTGGTGGACACATGGTAATGAAGCTTTTGTCTTGAAGTGACGTCATAGGGTTTTTGATCCCCGGATTAAATCCCCTTGGTCGCTAGACATCGTGATTCAATTATTAAAAGACCGATCTTTTCGGGAATTGAACATACATTTCGGTGAATGTGATTTTCAGCCTATTGCTTAATTGTAAGTTGGTACAAAGAAATTACTCATTCAATAGTAAATTACTCTATAGACTGCTTGATACCCTGGGGCTCAGTATGAATTATTCAAATACTCCATTGTTTCTGAATGAATCCGCCAATACTAAATATAGCCTAAATTGCTCGGTACCTTACTACTGCACTTTTCCACAACTATAGCACGAAAGGATTCAAACCTACTCCTCCAAATTTCTTCTTGCTCGCATAATAAGTGCTCTTGTCTACTGAGCTACTTGGAATTCTTAGGGAACCTGACACAATGCTAACTTATACTGTCTTCAGAATCAATACTAATTGTACTGTTCTTATCATTGCATTAGACCAAATCAGCAAATTCAATATACAATTCTAGCTTTTTTTCATTTTTCAAGAACATCGTTAAGTGACATACGCTAAACTGGGTCAAAAACAGCCATCAAGTCATCATCACGGCACATCCACGTCTTGCAATCAACATGATGTCATAACTGTGTCCCAGCAACTACTCTAGGGTTTCTGATGCCGTTAACGAAAACGGAAAACGGGCCGTTTTTCCGAAAAAATAAAAACGGAAAACGGCCGTTTTTTGCTAGCCGTTTATCCGTTTTTTAATATGACTTTTTCTCTGAATTTTTGGAAAATTTACTAAAATTTTATTAATTTTTCGATTCAAAAAATTTTTAAATAATAATTTAAACTAAGAAAATTAATATTCGTCAATTTTTTTGGCCTGGGGTACACTTTTAGAAGTAAATTTTTCATGTACATATCTATGCAAATCAAAAAGGACTTCAATTTGAATGCAACGTATTGTTTTCCTTCCATTAAAAAAAACGGACCCGTTAACGGCCGTTTTTCAGAAAAAAATGGAAACGGCCGTTTTTTAAAAATGCCGTTTTTCAGAAACCCTAAACTACTCACATTGTGCTACTCGGATTCTTCCTCTCATAATTTTATGAGCAATTTAATTCACAATTTTACCAGACAGCAATCGAATAGGAAATAACTGAAAAAATTTTCCCATAAAATATCGAACACAAAACTGCTCTCGAAGTATGAAAAAGCTCATAACTTTTAAGCTGATTAGTTTCAATGATAGCATATTGATACTTTTGATGCTATTTTATGACTTAAAAATAGATTTCATACCTCACATTATAAGACAACATGATAAATTAAGTTCATACTTAGTCATTAAGACAATATGACGAGTGAGTGGGCGATTGTTATTCTTAAAACAGTCAAACTGTTAGTTTTCATAAATGGATGTGTCAAATTGTCAATTTTTAAAATGAGAATTCATGTCCAAAAAATTATTAAAAAGTGCTTCCTCACACCTCAATTGAATTGATTCTTTTTCCACAATGTGTGGCCCAAAACAGCTATTTTTAAACGTTAATTACCTCATGTTATCATAACTGGTATATGAGGCACTTCAATTATTTATTTTATGTCGTCTTTTGAAATTTTCAAAAACAAAGAAAAATTATGAAATGTTTATTTTTTTGGGGTTCACGTACGTCATAAACATTTATTTATTGCCTTTATGTTCTATTGTCATAATAAATGCTTTTACATACCCAGCATATAAAAGCAACACAAAGAAGATTCGAGATTTATTTACAGTCTCTTTCCATCTTTAACTAATTAATGTTTTGAAAAAATTTCTCAATTCATTCTTTTACATTGGGGTCGTTCACTTATTAAGTAACTTGAGAAATAGCCGACATTTCCCTCTTCTCTCCACTTATTGTTTCCCTCACCGTTCCTTTAACTTTCGTCCTGCCGTCCCTTCACCTTTCTCCTCTCCGTCCCCCTTACCGTTCCTCTCAATATTCCACTCGCTGTTCTCTTCACTGTTCCCCTCACCATTTCCATTACCATTCTCCTCATCGTTCCCATCACTGTTTTCCTCAGAATTTCCCACGTCGGGCCATACGACGTTCTCTACGACGTCCTTCACGCCGTTCCTCACTTAGTTCCCTTTACCGTTCTCTACGCTGTTACCCTCGTCGTTCTTCTCACTGATCCTCTCATCGTTCTACTGACTGTTCCCTTCAATGTTCTCCTCATCGTTCTCCTGATCATTAACCCCCAACCGTTCCCTTATCACCGTTCGCGGACCCCCCTTCTGATGCCTCCACCAAAACTATACACGGTATATGGTTCATGACATTTCCAAAAACTGGCACACATGTTGCCCGTCACTGCTTCAAGCCATAACAATTTCTGTTTAAGGCCCCCTTGTTCCCCTATCAAATGCGTTACAGAATAACTAAACGACACCATAACAATCGTCAGCATAGAAAATCTAGTCATATTTAAGTAATAAACACATGATGTTACGATGCCATTGATCTACATGTAAATGAAATAATTTTTTTGAAAATTTTTATTAAACATATGGTTTTTATTTGTTTACTGAATGAGAATTCTTTTCTCCCGTTTTTTTTCAATGCCATTCTGGCTGCTTCTTGTTAGCGTTGATATTTGTCTTACATGAGATTTTATATTGGGGGAGATTATTAGGGGGATTTGATTGTCTGACTGACTGCAATTTTGAGTGAAATTCAGAGAACAGATTATGAATAAATGAGTAATTTTAAGACAGATTTTAAGCTGTGTTCCGCGACACACAGATTACCCACCGCTGATTTAGACAGAAAAGGTTGTCCAACACTGACTTTATACGTTAATTAATAAGTAAACATGACTCTTTAGTTGAATTATTCCCAAACAATGATTTGTAATACATTTATGCATAACGTTTGAATAGAACATCCAGCCTTATGAGCTGGAGAAACACTACGCCGATTCCATGCAACACATGAATCAAGCTTAGCTCTTTCGAGCTTTATTATACTAAAATATACTAGTTAAGCATACTCACAAGCCTAGAATTGAACCTATAACTCTCCAGAACCTTTGACACACGGAGCTAATGCTCCACAAATTAAGTCACTAATGTCATTTCACCAGCCACACATTAAAATTAAAACTGCACATCAGCTTTAGTGCCTAACATTCAATAATTACTAATTAAGCTGTTTAAAATCTAAAAACTTCATTCTACATCGACACAAATGTGCAAATTAGCAATATAGTCAAAACTGGTTCATCCAAAATTAGCAGATCTAGATTATATTAATAGATTCTAAATTAATGCTGCATAAAATTCATTTCTGTGGCTAAAAATTTCTGTTTTTCATAATTTTGGATACGACCATAAAAACTTGACTCTGTGAGAATATTTATTTTATCAACAAGAATTCATGGGCATTAAAAGTTATGAGTTTAGTGATTTCGCAGAATTGTATTATCATTAAAATTGATGATCTCTTTGTATTAGATTGGATTGAATTAAATTAGTCAAGTAAATAGGATTTACGTTCTTGGAAATGTATTAGGAAGCTCTTATTATTATAATGGAGTTCTTGGAGAGTTTTAGATTTTAAATTGCAGCTTTCTGGATGATAAAGATAAAATGTTTGTTAGTTTTGTAAGCAGCATCAGCAACAAGTATGCATGCAGGAGGGAAGAGGTATTATGACCTCAAAACCCTTTCCTCATCCTGGCTACGCTTCTGATCAACAGAATGCGCCAAAATTCCACGAAAAACAATATTTTAAATCCAACCACAAATCACATAAATTATGTCTTCCAGGAGCAAATAAAACATGAATTCCAAATGTTTTCATCATCAGTAAACAAACCCGAACAGCATAAATTGAGGTGGGCATAACTCTGACTTGGTGTCGGAATCATATCAAATTCTTCATCCCATACCCATGCCGGTCTGGTCCCGGTAATTCAAGTTGAATTCATCATGCTAGAGTCATGCCGATTCAGGACCAGATTCAAACCAAATAGAACATGCCGGAGTCACACCGACCTAGGGCCGGATTTAAACTGAATTCATGATGCATGAGAGACATCGGTCTAGTACCGGGTTTAATATGAATTCTCCATTCCAGAGTCTACTATCCCACACCTGGTGCCTATTTTATCATGTTTGAGTCAAGTCAGCTTGCTGCCGGATACAAAACGAATTTACCATGCTAAATTTACGTCGACCTGATGCCAGATTTAAACCGAATTTAAACCAGAGTGACACTGACCTAGTGCTTGTTTTTGGATCAGTTACCCAACATATGATTCTCGGAACATTATGTATGTTTATCCATAATTCATCCTCTCATGGCAAAAAAATTTTTGTGCTCCAAAAAAAAGATAGAAAATTAAATTAACATAAAAAGATTCATAAGCCGAGATCTCTTATGAATAAACTTGAAAATCGACTTTCGGCAGCATTCTGATGTGTATTTCGGATGGCTTATGGGATGAGACGAGATGAGGAATAATAATAAAATAAAAGAAGGCAATTTTCTCAAGTGTTTCAAAATCTAGACTTGAATTTACTTATGAGCATTTCTGTTTTCACATCATATTGATCTTGATTTATACTGGAATTGACTGCTGCTTGCTCTTTTCTCATTCATGCTTATAAAAAAAAAAAATACTTAAAATTTTTTTGCTTCTTTTTGTGATGTTTTTTTGTTATGAAAATGTAGACAGATGGAATACAAGAATAGAACTAAAATGTAAGCAGCTCCAGCTACTGAATTATGAGATGTAGGAGATGTAGGGATCAGAGGGCCATCGCTGCGCCATCGCTAGATTGAATCAAATGGAAAGCCCTTTGTACCAACCTATTCTTCAAGTCGAAGTAGGTTCCAGTAATTAAGTAAATGCGACATAACGGTACTTCAGTGATTACTAGGTGTCGAAGGGAACGGGTCAATTCATGTTTATGGTAAATAAGTTTATTTTCAGTTCAAAGTTCAATTTCTCACTTGAGCGTCCAAAGAACACTCTGAAGTAAATTTTCGATATAGACAGTATTGTAGGAATCGGAAATTGACAAGTAGTAGAAAGCGAAAGAGCTAGTTCTTGGCGACATGTAGCCATGGATCACAATTGATCTGTTCGGCCACGAACTAAGTAAGTAAGTAAGCTTCATTCTTGTCAACGTCTGGTTCACTGACTTAGATTTTGCATTAAAATGTCTACTTGCAGTTTGGAGGTATGAGATGTAGGAATGACTTTCATATAAATGATGCACCTTGTTCTGATATTCAAAAAATTACATTTCAGATTCAAATTTTTTATTCAAATATTTTTTAGACAAATATTCATAATATATCTAATTAAATTATTAATCTCATCCTACTTAGTAATTAAAGCCTCAATACTTCCCTAGTATACCCAATACTAATATTAGTGATATGACGTAGCATATCTGACCTAACAATTTCCATTTTTTTTTTGTCGTAAATCATCTCCATATCCATCTTTTTTTATCATATTGACTAATTTAATGCTTATATCCCCTTTTAAAAATTTAATTAGACTGTCAGTCCTTTTATTCACAAAAAAAAAAAATATTTTTTGTCCCTTCCGTTAACGAGCACCAGACATTAATGAGTGTGACTACACAAAAACTCATAAAAATAAAACAAGCCTCGAGGGTTAGCACGGCAATTACGTAATTAATAGCATCAACTATTATCGACGTTGTTTATTCCGGATTTACACCCCCTCTGATACTCTCTTTTGTTCTGTTTTTGTGTGTGTACATTGTGACCGCGGCAGTAAAATGCAATCGCACTTTTTAACTCTTAATTAATTACTGTCAGTTAGGGATTCAATAATGGATGGTTTGCATTTTATTTTTGATATTAAATTTTTTGGTTGAAAATTTTGGGAATGGAATTTTTGTTGAAGTTTTGTGTCTGGTTGTGGATTTTTATTACAGATTCTTGGAAGCACTTAAGAGAAAATGTTGGAGAATTTCTTAGAAATTGGGTTTAAGTAGAGAATTTTCGGATATGATACAGATACTAAATTTCAAGATAAACCCAATTAAGAGCGAGTTAGACTCAGTAGCATAGCAACGATGGGGTTTATTGCGGGAAGTGAGTCAAAAATCAATTTTCCGGTTTACCTAATAAACAAACTATCGAAAATTTGGTGGATCCTTCCTTCCCTTTCCTCCCGGAACATAATAAGCGACAGACACTAATACATATTCTGCAAAAACTTCTTAGCAATCTAGTTCATAGTTTAAGTTAAGCATGAAATATTTCTTTTGATTAAAAATGAAAATTAGTATTGAATTAGACACTCGACATTGTCAAAATATCAATAAATCAAAAATACTTTTGTTTTATCACTACTTAATACATATTAAGTCTGATCGATTACAATTTAATTATTATCGAGATTTACAGGAATTCCATTCAAATTGATATTTTTAGAAAAAAATTTAAAATAGTAATAAAAGGAATTTATTGATTTAATTGTTTTTATCAAGCAACACGCTCCTCCGAACAGCATTTACATTCAGTTGATATACAATTCAGCACCAGGCCAGCGTAACTTTGGCATAGTGTCTGATTCGATTTGAATTTTGTTTTTTTGGGATTTAAATTGAATTTTGCATCTAGTCAGAGTCACGCCAGCCTAGGGCTGGATTTTTGATCGATTAACCGTTTTGTGCTATTCGGATATGGTAAATCTCATTATTTACTGTCACAATGGCAGCTATGCAGTTTTAAGTCATTTTGGCGTTTCGTTCTTAACAAATCATCTTAACAGTGAGTATGAAACATCGTAATTCTAAGAATTCTCTAGGGTATTTTGTAGAGATTTTAGGATAGTACAACAGATCATCGATTGCATTTAGCTATAAGCAAACCCTACATTCTATTCTATTCCATTCTAAGAATTGTCCACGAGTGGATACAATACGTTATAACTAGTTAAAGGCTAGTTCATGTCTAGTTGATGACTAGTTCTAACGGTTTTTTGTTCACTTGGGTCTATTCCAGATTCATTAAAGAATAATTCTCAAACCAATATTTATACATTAAATCCAATTATTATGAATAAACAGAAGCAAACAATCAAACCCAAAAAAAATGCCACCTCATCCAGTCAACCACAATCAAATCTATCCACATCAAATATAACCCATACTATACAAAAAAAAAAGCTTGCATAATTTATGTGAGAATATTTTTTTGATTACCCTGACCACCTCAATTATTTTTTTTTAAATCATTCGCTATTTACGACCTCATGACAAGCTCCATGTTTATATATAAAAATTCCTTGCGAAACATTATCTTATCAAACTACTCAAGCTGCAACTCAAAAACCGTAAAATTCCCGTTTTAAAAATTATTTTTGCGACCATCAAATCCAAAAAAATTGAGAATCTCTAGACTAGAGCAATATAAAAATCGGATATCAATGTTATCTGACATGTGTGTTTGTGAATTTATGGGACTCTTCTTGTTCCCGTATTGGGGATGTTTGGAGGTTACGTAATGGTGAAAATAGCGGCTTTAGACCCTACACTATTAAGTTTTGTAGGAAAATCATGGATCGGAATTTTGACGGAATCAAAATTGGAACTCAAGAAATTAAGGGGAATGTTTAATGGCAAGTCTCGGTTAGAACTTGAAGTCGACTCGGATTTTATATGGAAAAGTTGTGGAAAAATCGACTCAAGTCGGCTCGATTCTATACAGAATTGGAATCAACTTCGAGCTCTAGCCTCGACCGAAACAGCTCACGGCATTCTATGCATGTCACTTCCGGAAACATTTGGTGGCTAACTAGAGCGATATATTGATATAGATAGTATCTGGATGATATTCTTTGCGAAATCTTGTGCAAACAAATTTTAACTGGGTACATTGCAGTTAACATCAGGTTTTATGACGTACTCGTGTCTTTGCAATGTGTAGAGCATGCAAGTGAACCGGATCCCACTATAAATATTATGTCTAAAGAATGGATTCAACAGATTATTAATCGCAGTGCCTCTAGCTCATAAGGCTGGACCTTTCAAGCATTATATAAATGTGTCGTGGCACATAGGCTACCCACAACTGCTTTATAGGTTCTGTAATTTTTGAATGTTCCACAAAGGGTGGTCCACTTATGAACTAACGCGGGAGTCTTGTTCCGGTTCAAACAGTGAAATTTGAGTTGTTTATCATCGAGGTTTATTTCACGGACAGGAAGGGGAAGTGTCAATTGTTACTGAAAAGTCCAGTTCCGCGTTACGTAATATCCGAACATTCCCGCCTGTTCCACATATATTTTCGCACATCAGAAACAGATTAAATAAAATAAAAATAATAAAAAAAATTGGAAATGGCGAAAATTGTGATAATTAAAATAAAAAAAAAAAAAAACTTTACTGTCTGATTGTTGATTACCTCGTCACAGTGATGATGAAATCGGCAACGACCAAAAAAAAAATAAATTTTCTGCAATCAGGAAATTGTTGCACAATTGAAATGACAGCTCGTGGGTGTAAAAAAATTCCCTTTTGATATATAATTTAATCCACTTCGATGAGGATAATTGGATGTACAATACACAACAACAAAAACAAAAATATGTAGTAAGGAGACAATCACTGCGGTTAAAATTAAAATGTATTTAATAGCACTTGACACTTGTCAGCACGCAATTATCACGAGACTTTATTTGCATGTAAATTAATATTACAAATCATGCAGAAGCAACATTAAATACACGAAATATATTCACTGATTCTTTTCAAGCAAGTCTCTAATTAATTCTTCTTCTTGTTGCTGCCTTCCTTATCACTTTTTTTATATTATATACAATTTACTTTTAAATTCACAAAATATCTCGCACATACGTACTCGAATGAGACATTAATCGACATTTCTTTTCATACTTTTTATATTTATTTATTTATTTATTTATATCCAGCATTAACATAAAAGCCACAGAACTGAATAAATTTGCATTCATAACAAATTTAATTACAGCTTCATTTCACATATATGTTCATTTATTTTGTTAATTCATAAAAAAAAAACTCTCGGTACTGTCGCGATACTCACATCAAAGAGCGGCAGCTAAATCGCCGAAACATGCGCACTCGTTTAACATCGTCGTGTAACTAAACAGACTGAGTCTCCGAAAAAAAAAACAAAATAAGCAGATAGAAAAAAAAACTATACTCAAAGTGCTGTTCTCTGTGTACAATATTAAAAACTGCGCCACGGCTGATATGAGAAGAACGAAACAAAGTGTATAAACAGACGAAGGAATAGGGGGTTTGTACGGAAATTAGGTCTATTGGGAATTGTAATACTTGAGCTTTGATGTTTTATTTTTTTATTTATTACTAAGCTGCAGATGTCAAATGGATGTTAATATACAAAACCTAGAGACATGCCTTTTTGGACAAAATTCTTTAATTTGCATGTACATCTTGTATCCCTACCGAGTCATACTGACCCAAATCGAGCCATATCGAAATAAACCGAGCCATACTGAGTTAAACCGAGCCATACAGAACCAAACTGAGCCATACTACGCCAAACCGAGCCATATCGAGCTAAACTGAGCCATACTGAACAAAACCGAGCCATATTAAGTTTAACAAAGCCATACTGAGCCAAACCGAGCCATTCTGTGCTAAACCGAGCCATACTGAGCCAAACCGAGCCATACTAAGCCAAACCGAGCTGTACTGAGCCAAACCGAGCTAGACTAAGTCAAACCGAGCTAACTGAGCCATACTGAGCTAAACCGAGCCATACTAAGCCAAACCGAGCTGTACTGAGCCAAACTGGGCTAGAATAAGTCAAACCGAGCTATGCTGAGCCAAACCGAGCTATACTAAGTCAAACCGAGCTATACTGAGGCAAACCGAGCTATACTAAATCAAACCGAGCTAACTGAGCCATACTGAGCTAAACCGAGCCATACTAAGCCAAACCGAGCTGTACTGAGCCAAACTGAGCTAGAATAAGTCAAACCGAGTTATGCTGAGCCAAACCGAGCTATACTAAGTCAAACCGAGCTATACTGAGGCAAACTGAGCTATACTAAATGAAACCGAGCTATACTGAGCCAAATCGAGCTATACTAAGCCAAAATGAGCCATACTGAGGCAAATCGAACCAAACTGAAACAAACCGAGCCATAAAGAGTAAACCGAGCCACAGTGAGCCCAACCGAACGATGATGAGCCAAAACGGTAATCAATAAATTCCCAAAAATTAAACCCATGGATAATCCTCTATCGACAAAAATCTATCTACAAGATATCATCCGTGCATAAGACGTCATTCCTGACAATCCCATCAAAGTTTACAATGAAAACTCTGAAATTATACGAAAATAAAATATAAAAAATACCCATATACATTCATAGCACACAATACAAAGAATTTCATTTCCAGTCAAAGTCAATCTCTCATTTAGTCACTCATTCTACTCATTTTCATTGTATGTTCAGAGTATGTGATCATTATCATATATACTAATTCTTTTTCGAACTTTAGCGTAGCGTAAAAATATTTTTACGTTTAAAAAAAGAAGAACTGCTTAGAATTTCTGGAATGGAATGAGAGAGAGGCGCAAAGAGAATGAGAGAATCGCTTAAAATATTCAATGAATGATGGACAGATTTTTTTTATTCCATTAACTGTTTGTGACAGAGAGAATATATGTTGGGGGAATTGATGACTAAATGTGTAACGGCTATTTCGAATAATGACTTGATGCTTAATATTGATTTAATTAATTTTGATGATTGGATTCTTTTTTTATGTTTTTAATAAAGTTGTAAATTTTTTTTGAAAGTTTTTCTTTTTCTTGTGGATATTTTTAGGAATTTAGGTGAATTTTTTGAGATTAAAATATTTTCGTAGTTTGATTGATTGGAGTATTTTTATGTGACGTATTTGTAGGCGCAATGCTTGACTTGCTTTATGGTTGATTTATTTGATTTGTTTTATCTAGGTATTGGTGTAGTTTGATTTATAGTTTATTGCAAAATGATTTGAACTTTTGCAAAATTTTTAAAAATTCTAAAATTATCAATTTTTCAATTTTTTTATTTAAAAAATGAAAGCAACTTTTTAAAAAATACACATAAAATTTTTCAAAATTAAAAAAAAAATAAAAAATTTAAATAATTTAAAAATTTTAACATTTAAAGTTTTTAATTTAAATTATTAAAAATTTTCGAATTCTAATTTTTTTTCATAATTCTATTGTAAATTTTAGATTTTCAAAATTATTTTTTCAAAAGTTAAGAATCATTTGAAATATTCAAATCCTCCAATTAATTAGTTTAAAAATTTTCAACAATTGTTAACTTTTTATTTTTCAAAATTTCTAATTTGAATTTTTAATTTTTCAATATTTTTAAATTTTGAATTTTTGTAGATATTTTGATTTTTGATTTTTTTTAAAGTTTTCAAAAATTAGAATTTGTTTAAAATTTAGATCCGTCGATTCGCAGAGATTTTGAATTTCCGAAAATGAAATTTCTTTTAAATTTTTAAAAAACTTAAATTTCTAAATCTGTAAAATTTTTTTAAACTTATAAATCTGAAATTGTTTAGATATTTAAAATTTTTAGTTTTTAAAAAATTAAATTTCAGATTTGTTTAAAAAAAAATAAAATTTGAAATTAGTCAAATTTTGACTTTTGAGTGCTTTCTTAAATTTGTCTTTCTTTTTAATTTATGAAATTATGAAAAAATTGTAAAATTTTTGAAGTTTTTTAGGATTTTTAAAATTTTTTGATTTTAGAGAATTTCAGATTTTTTGAGTTTAAGAAATTTAAAAAAAAATTAATTCGTAAAATTTTTGAAAATTTTCAATTTATGGAACTTTTAAAAAATTTGATTTTTTTTATTTGCTTTAAATTAAATTTTAAACTTTTCTAATTTTAAATTTCTTAAACATCTCAATTATTTTTAGCTCTATACAAGTTTAATTTTGCAAAATTAGCTTTTCATTCTTTTCAAATTCCTATTAATTTCAGCTCATAATAAAATTCAAGAGTAATTTAAAGTGAATAAGCCTCGCAAGTAAAATATAAAAATTAACAATACGCAAATAATTTCACATTTAAAAAAAAAATTAAACAAAAGACAGAATTTTCAATTCAGTCCATAGGAATTGTTACATGGTCGACGATCGTCATCTCCCCCAACTCATTCAGCAAATTTTTATTTATATTCTCGTAGTGCTTCTGCTTTCAACAATTTTATTTTAAAAAAATTAAATAAAATTTATACAAAATACGTGGGTGGGGTTGTTGTTGTGAGATTATGTTATGGTCATTCCATGCATTTCTTGCTGTTTATTTTATTCTAATTTACCGTATAAATGACTGAACTCATTTTTCAGAATTTAAATATCAAAATCGATTGTTAACAGGTATGTTACATGCTCCCACCCTCACAAAAATGGTCGGCATTGTGAATTTATATCAATCAACATAGATGAAAGGATGGGAACAACATCAATTAAATGCCGGTCAAGCTTTATTTCATTTTTTTTTTTTTGCTGAAGCTTTACAGTCAAATAGCAACAAAAGAAATTGAAGAGAGGAATTTCAAATGGGCTTGTTCGCATTTTAACAATTATTTTACTGATGATGACTTGTATGTACAAATTGTTGGAAGTACTCAAGCTATAAATTTAGGGATTTAAGCGCATTTTTGACTAGCAATTAGTCTATAATGTGAAAACTGGTGAGATTCAAGAGATAATTCACTTAATACGATAATAAATTCAATAAATTGACTTTTTGAACCTTTTCTGGAACAAATTCTTAACTATCTTATGAGCGTTATGTAATAACTGAATAAACCCTTAGTTATTTCTAATAGGATTTGAATCAAGTGACGATTTCTCTGTTGTTGGTACTGTGCTGCACAGTACGATACGATAAAGGTACACTACTGGTCCTTTCCAATGATATACTTGGAACTATCCTTTGGAACTGGCTATGATTGTCCCGTACCAATAGTGCATCGATGGTATGGTCGAGTAGAGCAATGGTACGGTATTGAAGCAATATTGGCATGAAGCAGATGCACCGGTGATACGATATAATTAAGTTTTGGTTCACTATAGTGTTACAATGTTGCAGGAGCATAACCAGGGGTGAAGGTGGTTTTTTTGGGGTCAAACACTATTGGATAGTGGTACGATATTTGTAAACTATAATAATGGTACAATAAATGTGCAAAAATCCTTTTTTAAATATCTATAAGCTCTCAAACCAATCGATAAGCAAGCAACTCGATGAAATGAAACTTATGCTTCAAATTTGGTCTATCTAAGGTGCCTGGATGTTGAATTCTCGCGCGTGAGCCAGTCAAAGAATACAAACCAAGCCAGTCAAAGTTAAACTAAATTTCTAATTGCTTCCAAAAAACCGCTAAAAAAAGCTAAAATTGCTCATTGCGCAAAACATTTGTAAATGTCTCCGATATTTTTTTTGATAGATGTATACACAATAATATTTTTTATATTCCGATATCAATAGCTGATTTTTTTTTGTTGTTGTTCATTCTTCTTTTTTTTGTGTAGTTAATAGCACAGAATCGAGAACTTTAATGGGTAGGGCGTAATTTGAATGTATATCAAGTTGAATTCATCATGAAAAAATAAAAAATTTAAGTTTCAATAACTTTTATATAGAATTGAGCAGTTGAAAAATAAGTAGAATAAACGCTCATTTCATGCGATTATCTGTTTAATTGGTGTCGATTAAATTCATGTTTTGAGAATCGCATAATTCACATTATGTCGGAATGTACGCAATGAATGTCGTTCCTTCCTTTTGAATCTGCTGTAATTAGTGTCTGATTAGTTAGCAAATTTAACTTTTTGTCGCAAAAAATTAGTCAATTTTTGTAACTCTTTGAAGTTCAATTAAGTAATTTGTTTGATTTGAGCGATTTGATAACTTCTCATGATGGGTGACTCTTAATTGAATCATAAAAACCTGATTAATTATTTATGGCATTTCAAATGGCTTTTTATATCAAAAAATTGAATTTTTAAAAATATTGACAATTTTCAATTTAATGGCAAAATTTATGAAGTTGATTTGATTTTATCGCATTTATTAGAATGTCAATCAAATGTATTTTTTATATTTTAACTTATGTGATTTTTATTAGATTATTGAATGTGGTTAAATGTGATTTTAAATTTAAATTGGACTTTATTGACTTTTTAATATTTTGTCATTTAATTTAAATTTTTAAAGTTTTTGGGTAATGACGTGAGCATTGTTCGAATCCTTGTAATATCGACAACACTCTATATGATGATTGATAGATTAGTTACTGATGAGAATCGAATACCGATACGTACTCTCAAAGGAATTATACTGTTATCCGGTCTGTTGTCTAGCTACTCGACCAAAGAGACCTTCTCTCGAACTGGAAGATTTGCCAAGAAGATGGGTCGATATCCTAAGATTCCACCTCTACTCAGATATCACTGTTCTAGGTATAATTAAGAATTGTTAAACGAGAAATTTATTGGAAATTGAAATTTTAGCAAATGGGAGATTTTTTCCAATAGGAGAAGTTGACGTTAAATCTCCGATATGATCTCCGATTTGACCCCAAATATGACACCTCAAAGCCCCGATATGACACAAACCCTTCTTATTCGCTAGGACGTCTCACATTCAATATGAACTTCTAAACAAATTACAATAATTTCAGAACATGTCAAAATCTTCATTAATCTATCGCACTTAACAGTCAACTAAATCAGAGACATCCAACAAATCACTTTAGCCATCCAAAAACTCAATTCCCAAACACTACAAAAGTCATCAATCTGCAGAACATTTCTCATAAAATCTCCGTTACTGTCCCATTTTCTCACCAATATTTTTTTTACCTCGTTTTTCTTAACTTGCTTTCTTCTCTGTCTGTCTTTCTGTCTTGGTCAAATCTTGCGATCGATTTTTCGACCACTTCTACTGCTCCAATCGAGCTGAAATTTTTTATGTACGTGTATTCTCGATGACAATGCAATATTCAAGCATTAGTTAATCACAATATTGCTTAGTTATACTATAATTAATTTTGAAAATTTTCAATGCTTACGTATTACGTACGTATTTTGTCTTACGTTTTTCTCTCTCTAAAATTTGAAATGATTAAAATTCCAATATCGATGATGCTTAGTTGTATGCATAAATAAGCCATTTATGATGGTTAAAGTGCATAAATACAATTCATTACACGATAAGCAATAATATAATTAATTAATTATAGCATTAATTAATGTAATTTAAGAGAATTGGAAATAATATTTCCCAATAGGTCATTTTCTCACGGACATCCATAGAAGAAATTTGAATTTTAAAAAACCGTTAGACAGTAAAAGTTGTACAGAATCTATACTTAAACATGATTAATGTATCAGTAAATAAATTCATATGTTGAACATAAGCTTTAATGCTACTGTAACATAAATAAATAGTTCCTACGTTTAAAAATAATTCAACCGTTAAATTTTGAACAGACTTTTGAGTTTAAATTAAGCGTGGGATTAAAATTAATCTGAAGATTAAATTAATTTGTCAAGCTTAAACCTTCAAACGTTTGCTAGACGAAGCTTTGTCTATATGTCTAGCTTAAGTCTTCAAATTTATGCTAATCAAAGTTTGGCTTATCGCTCTAGCTAATTCCGAAAAAGCATTGTAATAGTTTACTGTATGATGAATAATAAATTTACTAATTAATCAAGGTTGAATTTCATAGACTGTAAAAAATAAGCTCAATCCCGACTCTAACGTGATCTATGTAAGTCGGGCGAGCGAAGCTCAAGCCCGACTCTAACGTGATCTATGTAAGTCGGGCGAGCGAAGCTCAAGTCCGACTCTAACGTGATCTATGTAAGTCGCGCGAGCGAAGCTCAAGCCCGACTCTAACGTGATCTATGTAAGTCGGGCTTGAATTTCGTCCAACTTGATATAAGGAGCGTGATTCAACAATTGTATTTATGATATACCATGCTATTAGCTTACTATAATTTTGAATAAGGGAAGTTCCAGGAGAAGGTTTTTCTACAATTTTTTCTCCAAATCGTATTTTCTTGCTAAATATGCTTATAACTTGTTATTTTATTAGCAAAACTTATTTAACTATTTCTTTAGCATTGATAATACCACATTTGAGTTGATTATTTTGTCTATTTAAATAGTTATATCAATTTTAAAAAATCTTACTTTGATGAAAAATCGTGAGTCTACAAACTTTAATGTAAAAATTAATCACGTTCTGAGCATTCGAAGCGTCATTAAATGGTTTAAATTAACAGTTCAAGTTCTGAATTAGCTTTTAGGCATCTTTCTTTCCATCTAAATGCTTAATTTATCTCTAAAATTGCAGAAATGTTTGACAAAAAAAAGTGTAACCGAGTAATATCAGCGCTTTGAAAAAAAATTTGTAGATAAATCTAAAATTTTTAAAAGCGGTTATGAGTCAAAATAAAAGATCGTTGCATTTAAATCTTTATATAGTTGACTTCTTTTAATCATTTTAATAGTGTCATAAATGTTAGTTAATACGTTTTAAAGAAAAAAATAAATCGAAAACAATTTTTGGTTGAAAATTTTGGTTAAAAATTAACGACTGAAAAAAGTTCAAACCGAACAAGTTGAAGAAGAATTGCTGTTTGATTTTCAAAATGAAACCATTTTTTGGAATATCCCATAAAATAATATTTTTACTAAAAAGTTGAAAATAAAATACTTTATAAAAAAAAACTTTTTAAAAAAACCTCGTTTTTCGCGTAGACTAAAAAATAAAAAATAACTTTTATTTTGTGCTGTAGAGAAATTGGTTTCAAAGTTGAGACCACACATGAATTACAAGCATGCACCTTGACCTTATCGTATAGTTCTACATCTCAAAACGAGGGCGTAAAGCTTTTGTGAAGCAAGTTCTGATAACAGGCGCCCTCGTTTTGAGATGTAGAACTATACGATAAGGTCAAGGTGCATGCTTGTAATTCATGTGTGGTCTCAACTTTGAAACCAATTTCTCTACAGCACAAAATAAAAGTTATTTTTTATTTTTTAGTCTACGCGAAAAACGAGGTTTTTTTAAAAAGTTTTTTTTTATAAAGTATTTTTTTCAGCAAAAATTCTGTTAATCACAAAATAATTTGTTTTTTCAACTTTCGAGGTCGATTTTTGTGTATAACATTAAGCGATCATATGGGTGGTCTGACAATAACCTCATTAAATAAAAAAATCAAAAACTGATAAGTCCAAACAATACAAAAAAATAAAAAAATTTCTATGACAGCTTTAATGAGACACTGCGTGGAGTTGATTTATTGTAGAGACTAGTAAATGGTATGGTGTGTGTGGTTATAGGAATAGCTGGATTTTGAGTTTGTAGATTTTAATTTTAATTGATTTAAAATGAAATTTGAAATCGACTCGAATTTTATATGGAGTCAAGTCAAAGAGCCCATGTTCAGCTTAAGACGGGGGACCCAAAGCCGGCTAGACTCTGACTTGGTGCAGGATTCAGTTTAAATCCAGCGCTCTTAGTGCCAGTGTTCGGATTTATTACTTGTGACTTATGCTACTCGGAATATATTTGAGACACATTCCTGAACGACACAAATGATGAAGCAAGTCGCAAGTAAGTCGCCGCTTCATTGTAGGAGCCTTCCTTATTTGTATTGCTCGAGATTCCAAAAATCTGTATGAAATTGTAAAATTTTGTCCAAATTTACATTTGAGATTAAAATCCTCCCATTGCATGCGTTCTTGCACAGTCTAAAGCAGATATGGCTGTAGCTACGTAAAAGAACATCATGCAGCCCAAAATTCCCACTTCCACGCTATTTTAGGATCACAATGAAATTCAATTTACGATAAAAAATCTCCTTTTTAATGGCAATAACTTGTAAACAATCAATTTTATAGCAACTCAATTCATGCCAAAAATAATAATGTTATCAAATGATGAGAAATGATACAGAGAATCATAAATGAATCTTTTCGACTATATTTATACCAGCAGAACCCCTTAAATTGTTTGAAAATAAATGATCATTTTATTGACACAAACAGAAAGTGTTTCACTCCATCTCCTATACTCAATTTTCAATTTATTGAGTATTTTTTATGACAACGCAATATCATCATAATTTTGTATCAAAACACATCAAAATCAAAATGATGATTGAGTACTTTATACATCACTCGAATCAATAAATCTCCTCAAAAATTTTCATTCATTCTTATCGTCTTCATTTAAGGCAGTAGTGGGAAACCTTGTAATTTTCGCGGGATACTTTGGTGGCAAGCCCATAACGAAGCTGCACACGAGAAACGGTTCATGGCATTTCCTGGTGCTACACTAGTGACATGCTAGAGACATACTAGTGACATACTTGAGACACACTAGTGACACACTAGTGACACACTATTGCCAAACTTGTGACATACTATTGACACTAGCGTACCACAACACACGTGTTGCTCACCACTTATCTACAACAATACTGTTATTCCTTTACAAATCTCTATTCCCGGATGAAATTTTTTGGGGAATTTGTCAAATCCATTTGTTACCATTTCCAATGCTGATTTTCAGATATTCACACTCTAAATTGAATCATTTGTTATATTTCATGTGATGTCGATGACAAAAGACATTTAATAAATGTTTCGTCATCAGTGTGAGCAAAAAATAACGCGTCATCAATCTATAAACTTTCATTGAAAAATCTTGGAAAAATCTTCAATTTATTCTCTCTCTTTTGGTTTTGACATCTTCTTTTTAATGTCTTTATATTCGGTGCTTGATGGAAGATGAATTGAAATTTTTGTGGGATATTTTTTGGAGGAAATTTTAATTGACGCTTATGGAATGTGATTCACTCCCGAGTGACACAAATGAGGAACGTTCTGTCGCGAAGCTTTGAAGGATCCACTAAAAATCTTTGACACCAAATGGAAGCCGCCTGTTTTTGGCGTCCATATGACTGCTATATTGTTTCGCTCTAAATTAGAGACAATATTGCTCAGTAGTTTGCTCAATTTGCTCAATTTGCTTAATTTGCTCAATTTGCTCAATTTCAAGCGACATTTAAGGGAAACCATCAATAATAGTTTATCTGAACGGCAAGCGAAGGAAGTAACTTATTGACCCTAGTCATTCCTATAGAATACTGATGAGCCTAAACTTGTTCTGTACCTCAGCACTAGCTTTATTAAAAACCTAGTTTTGAAAGTTCCATTCGTGATCCTACATCATCAATAAATATATAAAGTGAGTTCTCTTACTAATTTCATGTGTAAAAGATTCATACTGACATAGGGGTGCTCTAGTGACCACATTGTCCTGCTTAAGAGAGTGAGGAAATAAAAAATACAAAGAAATTGCATCAAATAATCAAATTAATTTGATTATTTATATTAATTTCGGAATTATTTTAGTAACTTTTCATCGGCCGCAATCAACATACAAGATGCTCCAACTCGTCCCAATTCATCACAATGACTCACAATCGAATTAAACAATTTTCATCTCAAACACAAACAAGAAATCAACAGCTAAGAGACACAGAAAGCGAGACGAAAGAATTTTAAGCACCGCCTAATGAAATTAAGTCATAAAGAAATTATCTGAAGCGACTTTTTTTTAATTTTATTTTTATCTCAATTCTTTTTAATTTTTGCTCTATTGATGTCACAACAGAAAACTTGGTTCTTCTGATGATATTGCAGTTTCGCTTCCATTAATTGACAGAAGGAGAAAATTTTTTTGTAATTAAATCTTTTCTTGAAGCTTTTTTGCTGTTGTTTTTGTTCTAAAATTGAATTTTAAAACTTTTTTCATTCTGTTCAGTAATTTCTTAATGGATTGACAATGGGATTTATTGAAGGAAAAATAAGAAAAATTTGTCGAATGTCGATAATGAAAAAATATGCAATAAATTTTTGGACATTTGGGATAATTGAAAAATATAATTTAATTCTTTTGTTGTTGCTTTGTTAATGCTCAGTAATATTTTCCTCTCGGCTATGAATTATGTTGAAGATATAAAAATGTTTGTTGAACATTTGATAGGCATTATTTAGTCCTCGGACTTTTTTATGAATTTTTATGACTGAAGGCATGAACAAAATTGTTATTAAGAGATATCTGCATCGCAATGAGTTTTTTTATTAATAGATGCTTCATCTGAGCGGCAACTCAGATGTTGTTGTCATTTATAGCTGAAAACAGCCGTCATGAGACGGTTTTCATGTTTTTTTGATATTTTATCGGCAGTAGGATTATTAGTCCCGAGATTGATCACAAGGTACTCTCATATCTGATCATCAACACATTAAAACCCTGGTTACTACATTATACTTCTTATAATAGACAGGAAATAAGTTTGGTTGGGTTGGTTTTTAAAACATGGGAGTTGGCTAGGCTCTCAATATGACTGATTAAACGTTAAGTGTTTAACATTTCCGTAGTATATCCAGTTTTCACTAAGAAAACCGCTTTCGACCGAGATTATTCCGAGAATCTTAATAAAATAGATAAAAGCCTAATCAAACTCCTTGTCTGTAGGGTGGCAGCTTCACAAATAGGTCAGGTATACAAGGTTTACAGCCTACTTTGTTAGAATCTTAACTGACTTCGAGATGATCATAGCGGCACTAAACACCTGTTTTCAAAATTCTCAAGAAACACTAATTCCTTTAAATTTCTAAACCCACTTGATTCAAAAAAAGATCAATCAATTGCTCAAATAATCTACAAATAAGCACAATATACCTTGCATCTACATCTCTTCTAACTTAAATTTTAAAATCACTTCCAACACAAAATTAATCTGAAACTTTCCTCCGGTTGCAATACTATATATTGTTTTTGCATCTATCGAGATAAAATTGGTCATTTCTCATTATTTTTGTATTGCTATTTAGATATGCAAACAGTTGTTACATGCGGGAAACTAATGTTGGAATGGAAAGTAAATGATGCTAATTGACAAGTTACATGGAAATGATTTCGTTAAAGACAGTAATTTGTGCTTTTAGTATAAATATCTTAATTAGATGATTTGTGTTTGGAAAATTGTCGTAATCAAGGTTGGTTGTTGATTTGTCGTATTAGTTGAACATTGGATGTGACGGGGTTTTAGGTATGTAGCTGTTAATAGTATATTAGTAGATATTCTGAATTAAAATAGTTATTTAGATTTCGAGAGAATTTAAATTAAATTTGAAAATGAGAATTTTTTTGTGGAAAGAAGGTCAACCTGGCTGATTTCTGGGTACACCCCCTGATAGTGTCTGATCAAAGTGGATCGAGATGGGTATCAAGCCATAAATAAACCAATCTGTCAGAGTGAGAGGAAGACCACTGTGGCCGAGATGCTAGACAACATGACAAATATCTGTATCATTCTTTAGTGAGTACTTGAGTTCGATTCCTACCAGAGACCGATCTCTCAATTGTTATTAAAATGCTTTCCCGAAATCCCGGTCCCGGACTAGGTCCCGACATCTAGAAAGCATAATTATATATTGCAGTTATGTCCAAAGTGTGTGTTGTTTCATACTGAAATGCCATCACGTCTGTTTGCCAAAAACTGTTTGACTCCCAATACCAAATTTTCCCTCCTACACATCCTACCCCCTTCTAAATTCGTCCCTGACTCACATCATACTTATCTAAGGATATTAAATAATAATTCTAATTTTTGATACTTCACAATTTGCAATCTTCAGTTTTCCATATTTAATTTTCAAATTATGAGTAAATCCACTTATGAGGATTCAAATAAGGCATAAGTATAATATATAATATATGTACACATCCAGTACATATCAAGAAACAAACTACAAAACTAATGCTCAAATAAATTTTGTCAAAACCAATAAATAAATCATAAATATTCAAACCTTGCTTACTATCATGCAATATGATGCTTTCAAACTTAATAATAAGAAGTAATAATATGATTATGCAAAATTTGTAAAAGGTTCATCCTAGGCAATATGCTTAAATTGTATTTTAAAATTTTATATGAATATTCCTTCAAAAAAGTATTAACATAAGAGAAGCTGAGTATGTAATTTACTCTTGATGTAATAAATTTGCTTATAGCATGTGAAATGTTGGAATTTATACATTTTATGAGATGTCTGTCATGAAGATCATAGGACGTCTTGCAGTCAAAATTGAACTTTTCGTGATCCTCAAATTTCATGATCATGATGAATGTAAATAATATAATATTTATCGCAAATCCATTTCTCTGTTGGCTTAAGGATGGAACTGATGATATATGTATAACAACTAGTTGAAACCTTATGCTGCACTCTTTGCACAAGTTGATTCCAGAAGAAGTCATTTGTAACACTTGCAAAACCTAGTTCCGGTTCACACCTCGGACACCAATGGTGTAAATAGCTGTATCAGAGTATACCACAAGAAGGTTGACTTGACAGTTGTTCACCCTCAGAGTTAGACTTCGGCTTCCTCATTCCTCCAATCTCATTTTCATACCTTGTTGGTAAGTCATTGTTCAAACCACACACGACATGTGGTTCATGGCATTACTCACTATTGTACTTTGCAGCACAAGTTGCCTACTACTGGACTAACATGCCACGGGACACTTTTTGGACAACACTACTCTATTCATAAAGTGAGTTACCAACCGATTAGCAATTTTTTTATTTCCCAAATATTTCCATGAAAAACTATCAAATCTATCAAGTGTTATACATTTTTGGATAGGTAATTTAGTTTCCTATACTTTGTCAGGAAAATTTTTGGAAAATTTTCAAGTAAAATAGTCATTTTGGGTATAAAACGCATTTGATTTATGTGAAGTTTCAATATTTTTGTGATTTCTCAACAATGGAATTATGAGAAGCCTTGTAACTTTGCAAATATATTGCTAACACAAATGTCAATAATCTGTAAAAGTTTCAGAATTTTCTAATGAGGTTTTCACGAGTTTTCCTAACCTGAATTTTTCACTCTATAAGGTCAATTATTTTGATAACCAGGAATTATAAATTATAACTGTTTATGCTATTCGATTCCATTTCTTATAAGCTTTCCATTAATATATTACAATCAAGGATGAAGCATAGGAATAAAGAGAAATCAATGAAAAAGTTCAAAAATTTCTGAAATTTTTGCAACTTTTCCGCCATCTTGAAATTTTTACTGCCTTTTCTGGTTAAACTAATTAACTTTTTTGTAATATTCATACCTTTTTAGAATTGTATTTATCAGTACTATTAACTGCTGGAAACCGCATGGTTCTGAAATGAACACAACTAAAACTAGAAGAGCTCAAAGTTGTGGTCAAATGAAATACTCATTTGACAAAAAGTAAAAGTTTGATTTTTTGAGTTTTAATGAAGAATAATATATTTTATTGATTGACATTGCAATAATATTGCATAATCCATCATTTTATTACATTAAAACATAAATAGAAGTCGAATTAAGAGTTTTTGAAAAATTTGATTTTGAAAATTTGGAATATTTCATTTGACCTCAACTTTAAGCTCCTCTAACTTTAGTTGTGTTTATTTCAGAACCATGCGGTTTCCAGTGGTTTATAATACTAATAAATACAATTCTAAAAAGGTATGAATATTACAAAAAAGTTAATTAGTTTAACCAGAAAAGGCAGTAAAAATTTCAAGATGGCGGAAAAGTTGCAAAAATTTCAGAAATTTTTGAACTTTTTCATTGATTTCTCTTTATTCCTATGCTTCATCCTTGATTGTAATATATTAATGGAAAGCTTATAAGAAATGGAATCGAATAGCATAAACAGTTATAATTTATAATTCCTGGTTATCAAAATAATTGACCTTATAGAGTGAAAAATTCAGGTTAGGAAAACTCGTGAAAAGCTCATTAGAAAATTCTGAAACTTTTACAGATTATTGACATTTGTGTTAACAATATATTTGCAAAGTTACAAGGCTTCTCATAATTCCATTGTTGAGAAATCACAAAAATATTGAAACTTCACATAAATCAAATGCGTTTTATACCCAAAATGACTATTTTACTTGAAAATTTTCCAAAAATTTTCCTGACAAAGTATAGGAAACTAAATTACCTATCCAAAAATGTATAACACTTGATAGATTTGATGGTTTTTCATGGAAATATTTGGGAAATAAAAAAATTGCTAATCGGTTGGTAACTCACTTTATTAAGACTCAGATCAATTAAGAAAATCCAAAAAATATTAAAATTGACATAACTGCCGAGCCCCAACTTCTTATAAATTTCTCAAAATCATACCCAGAAAATAATATTGCAACCTAATATATACGATGTAGTAATAAAGGCTTCAAGCATTCACACACACATTATGTTACAGAATTTCCAACAACAAAAAAAACATAAACACATCCTGAAGCACATAAGCTTTTTTCAATTAAAATCCTCAAAATTCACAAAATTTTTTCTTCACGAAAAACTTTTTTTTCAACAACATTGCAAGCATTTACAAAATTCAGCATACAGCACACATAGCATTAACAAAGTATATTGTTGTATTAAATCATCAAACAGTCTGAATTCACAATGAGTCGACTTCATTTAGCGGAAAAATGAATTTGTATTGAAATAGGAAAAGGTTGGGCAAAGTTTGAGAATTAAAATTAAATTGTATTTCCAGTAACCGTGTCTGCAACTCATCAAATTACATCATTTTCGATTATTTATCGAACTCGATATATTTTTTTGTTGGATGTACGAGAAAAACAAACAGAATTGGAAGAAAGATAGACAAAAAAAAATTGTTGTTTTAATGCCAATGCAGGTTAATTTGGGTCATCAGTCACTTGAAAAATTTATAAAATGTCACAGATGATTACTCAATGCATTAGTTCAAAAAACATTAATTTCACCCTTCCTTCATGACATTTGGGGAATATTTGGAAGTTACGTAATGTTTAATCTATTCTTCCCACCGTAATGCTTTCATAAGACATTAATTTCACCCTTCATGACGTTAAAGAACGTTTGGAAATTACGTAACGCTAAAAATTGAATTTTTGGACCCAATCTCCCCAATTTCTACCCCCAACCTCTCCCCCCAACCATTTTCTTCAACCTCTTCTCCAATCACTCCTCCCAACTTCTTCCCCAAACGTTACGTAATTTTCGAATGTTCCCTAAGAGACAGCTCATTTATTCACTTATTACGTAACGCTTTGTATCATAATCATGAACAAAAATTAAGACTCAGTAACACAGTAAACCCCTTCTCTGCCAACATCCTCTTAGCGTCTCAGGGCCCTAATTTAATTTCCGAGCATTGCCTTAGGCCGTCTTTGAATTTTTAGGTCCCCCTCACCAAATAGTAACGATTTGTAAGAAAATTATGAACCGAAATTAGGATTCAAAAAGTCACAAAGTTGTAGATCCCTTTCTTTCCCACCGACCCTTTCCCCTCCTTCATCTTCGCGTCCTAAGCATTACGAGATTCCCTAATGTTTCCTTAGATATTGTTCTCTTATTAAGTAGCTATTAAGTAGCTCTTATTAAGTAGTTTAGGGGGGAGGGGGATGGAATTGAGACTTTTGCTGTCTTAAAGCAGTGGTGGACAACCTTTTATTTTTCGCGGCACTCCTTGATAGCAAGTCATGACCGATTATGACACGGCATGCGGTTCATGGTATTTCCAAAAATGTTGGGCGGTTCAATAATGTACCGCGGCACACAGGTTAGCCATCACTGCCTTAAACAATGAAATACACGAAGAAAATATCACGATTGAGGAAGTGGGAAGGAAGTAACCCAAATAATCGACATTTCACGTTACATAACAAGCAAACAGTCCCCTTATCGAATTTAATTTTGTAAAATGTTGTCTCGTCTCACGTCCCCAAACGTCACATTGGTAATGATAATAAATGACACCAATTTAATGGCTGCTTTAATGTACTTAATGGCACATAAACTCACCTTCGACGTCATCTGATGATGTTAAATGTATATCACTACTACTAATTGCACTAATGTTCAATTTACTATTCATCAAGTCACGTTTCTTGACTTTATGCTTCCGTTCAATTTCATACTTTTTACTACGACTGTATATCCTCGGTTGGATTGTCGGTGCGGTATAAAACTTTGAGTAAAATTCTCGTTGATCTTTGAATTTTTTATCATATCCATGGATGAAAATAGCGAGTGGCGTAAAAAAATTCTTTTGCTTCTTCTGTCGCTGCTTCTCATCCGATAACGTCTCGTCAGAATCATCAGTTGAGGATGAAATGCAATTGGGACATTTATCGATAAATTTCATGTTGTTTTTTTGGCTTACTTTATCCGATAAATCTGTCACTTGCTCGTATCATAACACATTCCCGTTTGCCACCATCGATGCTTTTTGGCTGAAAAATTCCACGACTGTATATTTATAAAATTGAATTATCTTCACGATGAAGGAATTGTGTATCGGAGAATATGTCACAGTAAATTTTTCTCTTTTTTTTTGTTTCCACAAAAACACGCGCCTTCTACGATTTACTGTCAAGACGTAACTAGAACGTTTCTGCCAATGTTGCCAAGAAATTTAACATTTTCTTATGCTTTACTTTTTTGTCTTGTGCGATCTTTAAGTGCCGGTTTATGTTGATTGATGTTTGAGTATTGGGGAGCAGTTTGGGTTTTGTGGCTGAATGCTTAAAATCAAGTATTTTTGTTCAAATTTATTAAAAATTACATGATTACTAAGATTTTTTGGACACAAATTGTGTAGACAGGACAAATTGTATAGACAGGACTGTAGCCTGAAGATGCATCTATCTTGATTTGTTTATTTAATACTATTTCATTTAAAGGGTAATGAATTGTTCGGCAATTTGGTTTGACTTGATTGATTATGAGGTTAAGCATGTTTTTAACCTCAAAATCTGCAAACACACGTTTTTAAGAATTCTAATGTTTAGCAAAGTCCAATTGAGCTGTAATTTGGATTGCACTTTCCTTAACTATGTCTAAATATGGAACTAATGCCATATTTAGATCCAAGGGGCATGCAACTACGCAAAACACATGTTTTTGTTAAAACATCCTCAAAGCCAAAGGGGCCGTTCACTTATTACGTTCGCTTTTTAGTGGGGAGGGGGGTCTAGGATTTTGTAACAGCCTCAACCAAAAAATTTTTTTGTAACGACATTTTGTAACGAGGGGGGGAGGGGGGGTCTAGAAATTCGTTTTTTTGCGTAACGTAATAAGTGAACGGCCCCAAAGTAAAGTCCCAATGTTACATGTTCCAATTCGTGTCCTTGTACTGAAGGTAGAAGTCGCGTCTGTTTCTTTTTGATAACATTTCAGTTGTAAGTGAGTTTCAGTTAGTGACATTACAAGTGTCACGTAACCTAGTGTGGAGCTGAGTTTGTCATCAAAATCATTTAAACCAGCAGTTTACCACGAGAGGGCCGAATTAAGGCACTTGGATACGAGAGGCTATTGCAACTGATTCCATATATTGCGCGTCATACTCTTGGAAATTGAGACTCGAAAAGAATTCTCCAACAAATCTCTAGACTAAGACTGGTAAGTCTTGCATTCAATCTCAAGAGCCCTAACTGATTTCCAAGTAAAGCCTTGTATCGCTCTAGCAAGGTGTCTATTGAATATACCAAAAATATGCGCTCCATACACCCCAACCGTGACACTCTATTAAACAATAATACACAAACTAATTCCTTATGCGAATGTGAAAGAGAAACGGAAGAATATTTTATGGATGAGTGATTGTATCGTTCGTAAAGCGAGAAGGAGACATGTAGGTAACCCAAAAACAAAAAAGCCAATATATGCACAGATATACATAAACTTGTGAATGTATATTAGAATGAAACAATTCATGTCTCTGTCACGCGGCATTGAAGCGATAAAACCGCTATGGGATTGCCTTAAATATTTTTGAAAATTGGATTTTTACATTCATTCAGTCATTAGAAGACTAAATGTGAATAATGATGACATTTTGTCGCCACATGACTTTGGATATAGACATGCCTTATAGATTACTTTATGGAGATATAAATCTCAGGATGAGGAATAGTAAACTGTCTTTATAGTAACTCTAATGATGTGATGATATTTAAGAAAGGTGAAATGTTCTCGCAAAATTCATAAATTTTAAAGACTTTTTTTTTTACGACTTCTTCTTGATTTTCATTGCCTTTTTTTTATGTTGACATTCAGCTTCTATTTGAACATATAAAAAGTCATAACATATTTTGCTCTTGAAACAAAATTGACATTACTTCTTTTTTTATGTACAAAACATATTAAATGTAACTTTTATGCCCAACTCGAAAAGACATGATGAGAATTTTTTTTAAGACATCCTTTTTTTTCAAGTTTAAATGGATCTGTTGAGGATTCATGTCGATAACTTAATAAAGCAACATTGTAAAAAAATGTGGAGATAAAAAAAATGTTCATAAAATTCAATAAAAACTCTTGAAAATTTATTGATGATATCTTGGTGCTGGTTTAGAGCATTTTTGACTGCTGTCAATGTTGCTATTGAGATATCACTTGACGGGCAACATATGAATTTTTGAGATTAAGATAGAAAAGTATTATTTTATCAAGATCAAGGTTAATTACTAATTTTAGTGGATTTTATTATGAAATAAAAATTAACATTCCGAGTTTTAGATTCTTATAAGCCCGAGGGGTATAGTGAAGTCGTTAATACAAAGCTACGTTGGCGTGTTATCGTCTAAAAACTCAAAACACTTGAATGTGACGGATATTTCAATTAATGTAATTACTAACAAAATTGTTTTCATTTAGCGACCGTTCAGAAATTACGTAGTGCTTAGAAGGGGTGGGAAGAGGGCTTAATTTGGTTTTAGGGCTTGATGTGGTGTGAGGGCTATAATTTTGTTACGGATTACTCATTCCGGTTCAAGATTTCGTAGCAACGCGTCAATTTGTCGTAACAATTCTTTGCAAAGTTGTCACTTACTGATTTTCTGGCAAAGTTTACTGCAAATAATGCAGACTTTGAATAGAAATGCATTCAAAGGAAAGAGAGCATACTATTTACTTCCTTGGCGAAGATGTTTGGGGGCCCATTGCCGCATTTAGAATAAGCCGAAAGCTGGATCTGTCTTTAGATAACTTCTGCCAGTTTCTAATTCCCAGCACTTTTTGCTCACTCAGCAATCCCATGAAGCGAAGGGAGCATTCGGGGTCAAACGTCACAATTGAGATCAGCTTCTCAAAAAGTCTGACTACGTCCCATCACAAAATGATACTTATCGTGATTAGGCTAGGCCACTTTTAATAACAGCTTCTATTCGACACCTATAGCTCTAGAACTTTATTCTCAGTCATTTCATTTTTCCCCAGACATTGAAACATTTCGACTGGATGTTGACAAAAGGGGAAGTTTATTTTTTTGGAAACTATTTTTTTGGAATTCAATTATTTGGAAAATAATTTTTTGGAATAGAATTATTTGGAAAATAATTTTTTGGATTTGTTATTTTTTGGAACGGATTTTTTTGGCATTATTTTTTTGGAAAATAATTTTTTGGAAAAACCTTTTTTGGAAAATATTTTCTTGGAAATTTTTATTTGGAAAATATTTTTTTGGAAAAACTTTTTTTTGGAAGAGAAATTTTTGGAAAGTTCAAATCTAATAAATTTTAGCTTGTAATTTAATTTGTGGAATATTTGTTCGGCGCATTTTTTATAATTTATCAGTCCTAAATTAATGTCTTTTAAGTTTGAATGACTTGGATTTAATTTGATGTTAATTTTATGGTCTAAAAGTGATCGGTATCTTACTGGATTTGGTTTTGTGGTAGGAAAACTGTTATCTATTAATCATTTACGGATCGCTGGATCAAAAATGAGCTTAAATCCTTCGATCAATAAGTCGACGAGTTTTGCAATTTTTATAAAATTTTCATGTATAATGAAAATTGCCAAACTTATACAAAAAGCTATTATGTCTCGAAAGCGTAGTTTTAACAGTGCTCGGTTGAAAACTCTTAAATTTCTGGGTTCAAACATAGACATGAACCTAACTGACTATTTATTTTCCAATCTTTATTGTTTTATCCTTTTTTTAAAAAAATAATATCGACCGTCCTTAAACTAACACACATGATCTCCTAAGATCGTAGTCAAATACTCTGCCCAAATACAAAATCCAGCAATGTATAAGTCACTATTGTTCTCATGACTGAAAGTTAGAGAACTTTTCATATAAAAGACATTAATTTAGTACTGTTGAATTATTAAAAATCAGCCGAACAAATATTCCACATATTAAATTACAAGCTAAAATTTATTAGATTTGAACTTTCCAAAAATTTCTCTTCCAAAAAAAGTTTTTCCAAAAAAATATTTTCCAAATAAAAATTTCCAAGAAAATATTTTCCAAAAAAGGTTTTTCCAAAAAATTATTTTCCAAAAAAATAATGCCAAAAAAATCCGTTCCAAAAAATAACAAATCCAAAAAATTATTTTCCAAATAATTAAATTCCAAAAAAATATGTTCCAAAAAATTCCGAGCCAAAAAAATATTTTCCAAAAAAATATAGTCCGCCTTGACAAAATATTACATACGCTTACTTCCTACATGCAACTTCATAATATATTCCCATATATTTCATCGAAAATCATTTACAATTTTTCCATTAATCGATCTCAATTCACGTAAAATTGAATTTAAATTACAATTAAAGCTGTTAACTGGAGATGCGATTTTATCACTTTTTTTTTTATTTATAACCCTCATCATAAATGAATCATGAATCAATAATAGATGACGGAAAAGTTAATTAAAATGTTTAAATCAACAGTAAAATTTTGTTCATTTTTGAGCTTCTTTTATTCATTTTCTGAGAAAATGTGATTAAATGTTGGAAGTAGAAAATTGAAATAAATTTATATCCCATTTGAATTTCATCGAATATTTGATACTTAAGATAGTATCAAAGGATTATTTATTAGATCTTAAATCAATAATTTGGGATATTGAAGCTCAAATTGGCAATAATGCATTTCTAAAAGCAAATGGGTTTTTAAAGTGTTGAGATTTTTATAATTTTACAAATTTTCTGGTGGTTGCACTATGGGCCCAAAATGGCAAAGGTTGTCAAAAATTCAGGTTATGTGTGGATGTTGTAGTGCCTGAAGAGTAGTGTACGGGAAAAAAAGAAATTTTGTCCAAAACTGCTCTGTGCCTGACTTATGGCCAAAAAACGATTTTTGGTACCTGCCAATATAAAAATTGTTGGCGTGCTTCAATGCATGGACCAATTTTTTTCAAACTTTTTTTATTTATTAGATATACATAGAACCTACAAAATAGCAACACATTTGCATAATTTAGGTTCCACTGTATATCCAAAAAGTTAAAAATATGTCAAAAAATGCGATTTTTTTAACATTTCATGCTCTCATGTAGCTATAATGCACTATGGGATAAAAAATATATATGCATTTGATAGAACCTATTTATACCTAAAAATCATACATAGATTGTAATTTAATTGGATGCACTACAAAAGCATAAAATAACTTTAAAGCCAAAAATTTTCGGTTTTTTGTGATTTTTTGACCTTTAACCCCATTTTTCGCTATAAAGTAAATTCGTGCTGTTTCAGGTGATTATTATAAACATTGATTATTATACAACTTATATAGTACTATTATTATGTGAAAAAAAATTTCAATATGGGACCCCCCTAGCTCATTTTTGGGGGGTCCAAAGTATACCCCCCTCAAAATGGGGTCTCTCAAAACTCAATGTTACTTTTCTTAACCGGATGTTTAACAAATAATTTAAAAACACTTTTTAACTATATTTAAACAAATTTTAAGTAGTTTCAAACTGTTTTAAACAATCGAAACTACTCATGTTAGCCAGTTCATAGATTTGTAAGTTTTTGAGTTTTAGACATATTTTCACGAGGTTTTTCGGACTCAAATGGCAATACATATATAAATTGTTTATTTTTTCATAAAGTACTAACAATACTATCCAACAATATATAATAAGTCATACATAAGGTCAATTCAGTCAAAAATTTTGAAAAATGTTCAAAATTTTATGTTTTTTTAAAATTCATCCTTCACATTTATGCTTATAAATGCTGTTAATCTTAAGTATATGCATTGAATTTGGTATTTTTGTAGACATTAGAGTAGTATTAAGGTAATAAAAAGGAAATCAAAGTCCAAAAATAGCTTAATGTCAAAAAGGACAAAGTCCAATTTACCATATTTTGACTTCCTTTACTCAGTGCAGGGAGCATCCAAATTTTATTTTTTGAAATATTTTCTATAGATCTGTACTAGAACTAATAGAAAATATTCGCAAAAGTAAATTTTCGTGGCTAATTGTAAGAATCGAATAAACAAATTTATTCAAAAAATTGCTATTTTTAAGGATTTTCAATGGACAAATTTGTTCGAATTAATCTCGGAAAATTATTTTTTTTGCCTATTTTCTATAAGTTCTAGTACAGATCTATAGAAAATATTTCAAAAATAAAATTTGGATGCTCCTGCACTGAGTAAAGGAAGTCAAAATATGGTAAATTGGACTTTGTCCTTTTTTACATTAAGCTATTTTTGGACTTTGATTTCCTTTTTATTACCTTAATACTACTCTAATGTCTACAAAAATACCAAATTCAATGCATATACTTAAGATTAACAGCATTTATAAGCATAAATGTGAAGGATGAATTTTAAAACATAAAATTTTGAACATTTTTCAAAATTTTTGTCTGAATTGACCTTATGTATGACTTATTATATATTGTTGGATAGGGTATTGTTAGTACTTTATGAAAAAATAAACAATTTATATATGTATTGCCATTTGAGTCCGAAAAACCTCGTGAAAATATGTCTAAAACTCAAAAACTTACAAATCTATGAACTGGCTAACATGAGTAGTTTCGATTGTTTAAAACAGTTTGAAACTACTTAAAATTTGTTTAAATATAGTTAAAAAGTGTTTTTAAATTATTTGTTAAACATCCGGTTAAGAAAAGTAACATTGAGTTTTGAGAGACCCCCATTTTTGAGGGGGGGTATACCTTTGGACCCCCCAAAAATGAGCTAGGGGGGTCCCATATTGAAATTTTTTTTCACATAATAATAGTACTATATAAGTTGTATAATAATCAATGTTCACCTGAAACAGCACGAATTTACTTTATAGCGAAAAATGGGGTTAAAGGTCAAAAAATCACAAAAAACCGAAAATTTTTGGCTTTAAAGTTATTTTATGCTTTTGTAGTGCATCCAGTTAAATTACAATCTATGTATGATTTTTAGGTATAAATTAGGGTTTCTGGAAGCGGTTTTCTGAAAACCGCATAACCGCACTTTTTGGCCCAAAATGCGGTTTTAAAAAAACCGCAGTTTTTGAAAGAAAAAACCGCGGTTTTAACACTTTGTATGGAAAAATTCACAAAAAGTAAATTTTGAAGGTAATTTTTCAAAAATAAGTTTAAAATTTTTTTTAACTATTTTATCAGGCAATTTAGTTCCAAATTTAATGAAATGAAGAAAAATACAAAGATTTAATACTTTTATGCATAAAACTCCAAATTTAAATTTTTTAAAAAAATTTCATACTTTTGTATGAAAATTGAAAACCGCAAAAAACCGCAAAACCGCGGTTTTTAAAATTTTGGAAAACCGCAAAACCGCGGTTTTGAAAAAACGCGGTTTTTCAGAAACCCTAGTATAAATAGGTTCTATCAAATGCATATATATTTTTTATCCCATAGTGCATTATAGCTACATGAGAGCATGAAATGTTAAAAAAATCGCATTTTTTGACATATTTTTAACTTTTTTGGATATACAGTGGAACCTAAATTATGCAAATGTGTTGCTATTTTGTAGGTTCTATGTATATCTAATAAATAAAAAAGTTTGAAAAAAATTGGTCCATGCATTGAAGCACGCCAACAATTTTTATATTGGCAGGTACCAAAAATCGTTTTTTGGCCATAAGTCAGGCACAGAGCAGTTTTGGACAAAATTTCTTTTTTTCCCGTACACTACTCTTCAGGCACTACAACATCCACACATAACCTGAATTTTTGACAACCTTTGCCATTTTGGGCCCATAGTGGGTTGTTTGAGAATTGAGATTTGCCACGTGCTAGAAAATATTCAAAAATTTAGCTTCCATATGATTATTTAATCCAGTGATGGACAATTTTTTAATGTGACACGACATAACTTAAATTATTCATCGCACACTATGCTGGCAAGGCCAGATCATACGGCATTTCCAAAAGTTTTTGGTAATACACTAGTTGCCCACCACTGTCTTATCATATCGGCAACACGTTATATACTGATTGTGAGATCAGTCTACGACGGAAATCGAACATACGAGCCTAGTCACTCGGCTACAGATGTCTTAATCTTGCACTGGTAGATTGAGCTATATATGGCTCGAAACTTCTGTTTTTACTCTGCCCAGAAACTATAGTTACGTACATATCAATTAAATGAATCCTAATAAATGTCTTCTGATTTGAAAATACGCTTTAAATCTTAGCAACCATTTCCTTATCATAATTTGCAAAGAATGCTAACTTCGAAATATTTAAAAATTCATCCCAAACAGCACAACCTCGCACAAGTTTTCCATGGTAACCAGATGCCGACCACATGGCAACCAAGAGGCAATTTCAATAAGAGTTAACATCAATAACCAGCTTTAAGAAACGCTTAAGAGGGATCATGGATCGCAATCCCGATAAGCACATCAACGAAAACAAACAAATTTGCCAAGTGACTGCCACTTGGTTCTAGTTATAGTGTCGCATTGACGCCGTAGTGACAACATTTCAATTCGTGCCGATCGGATATCGATCTGTATGACCAGCGAATGAGGAAAATTTAAAATTGCCACTTGGATGCCATATTGTTGTCATTCAGCTGTCATGATTAATTTGTGCCGATCGAGAACGTGTTTGATAGGACACTACTATGTCGCTGTTTTTACGGTAATGCGTGTAGTTACCCTGACAGCACCTTGTCGGCTGATTTCGACCCATTTTCAACGAATTTAACAGATGCGGTTCATTCCATAGCGCCGTTCGGTTTATGTTGTTTCAATTAACAATTATCTTCCTCAGAAATTTCCCCATAATTCCGATGCTTGTACATAAATCTGGTAAATCATTATCAAATTATGTAAGTTTAGTGATTTATTGACGAAAATTGAGCAATCTTCCTTCACGAATTATAATGAAACAATCAAATTAATTTCTAATGAATCTCTTCATATTTCAATAGACATAGAGAATATTATGAAACATAATTAATGCTTCCACTAACATAAATGGATTTATATAAGTAGATTAATATCCTCAATCTTCTAGTTATCAATTTTCCACAAAAACAAATAAATTAAGCAGAATTTCGAACTAATTGACTAAGTGATGATAATCAAAATAGAGCTACAGAGTTCATAAAAGTTAATAACTAAGTTAATTTTAAATCGATTCCGAAACAGCCTTCAACCGTACAAAATCTACACATCTATTTAAAATGCAATAAATTAAGTCTTTAAGCCACTTCAAAAGAACTCTCGGGCCAGAAAAAAAAATCATCTTCTTTTTTCTGGTTCTAATTTAATTTCTGTGCTCTACTTTTCATTCTGATTTATCTCCTTTTTTCCTCATTTTAAATCATTCAGCACTTCTCAACGTCACATCGACGATGTCGATGATCCGAATGATTTTAATTGGCAAAGGAGTTTTGGCTACATTTAATTAACTCAAGTCAGTTCAACACTGAGACAGAAATTCTTTTTATTTTTATCATCATCGAGTGATTCATCGTGTCATTATGTTATTTTTAAATCACGACCCTTTTTTCCCATTTCTATACTGCAAATGTACCGACTTATCGATAAATCGACATAAAATGTGAGTGGATTTTAATGGCATATGGCAATTTATAGTTTCTATCAACAAAATAATGAACGATTGTCAGCCGGAATGGAATTTTTAATTACAATGTATCATATTCACTGACTGCATTTTGATTCTGGCTGATGTGGTCTGCTTTCTCTGCTGTTTTTGAATTATCTGAGAGAAATGTTTTTCGATTTTTCAATTTTTTTTTATTTTAATGAAATATGGAAAGTAGTTTGAGTGATGATATTGATGGCGGTTGTTGACACTGGACGCAGTTTACATGTGTGGATGTTTTATAAGCTGATTGATAAGGGATTGTTTATAACAGAGGGTCATTTAGGTATTCAAAATTTGTATCATAGATTTCATCAAGGAGGCTTTGGGATCGTCCAACAAATGATCAATTGCAGTGCTGAATTCCCCTAATTTGATCTAAGCATATCCAATAAAATGTTATATTTTAGACATTTACCGGTATTTACTTAGTATTTACTAACATCTTCTTTATTATGAGTCATAATATAACCAAATAAATGCATTAAAAGTATCAGAATTCATCATATTCATCTAAAATCTGAAGAATTAATAGTCAAAGAATAACATAATGGTCATTAGAAATTCAAATTTTATATCGTTAAGTTGATCGAAACTTGAAGTCAACTTCAAGTTGATCGGATAATTTTAATCCGTAGAATATTTAAAGGAAAATAATTTTTAAGATTTTAAAAGTGATTTTAATTAAAGTGATATTTAAAGGCTGTAAAGAAGGAAATCTAAGGCTTGTTGGATTAATCAGCACCTAAACAATTAGGAAAAAGGTAAGAATTAGTGAAAAATGAGCATAGAATATTGGAATTTAATATTTTCATGTTTTGGCCTTATTTAAATGAACATTTTTGTTTGGTTTTTAGGTTTATTAAGGAACTAAGGCTATGGATTGCACCAGATGATTCCGAACTTGACGAATTTGAAGCTTCCTATGGAAAACAAGTAAGTTTTTTATTTAATTTTCAAGTGAAAAGTGTACAATGAAAATTTTTGTTATTAATGTGCAATTGATGTGTGGTTTCAACATATTTGTGCATATTCGGGTATAAATCAGCCCTTCTAAGGACAATATGAGCTTTAAATCCTTTCAATTCCCTTTAAAACCCGTGATTTAAATGAGATTTTCAACTATTTTTTAATATCATAAAAAACATACAGAACGAATCCAACAGAAATTTATTACATGTTGCTTTATTTCAAATCCAACAAACTTTTTCATTCAGTATGTTATGCGAGTAAGTGAGTACGAGATATGAAAATATCTGCAAAAACTTTCTTTATTTACATAAAGCATGAACAAAATCCAACTGAATATTAAAAAAATAAAAGTTTTTGCTTTTTTTAAATGAGAAAATTTTACTCTCAAAATAAAGTCAGAACACCATCACGTTAAATGAGAGTGCAACTTTAGGTACGAAGACTAAAAGCCTTCATGACCTGTTGTTAATCCAACTCAATTACACATTATAATCGAGAGATTTTTACACATGAGTACATCGAATTTATCTTAGTTTGGTATAGACTAAGCAACACACTCTTCAATATTCACTGACCTTTTCACTATGAAATATCTTTTGTGTCTAATGCAGACAAATAAGCTATATAGACTTTGAGAAAATAGTCATCTGTTCATGTAAACATAAAAAAATATGTGCCTACAAATTAATATGTATTCAATTATTGTAAACAAATTCGATGGAAGTAGGAGAAGTAAAAAAACTTGTGAGCATTCATGCATGAAAAAAGGTCGAGTTGTAGAAGTTTATAAATATATGACAAGAAATTTAATCTTATTATGTGGCTATTGGTGTTATTTCCTTAGAGGTGGATTAGCCTTAATCCATGTGATTAAAATGTTTTTTTGTGGTTATTCATCCGTTGCTAATTTAATTGATGACTGTATGAATGTGCAGTGTGGAGATGATATGAGGAAAAGGCGAGAGACGAAAAGTGGAAAAATATTTGTCGATTCTTGTTTATCTGAGCAGATTTTGAGTGGAAATGAGAATGTTATGAGTGAATGTCTAGCAGATGGATGCTGTTTGGATGTGGGTGCTTTATATGGTCGAGGACAGGAGTGACAGTCATCAAAAGGCATACTTAGTCAGTACGGTCATACTTTTATATTGAGACAATAGGATTACTAAGTTCAGAGTCATAAAGTGGGTTTGCAGTTGTATCTGACATCCTTAAAACCACACTATGACTAGAAACTCGACCGAATTATATTTGCTATTGGTACTGTACAGATCATGCTGCTTTGTCATACCAGGTATACCATTGTACAGCATCCATGCCTACTAGTGATGTCCCTATACCGTGCCGTATCGTAAATCGATCTCAAGATTGCAAGCTGTGAATCAGTATACTCCTTAAAGCTAGCAAACAATGGGGTCATTTTAAAATAATGCTATAGATCACATCTGATCTGTTCATCCAATTTATAAAGCAGACATGTACAAGATGACAAATTCATAATTTCAAGACATTTGACAAATTTCGTGTGACCCAAATGCCAAACATCTGATTTAATCTCATCGCATTTCCACCCAATTTTCCCGAAATAAGAATGTCTAAAAATAATTTCCAGTAAAATTCTTCTTGTTCCACATACGCCGTACAATCCGCATCACAATAATCTTTCATACTACATAGTTTTGTCTCATCTAGAGCATAATGCCAAGGACGTTATAATACATAGATAAAAATATTTCCATAGGCAAGCGAGGAGAGAAAAATAAGCAGCACAGAAAAATATAAAATCGATATCAGACATTCAGTCTGTTTTCAATACCTTTCGCTCCAATAATTGACTCACCCTGCTTCCGCTAAACTGTTTTCTTGTATATTTTATTATTATTATTTTGTGTATGCAAGTAAAGTGTGTATTGGAATTGAAAGTTATGTAACTAATTACAACTTGATTAACTTCTTAGTTCCTTCTGTCTCTTACTTCTTCCTTATTGATTTCTCACAATTATTTATCAACACAATAATTTAAAAAAATTCAATTTTAAAGCACCATTTCCTCTATTTAAGCTACACTGATTTACTGAATATAAAACATGAAAATTTCTGTTCAATTATCTCAGTAAATCACATCACATCACACAGAAATGAAAAAATTATTTTATTTCACAAAAAAAAAATTGCGAGGCACACACAATGTTTAACACAAAAAAAATCTCTCGATTCTATTGCTGTATATTTATTTTGTTGTTTCGAACAAAACGCTCTATTGAGACGCACGACACGGCAAAAAATATAAATACACAAAAATAAATGTTGTTTTTTTATATCGTCGACCGCATGATGATCGCGTTGTGCGCAGACTCATTGGAAAATTGCAAAAATAAAATCGAATATTCTGAATACAATGAGAGAAAAGAAGCATGACATGAGGATGATAAACAAGCATCGCAGATGTTTTTATTCTTGCCGCTCTCGAGAGTAAGGAGCTTTTTTTGTAGCCGGTGGAAAAAGAAGGAAATAAAGTATGTGAGACTATTTTTTGTCCTATTAAGTCGCACCGTTTGCATCGTTGATGATGTTTAATGAAAATATGTAAACATTAACACGTTTTAATGAGGTATAAAAATTTCTACTCGCATTGTTACGTTGGTTGTTGAACATTTTTAATTAATTTTCCTCTTCTTTTGCCATTTTTTTCTTACCTATTCACATCACATTCATGCTGTTTTGTAATTTACGAGAGGGGAAAAAGGAAAGAATTTTAAAGCTTTCCCATTGAGTTTGCTTTTTATTAAATTTAATGAATTAGGAAGGAAGAAAAAGTTTGTAAATATTCTTTTTTTTTGGGGGGATATGGTTTAGGATATTAAAGCTATTTTTAGATTAAGCGCTGTTAATTAAGTATATAATTTCGTATAAAATTTCTAAATAATTTTGCTCTTGTGAAGTATGTAATTTCATACAGTAATTTAAAAATCGAGAATATTGAATAAAACACAAAAATTGTAAACCTTTGCAAATTGATCTATCTTGCGCTTGACCTCCTGGAAACCTCAAGTCTTTTAACCGTCGACCCAATCTTGATTAGTGAATTCCAAGCTTTATTAATTTGTCATTAAAGTCAAAGTTAGCAAGTTCTAAATCGAAATCTTTCAAAAAATCCTTCAGTAGAAATGATTATTGGTGCACGATCAAAGTTACTCCGTATCCTAATAGATAAACCAGTCAGTCAAAATAATCTTACTCCACATTTCAACCTCAAAAAAATGCTCTAAAAAAACTTATTCCAAACTTTTTACACCAAAAAAATAATAAAAAACTTTTTCATTTTGAGATTTTTATCGAATAAAATTTAATTTCAATTATGCTCCAATCTTAAATCATTCAATACAATATTTTTCCTATTCTTTTTCTCATATCCATTGTTAACGTAGTAAAAGAAAAAGGGGAATAAATTGAGAGAGAAGTATAGACGGAGGATATCGATTACGGAAGAAATAAAAAAGAAGAACTCATGTATATTGGTCGATGAAGTTTCTTTATGTGCGGTATGTTGGGAATAAGGAAAAGCTTATTGTAATGGAAGGGATGGTGACTTGTGATGCTGCGTATGTTTATGTATTGTTGATTATTTCAACTTAGAAAATTCATTTTTATTCATATCGAGACTGATTGGTACAGTTCGGTACATGTGGACTGTACCGTACCTAAGTATCACTAAAATACTGTTCCAGTGTTCCATGGTTCGGGTACATCTTACCGCAACATACCAGTTAGGCACAGCTTTATCGCCGTATTAACGGTCAAATCGCATTATTGACCTTACGTCCGTGTGACGCTCTGGATTGCGCCGTTCAGTAGAAAGAGGTTGTCCATAGAGATTGCAAAATTGACAAGCGTTACCCAGTGATAGAGAGATCCAAGTTTACACAACATCAATGAGAGACTCCTGATCAAAATAGATATTTACGGCCAGTAAAGTAGAAAGTAAGCAACAAGCCTCAAAATAACACAAAAAAAAAGCATAAAAACATCAAAATAATTCGAAAAAAGCTTAAATGCCCTCAAAAAACACAATAAAAATTTCCACACAATTTGATCACATCAAAAAGCAATGAATGATTATTCCTCATCCTACAAAAGCTTCCACTCCTTCGCCTGCTACAACCTTAACTCAGTCATTCATTTCATTTCATTTCATTCACAATGTCATAAAGATACTATAGATATTCTCTGTTCCTTATATTTTTTGCTCTCATTTCCTTTTTGTTTGCTGTGGATGATATCGATATTATTATTACTTACTCACAAAAAAAAAAGACATGATGGCCGCATCGTAATAGATTTCTTATTGAAAGATAAAATTTATGACATTTAATGATGAAAAAAAAAAAAATCAAAAGAAAGAAGAAGAAAATTTTCATGATTTTATTGAGCATGGCGATAAATAACTGTGATAATATGATGGCAACAATTACTGGTGATGATGATGACGACGACGACTGTTTGCTTTTGGGTGATTTGAGACGATAGATAAATACTTGTTTATTTGCTTCATCCCCATCATGGATTCAATTTAAGTAAAAGTTTTTTTTAAAGGAACTTTGTTGAATGGATTGTTTGCTGATGGAAAGAGACACGTGTCGATTTGAGTTTATAAGCTCGTCGAGGATAAATGTTGAAGTTTGATGATCTGACTGAGAAAGTTTGTTGAAATGGAAATTTGATTTTTGTTTGATGTCGGAAGTCGATTGTGTTAAAGGATATTCATTTAATCAGTTTTTGTGTTATCTCTGTGACTTTTTGAGATACTAAATTTCATCATTTGTGATAATTGGTCAGCGCTAGTTGCTTAAGGTAGTCAATACGTTTGCCTATCTAGGATCTATCATCAGCAACAATTTTGATACGACTCTGTAGATTCAGCAGGGGATTTTGACTCCTCAAGTCTAACTTACTTGGCAATTAGGAATTTACTGCCTTCAAAAAGTTATCTCAGGATCACTTAACTGTTCATGTATAAGATGCTTTCATGCCTTGTAGTGAATCAGAGTCATAGAATACGACGCTAAGCAGATAAGATAGAGAATATGACATCGTGAGAAGAATCAAGATAATGTATGGGTAGGATATGTTGTTAGGAGATCCATGGAAGTTCTACTTAACAAGCTCATTAAGGTCCAAGAACTCATGGAGAGAAACTGTCAATTGAGATAGCATTTGGTATCGATAATTGACAGACGTAAATCATCGACACAGCCAACTTTAGAAGATGTTTAAGGTCATGGATCGCAATTGATCTGCACGACTAGCGAAGCAAGTAAAGAGATTTCTAGGTTCCAGCTTATTGGAAAGCTTATAATTGAACATTCAACTGCACCCTCATCCTGCATATGACATCAAAGTCTGACACAACCGTTTGGTATTTGACTTCGTTCCATGTTATCAAAAATAAGACAATACATTTATCTTTGATAGGATTAAGATAAGTTGAAGATATTCAAGCAAAAAAAAAGTCACAGTTTCTAAATCCATCTGATAAGATATCGACTGACTTCTTCAGATTAATTTTTGATAGATAATAAATAAAAATTGAATGTTTATTAAATCATCAGGAAGACATTAGGTTAGTCGAATTTTTGAGGTGAACCTGGTTGGAGTAAGGAATAGCAATCATGAAGCAGAGTATTATAACTTTGTGAGTATTTAGAATAAGAATTAAGGATTATAGATTGTCAATCTAGTGAAGCAAGTTGATTACCATATAATAATTGGGTTTTCCCTTCAGTGCCATCTTATCACTGTGTATTTCATCACTTCCGTCAACATCAGCACAAGTGACTAATCTACCATGTACATTCCGTAATTTTGAAGGATTTTATGAATGTTTCTTAACCGCATTAATTATTCCTGACAATGAAATTACGAATTATGCTTTTACTGGAACTCATTTGCCAGGCCAAAGTCATGCCACCGTTGAAAGATTAAATATCCAAGGATCCAGAGCATACTTTATCATCAGACAAGCATTTACAAGCTTCCCTAACTTAAGAGTTTACAGCTTTACTGCTGCAGTAGCTGGTAATACTATGAGATTCCAACAAGATGCCTTCCTAAATGCCAGCAATTTACAACAAATCGTCATTACTGGAGCTGGACTTAATACCATTGCTCCTAATTCTTTAGCTGGAGCTCCAAATCTTCAAATTCTTAACTTACAAAACAATCAAATCGCATCCTTGCCTCATAATTTACTTGATGGAGCAACCAGCCTCGTACACTTCAACTTGATGCAAAATCAGTTGACTGAAATCAATCAAGGCTTCTTCTCACGCAATACAAACTTGACAATTATCAACTTGAATAACAATCAATTGACTAATTTGCCTCAGATATTATTGTCACAAACCAGATTACTCACCCAATTCCACGCTCAATCAAATCAAATCAATGCAATTGGTCGCAGATTCTTGAGTAATTTGGATGCTTTGACGACATTGAGCTTATTAACAAATGCATGTGTCTCACAAAACTTTGTAAATATTAATCCAGGAAACATCAACCTTGTCCATACAGCTCTTCAAAATTGCTACAACAACTATGGAGGAAGTGCTGAATTAAGACAATACAGAATGAATTTGCGAGGATCTATGACATTGTGGAGAGAGGATGGATCGTTAGTTGGTACATTGTAAGCTGGCTGGAGTTACATAACCAAAAAAATACATTTAAGCATAAAGGTGTCATCAGTTAATAAATAAAAAAATACCTATAAATGTGTGCGATGAAAAAGAATTCTGTGAATAAAGTTTGTGACTGGATTTATGGACGGAAAAAAGATAAGATTTATTTTAAGATAGCATAATGACTCACTTTGTTTTATCAAAAAGTTACCTAAAGTGCTTAAAATAATATAAAGGTTGAACTATTTTCCAGTTGGATATATTGAAAAGCAATAAGTAATGTATGGCTCAGGATAGCTGCACTTTGATAATGCTTCAGATTTTTGGCATAATTATGATGAATTGTATTCTTTTTAGGGAATCTAATTAATATAAGTAATCATCCAGTAGCATAAACTTGTCCATACTTACTCACTTGCTACACTGACCGTACATATAAATTGTGAACCATGACCTTCCATGGATGTTGTCCGAATCTGGCTCTGTCACTGACGTACCACTTACCACAATCTCCAACACAGCTAAGCACGATACAGTTTCTACAAAACCAGTCCATACAATTGCATAAGTTTAAGGGGCAAATACTACTAAGTATGGAAGATACTTCGAACAGCTTTAATGCCAATTCCATCAGTAAATTGACACAATCAATTCATTTCTATCCATTTTCATAAAACAAACTTCTCAAATTTCTAATAATGATCATACAATCATCCTCAACAGTGTAAATGACAATTCGATACAATCACTAAGAGGTTGAATTACTCTCAACATACATTAACATCTAGGATTTCAATTTATAATTTACATCATATTGATATTGATGGCAAAATCATATGTCAGATATCAAAGGGTAAAAGGTTGTGTTTAATTTTAGAGAACATGCTACCTAGTGTTACCTAGTGACAGAATTAAATGGCAGTAATTAAACATTAAAGTACTCATGCTACATCCATTAGCCGTAATTTTATGAATAAAAATACAACAAAATGAACTGTCGCTACAAATTATCTGTAAAACAGTTTCCGGAAAGCATATGAGGGAGAGATAGTCGACAATCTGGTAGAAGCAATGAGCGCAGCAAGAATTGTTTTGAGGGAAGTGCGAGTACGATTGGGTGCTTTGGGCTTTCTTCATCAAAAATCCTAGCAAATTGAAGATTTTTTTTCCAAAAAGGAGATATAGGAAGGGGAAGGGACCTGGCCTTCCTTTCCTTAGATCTTACTAAACCCATGACTCAGGTTCTACTACGCATTTGCCTCATGTCCAACTACGAACTGGCCTCAGGTCCAACTACACCCTTGCCTCATATCCAACTACACCCTTGCCTCAGTCCAACTTGAATCTAATCTAAGGTCAAATTTCGTCGAATCATGCTTGACACCCATCAGAGTCACGTTAACTTGGAGTCGTATTTTCAACCATTTCTACGTCATGTACCTTCCGGGGTCAATTATTGATTTTATATTCATTTTAATAAATTACCATTTCATTTGTTCTGAAATATACTTGAATATAAAATCACAATTTTTCACTTTTAATTAATGCTGTTCAATCCATAAAGCAGCAATTATTGATTAATTAATCAAACACATAAAAAGGCAAAAATTGATGTTTTCAACAGAATCAAAAAAATATTGCAATTTAATTTTCATTTAAGCAATACTTTTTATTGCACATTAATTTGTTTTACGAGATCAGAGAGGAGTGACTGATTTTGATGTTGAACAAATAAATTATTGCAATTATTAATTAAAAAAGTTAATATTCTGTAAAATAGTCAACAAGTATATGAGCCTTGAAATTATGATGAATTGGCGAATATAAAGCTGCTGTAATTAATTCATTTGGCAATGAAAAATTCTGAATTTGAGTGATTTTTTAAAGTTTATATTCGGGCAGTTCTGTATAAAAATTTATAAAATTTACTATAATTTTAAATTAGATTAAAATTAGAAAATAGTCTTAAGCATTTTATATTCTAATCTGACTACAACCTTTATGTTGAAGTACGGACATCAATTTTTGGATCAACTGCTGGTGTTGTTGGGATATAGTCGGCTGTAATTAAGAAAACAAATGGTAAATAAGGTAATCAATATGTGATTTAAAAATGTATCTTACCTTGAGGTTGGAATCCTATATGGACAATATAATAAGAAAATAGAATTAAGATTAAATAGAATTAAAAGTTGAATTAGAATTAAATTGAATAGCAAAATCTAGCAAAACCTTCTCCATATAATTCCTGGGTTGCCATACTTTTTGTGACACATCTAAAGGCCAAGTTGGGAGGACCTTGGGAGAAAACTCAAAAAGACGACTCTATATTAGAGTCCTGCCAACTCTGCATAAAGGTTTCGGCTACACTCTAATGTATCTCAAAGCATAGTTTCAGAAGCACAGCTTCAAACTCTTAGGCCGGCTTAATATACCCGGAAAATGACGAAGAAATGGTCAAAAATCCGACCCCAGCTGGACTTGATTCTGAGCTGAACAAGATTTCAAAGAATTTGATCTGGGGCCAGAGTCACGCTGACCTGGAGTTGTATCATTGACAATTTCCATGCCATGTGCTTTCCGAAATGATCTTTAATTACATTTAACATTAACATCATACTCACCATTCTCATCAGCAACCCATTTAAGCACATACGTCTTTCCATCATCTCCAACATAAGAATAACTGCCTTGTTGAACTTCTCCGAGTCCTTCTGTTCCATTTTCAGAAGTAATTTTTTTCAAGTTTCCTTTAGCGTCCTCCTTGATTCCATTACTTGTCTCAAAATTGAATGCAAAGTTGCCAGCTCCATCATCAGTAAAATTATTAGTGACAATTGTTGCTTCACTGTCTTTTGATGACTTTGTTCCTTGTGGCAATGCAAGTGAAATGCAAACTAGTGCAGTGAATGCTGTTAAGAATTTGAACATTTTTATTTTTGTTTGTAATGGGTTGTCTTGACGTCTTTAAAGTAACTGATAAAAAAACTAGACAAATGCTCGATTTTTATAGTCCAAAAAGATGACCAATTTTTGTATATTTTTGAAAAATGTTTCAAAACTGTGAACAGATTCATTCATGACATTCAACATCGAGAATGTAAATTTTTTATTAACATGTGCAGCGTTTTTATATTCGTGATTTTTGAGTTATTGAAAAGTGAAATGAAGACTTCAAGATTAATTCGCTAAAGGCTAAGGTTGGTCGACATTCCTGAATTGTTCAATTTTGTTCTCATATGATCTGTATTTAATCTGTATTAATTAAACTAAAAATTGGTCTTATTTGGTGATCTTACCTTGTGATGTTCAAATACGTCGTTCTTTACTATTTATATCTTTTTGTGATTCACTATTTATTAGCAAAAGTGTGGCATGTGTAAAATTAAAATAATCATTATTTCTTTGCTATAACTGATGATTCACGACTGAACTGAAACGGAGCTTCTAAATTGGATTGTTATTGTTTTTAGTATCAAAAATTTTATTCTAAAGCTTCATTTTTAATATTGTAAATAGTGATAATTAAATTTTAATCAATATTATTTAATTTGCAAAAATTTTAATTTGAAATCTAATTATAAAGTAGTATCTCGGATGGCACAGGCCGATTAATTGATCCAAAATCCGGCAACAGGCCGGTGTGACTCTGGTTTGATGCTAGATTTATTTTAAGGCTGGCGTGACTCTGAAATGTTGTCGGACTTGGTGTCAGATTTGATTAAAATCTGGTGTGACTCTGGGATGGTTAAGGCCTAACAACAAGGTGTTCCGAAGCGGACAACACAGACTTAGGGCCGTTTTTATGATCAATTAACAGACCATCGCTATTCTAGATTAATTCACAGTCATTTTGAATAATTTATATATCACTTAATTATTAATAAATCTCGGCTGATATCCTAGAAGAAATTAAAGCAATTTAAGACAGTCCAAGAATAATAATTATTATTTTTTACCATTCTCATCGCTTGTAAACACAACCGTTCGTACTTTTCCATCAGATCCAGTATATGAGTAATTTCCATATTGTCCTTCTCCAATACTGATCGTTCCATTTGAATTTTGAAATCTTCTTGATGTTCCTTGAATGTGTTGCTTAAAATCACCAGTATCAAATGCAACCTTGAAATTTGGTTTCTCATCAATAAATTGTAGATTCTTAGGCTTCTTTGTAGTTTTTTCCGATAGTTCCTTTGTAATTACACTGACACTTCCACTTCCAGAAGCCACAATTGGTGTCGGAACTTCTTCTGTGATTTCATTTGTTGAAATTCTTGAACTAGCACTACCAGAACCAAAAATTTCACTTGTTAATATACTTGAATATCCAGCACCAGTTGTTTCTACATTTGAAACACTAGCTGATCCTGATCCTGTAACTTTAGGAATTTGATACTGCAAAGTTGCAGGAAAGCAAACGAATGTTGGACTCTGGGCATATGAAAGGCACAGAATTGTTGTATAGATAAAAAATATTTTGAGCATTTTAAAAAAATATTTAAAATGAATTATTTTTGAACTAAGATAAAAAATCGACAGCACATCCGCAACTGAAACTCAAGACTAATATCTTGTGACTTTTATTGAGAATATATATGTTTAAGAATTTTTGTACAGTGTCGTGCATGTATTATATAATGTTAAAGAATTAGTCAGTGTTATTTCTTCATTGCTCTCCTCAATCCCAAAGACACTGCTGGAATGGAATTCTTGGAATGGTCTGTCAACTATGTATCATTAAGAGTGCTTTAGTAAAGGTGATACACTAGGGGTATACAGAAAATATATGATTTATCTATGTCGCTTTGCCATACCGTCGAGTATAGTCCGATAGCTCAGTAGTAGGAGCATACGACCGGAATTAGTATGGCGTGGGTTCAAATCCCACTCGGTAATTAATATTCGGAGTTAAACTATTTAAGTCAAATCATCAGACAATTGAACATTGACTCAGTAGCCTTAGTGACGTAGATCCAATTTTCATTAGTTTTCTGGAATTTTATGGTGATAATTAAGGCAAGCTGATAACTAAAGTTATTTTTGAAATGAAAAATTAGATGTTAATTAAATTTTAAACTGGGAATTTTTTTAGTGTAACTATTTTGTCACACCTCCTAATAAAAGTTAATCAAATAGACACGATCCTGAATTAACAGGTGTTTGTTTACTAACAATACAAATTCAATACTTGCAAAAATTTAAAATTATTTAAAAATTCTCCAAATGTCAACAACCAAGCGAACTGTAAAAAAGTAAAGGAATTCAACAATTGAAAGCATTGAAATGCCAGCAAATAGTCCCAAAAGTCCACCAATATGAGAAACAACATCCAAGTATGTAGATTGTTGATATCTTCGGTACAAAATAATGTCGTCCATGTTCATTTTAATATTTAGTATTGTCTCATTATTATCACCTAGCCTGTTAAGTGAAGAAAAATTAATTCGAATAATTGCTTAACTGTACAACAAACTGATTACCAATTGCTTCTGTATTTATTATCTTCCTTCTCATGCATTGTGTAATATTTTACATTATAGCTGATTGAATCGCAAAGTGGCAAACATGCACAATTTTCTTGTTGCAAATGGTCAGATGAAAGGTACATTTCACTTTGAATGTTATTAACACATGTTGGAATGCTTCTTGAAATATTTAAACAAATATCTTCCTGTGTCTTAAATGGCTGATCAAAGTCGACACATCCACAAGTTTTTAGAGTAAAATTAGCCACACATTCAATCTCGCAGTTCTTTTGAGAATATGTATTGAAAAAATGTAATTCCTTTTCTCCTTCAAAGTAGCATCCACGTTCAGTTGGTTTTAATTTTTTGAGACTTCTATCTGTTCTGGTTATTTCTGGAGTTACAATCACATCAATAATCGTTCCAAATTCAAATGAAGTAAAATCATATTTTGAAGCAAACGTTGGTATGAAGTCATAATGATGAATCAGAAAAGACTGCTTAATACATCGAGCATAATCTCCTTGTGGTTTCAATAGTTTAATAGTCAATTCGGCATGATCTGATCTGTTAAACATTAATGGATACTGTTGTGAATCTGCTAAATTTTGTAGATTTTCAGGCCCTGTTGTGATATTGTTGGTGTAGTCAAATTCTGAACTGATGCTTAAATTATTAAATATGATTATGTTTGAAAATATATTAAATAATTAGTCACTTACTGATTAAAATTGAACATTTCATCAGAACTTATCAAATTGAATGTATATGCCATTCCTCTTACAGTTCGAACTTCCGAAAATTGTGGAAGATATTTTCCATTAAATGAAGAATATTGCTCATTAAACCACCACGTTGCAGATTCACTTTTCATTACTTCAATTACATATGGAACGAAGCTATAGTTATAACCAAATCGATATGCTTCATACATATCCAAACACAGAAAGAATTTAGTTACTTTTCTAGAAATTAAATGTTAAAAAACATAGTTAGGTCTAATTTTTTTTTTGTTGGATGTGTTGCGAGATTTCAATAACCAAACATTGTTAATAGCTCGGATGGGAAGAAATAACTCTTTTTTAGAGTAACTGAATTTTCGCTTGATTTTATAAATTAAGATTTACTTTTTCCTTTAATTAAGAAAGAAATACCTTTTATATGCTTCATATGTAGCACCATTAAACACCCCAAAATTTTCTGCACTTTTTTCTCCGACCAAAAATAAAAAATGTGTCAACCGAAACCAAAATGTAAATGGTGGAACAAATGTAACAGCTGGAAAAGGAATCTGAAATGAGGAAAGAGATTTCATGGTCAAAAACTCTGAAGCTTCATCAATGAGACTAAGCTCTAATTTCAAAGCCCTAGGGAGACAGATTAGTAGTTACAGATTGTTCAGGAGCGCCTGCTTTTGAGTTTGTGCTAAAAAAATTTTGCTTAAAAAAAAATTTGCTTACATTCTGAATAGGTTTAAAATTGTCATCATACAGTTATTTGCTCAGTTTCAAAAATTTGAATTTAGTATTTTTGTTTACGTATATCTTTTGAAGAAAAAATAATTGTAAATATTAAAATTCCTGAGCTGATACGGTACAATTGAAGTCTCTGAGCTTATTGCGCAATATATCCAGCTTTTTGATTGAGTTTACATAAGTAACATTGGATTTCTGATCTCCCTGATTTTGATGCCCTATTTGACTGGCTTCAAAATATTCCGGATGTTAAACGACCAATCAGCTTTGACTCTGTATCTAATAAGATGCGATTTATTGCTCCAGCGCTTTGTTGAAATTTTTAATTCAACAATTAATGCCAATGTAGAGTTTACGAATGTACAGCTCTCAGCTGATGTGCTTTCAATTTGATGTTCATTTGATTAAATATATCATTAATCGCTAGAGTTATTTGCTCTGCGAATTGCAAATCTAATCCACACCTTTTTTAAGTCTCTAGAACAAGCTTGTAGTGTATTGATACATTCTGTTTCATCACTATTTTTCACGACATCAATTTCCTTCTTGATATAATTTAGTTCATTGGTAGTAAATGAAGTACAGTCATATCTTTGATTCAACAGCAGTTTGTAAGTTAGGAATTTTGTTGTGATGAAGACTAAGTTAGGATGAAGACTATCCATAAAAACCTAAAAAATTATACTGATTGAGCTTAACTAAATGAATCAGGATCTTCATTGTACTCACCCGCTGATCCTAGAAGTGTCAAATATGTAACTCATTCCATGAACTGATGATTTACTAAAATATAGCTGCAAAGATCTTTTAATCTGCACAGGTTTTGAATCATTTTGACTTGCTTCATTAATTGGATGTATTTTGTTGTCTGATTTTTCAATAAAAACTCTAATTGTGAACCAATAAATGAGCTCAACAAACGAAAGTGCTGAAAATCCTGCAAAAAGTCCCAAAGTTCCACCAACAAATGACAAAAAGTCAACCAATGTGAATTGTTTTTTTCGGACTTGTTGCTTAATTTCGCTAGTTTTGTAATTCATTTGAAAACCGATATGCAAATGGTCATCTGCTGAGGTAGTGCTACAAAAGAGTGACAATAAGAATTATAATAACAATTTTAGGTATTAATAATTATTTACTCTGCAATTCCCGATGTAACTATTTCATATTCATAATTGACATGATCACAGGGCTCTAAACACTCGCAAGTTCCTATTTGCTCCTGAAAATCCTGTTCGGCTTTTTTGAAGCAACTTCTTTCACTTGCTGAGCAAATTCGAGTTTCAGGACTTCGAATCATGAAGTATTCAACGCATTTGCATCGACTCAGCACAAAATTACTTAAACATTCATTCTCACAATTATTTTTTGTGTACTTTTTGAAGAATTTAAGGATTTTTTCATCTTCGAAGTAGCAGTTCCGTCTAGAATAATTAAGGAGCAGAATTAGATTTAAAGTTTAGGAATTCATATCCACTGGATATGCCTTATACTTGTTTAAGTAGATGTCTAGTCAAGGAACTTACTCAGCAGTCTCATACTCCATTAGTGTTTCATCAATCGTATTAAGTTTCGGATCAATCCAAACTTTTGTTTGAAATTTAGTATTAAACTTGAAAATTTTTGAGTTCTTTGAAGGTAATTCAAATGGGTCGTGGATCAAAACTAAATACCCATCGTAATCGTTCTCAATTCCGTTCACTTTATAAATTGGTTCTTCTGAAAAACCAACCCATAAGCCCTTTTGCGATGTTGAAACTTTCAATGGTAAATTTTGAGGTGGTACATTGCGGTTTATTAAATATTTTCCTCGATCAAACTTGTATGCATATATATAATGAAAATCATCAGAAGTTAAGTTGATGTTGAGTAAATCATGACTGAATGCAATGTTGTATGTGAAGCATAAACCCCATTGAGTAATGATTTCTGCTACATATTCTTCATTTATATTGAATAAAAAAAATGCTATTTGATATATCTCGCTTAGAAATTCCTTGAAAAATTCATTAATGTCATCCAAAAAATCATTTGCGGGAATTGAAAGATTCAGTTTTGCGAATACTCCATGATTTGTAATCAAATCGACTACTTGAAGACTTTTGATTCTAGAAAAATACGAAATCATTTGCAACAATCAGTTCCAAAATTTTTACAATAATTTAAAATTACATTTTATCTCCCAATTCTTCAGGCTTAATGCTTCCATTTTCCATTCTGTTTAGAAATTCAACATAACTAATGTTTCCGAACCTTCTTTCATCTGCAAACTCTTTTGCTGCCTCTTCAAACTCATATTTATACTTTATAAGGGTATGTTTTTCGTATCGTATACGTGGCTCATATTGCCAACTTTTGTGATAATCAAGAACTAGACGTGGACACACTGTAACTGCTGGAAAATCAATCTGAAATATATTTATGAGTATTTGTTGTCATTGGACTTAAGCGACTTACCTCAGACACGGAAATTGATTCATCAGACATGTAAGTCACAATTGGAAAGTTCCAAACTTTAATCACAAGCTCAATGATCAACGTTAAAGTGCAAATTACTGAACAAATTAAAGCAATAATCCAGAAAATTCTAAAATGAAAAAATTGCGTTTCAAATTTTGTAGAAAGTTCTAGTTTCTGATTTCAATTTTAAGTTGATTTTACCTTTCAACAATGTGATATCGCTTGGTTATATAAACTAATCCATGAATTGTCGAAGATTTGAAATATTTTTGCACATCAAACTTCATATTTAGAGGTTATTTTTGTGATATTTTATCTAGTTTTCTTACTTTAACTGTTGCTTAATATTCAAATTGTATTTTCAATTAGGATTAGTTGTTTTTTCCTTTAGAAGTTGCTAACCAATGTAAATATTAGTTTATATTTAAACTCCAAAGAATAAACATCATTTTGAATAACTAAAGCTCTTTGAACTCACTCTCAACTTCACATTCAAACCATAAACTATAATAAAATTGTTTTTACTATCTCTAATGTCGTTTATTTATTAAACATGCAATTTTATATTTAAAACCAAAAAATATGTTTTATTTAATAGAACAATCGGCAAATTAGCATGAAATCAGTAGTAGAGAACTTACTAAATGAACAACACTCTATCAAATTATCTATAAATTCTCCAAATATCCACAACTAAACGAACAGTAAAGAAGTAAATAAATTCAACAATTGAAAGCATTGAAATGCCAGCAAATAATCCCAAAAGTCCTCCAATATGAGAAATAATATCCAAGTATGTAAATTGTTGATATCTTCGGTACAAAATGATGTCGTCCATGTTCATTTTAATATTTATTGTCGTCTCGTTGTTTTCACCTAGCCTGTTGAGTGATGAAAAATTAATTGGTTAAATGAAAAGGTTAAGTCATGTTCAGAAGGTTGAATTCGAGCTCTGATCACGAATCTATAGATTTTTCTTTGAAATTCAGCCGCTGAATCTTGATTTTAAAGATAGCAACCTACTAGGGGTTACCGACAAAATCCCACTGTACATTTGCCCACTGTTCATTAGCCCACTGACATTTTCCCACTGGTACATTAGCCCACCGGTTCATATGCCCACTGGTACATAAGCCCACTGGTACACATGCCCACTGGGACATAAGCCCACTGGGACATAAGCCCACTGGTTCATATGCCCACTGGTTCAAATGCCCACTGATTCATATGCCCACTGGTACATATTCTAGGCATAGGCATATCTATTAGAGGCAAAGACAAAAACTATTGCCTTTGACTAGGTAGTGCCTTTGTCTAGGTATTGCCATTCGCTAGGCAAGTCTACAAAAAGGAAAATTTGTTTGTCTATCAATAGGTAATGCCTAGACAAAGTCAAAAGCTACCATGATACAGCTAGACACATTTCCACAGGCACCTATCTGATAGCCTGATAGATCTAGATTTATGTATTGAGAATTGGCACACAGTATCCAGTCATCTAGAAAATCATGTGATATTTTTTTTAAAAAAATATATAATGTAGGTTAATAAACCAAAAAAAAAAAAAATTAAAAAAAAAAAAATATTATTTAATTTTTTTTACTAGTGGGCATATGAACCAGTGGGCTAATGTACCAGTGAGAAAATGTCAGTGGGCTAATGTACCAGTGGGCAAGTGTCAGTGGGCAAATGTCCTACACCCCCTACTAGACCAACTCATCCTGTATTAACCAGAGCTGTAGCTTTAAATGGTAATTTCAATAAGCATTCTCATTTGACAATAACGGAAAGTAAATGACCAAAGCTCGAATTGCTTAACCGCACATCAAACTGATTACCAATAGCTTCTGGATTTCACATCTTCCTTCTCATGCATCGTGTAATATTTTACATTATAGCTGATTGAGTCGCAAAGTGGCAAACATGCACAATTTTCTTGTTGCAAATGGTCAGATGAAAGGTACATTTCACTTTGAATGATACTAACACATGTTGGAATTTCTCTTGAAATATTTAAACAAATATTTTCCTGTGTCTTAAATGGCTGATCAATGTCGACACATCCACAAGTTTCTAGAGTAAAATTAGCCACACATTCAATCTCGCAGTTCTTTTGAGAATATGTATTGAAAAAATGTAATTCCTTTTCTCCTTCAAAGTAGCATCCACGTTCAGTTGGTTTTAATTTTTTGAGACTTCTATCTGTTCTGGTTATTTCTGGAGTTACAATCACATCAATAATCGTTCCAAATTCAAATGAAGTAAAATCATATTTTGAAGCAAACGTTGGCATGAAGTCATAATGATGAATCAGAAAAGACTGCTTAATACATCGAGCATAATCTCCTTCTGGTTTCAATACTTTAATAGTCAATTCGGGTCGATCTGATCTATTAAACATCAGTGGGAATTTTAATGAATTTGGAAAATTTTGTAGATTTTCAGGCCCTGTTGTGATATTGTTGGTGTAGTCAAATTCTGAACTGATGCTTAAAGTATTAAATAAGATTAATTTTAAAAAATATATTAAATAATTAGTCACTTACTGATTAAAATTGAACATTTCATCAGCATTTATCATATTGAATGTATATGCCATTCCTCTTACAGTTCGAACTTCCGAAAATTGTGGAAGATATTTTCCATTAAATGAAGAATATTGCTCATTAAACCACCACGTTGCAGATTCACTTTTCATTACTTCAATTACATATGGAACGAAGCTAAAGTTATAACCATATATATATGCATCATACCAATCCATACACAGAAAGAATTTAATTACTTTTCTAGAATTTAAATGTTAAAAAAATCATAGTTAGGTCTGATTTTTTTGTTGTTGTAAAGAAATACCTTTTATATGCTTCATATGTAGCATCATTAAACACCCCAAAAGTTTCTGCACTAGATGGTCCGAGCATAAATGCAATATGTGACAACCGAAACCAAAATGTGAATGGTGGAACAAATGTAACAGCTGGAAAAGGAATCTGAAATGAGGAAAGGAATTTCATGGTCAAAAACTCTCTGAAGCTTCATCAATGAGACTAAGCTCTAATTTCAAAGCCCTAGGGAGACAGATTAGTAGTTACAGATTGTTCAGGAGCGCCTGCTTTTGAGTTTGTGTTAAAAAAATTTGCTTACATTCTGAATAGGTTTAAAATTGTCATCATAAGCTATAACTCGACTGTCGGGTACACTTTCTCTTGTGCTTAAAATCATGTGAATTGAAAATGTTATTGAAGTTAGGATGAAGACTATCCATAAAAATCTAAAAAATTATATAATTTTAGCTTAACTAAATAAATCAGTAGAATCTTCATAGTACTCACCCACTGATTCTAGAAGTGTCAAATATGTAACTCATTCCATGAACTGATGATTTACTAAAATATAGCTGTAAAGATCTTTTAATCTGCACAGGTTTTGAATCATTTTGACTTGCTTCATTAGTTGAATGTATTTTGTTGTCTGATTTTTCAATAAAAACTCTAATTGTGAACCAATAAATGAGCTCAACAAACGAAAGTGCTGAAAATCCAGCAAAAAGTCCCAAAATTCCACCAACAAATGACAAAAAGTCAACCAATGTGAATTGTTTTTTTCGGACTTGCTGATTAATTTCGCTGGTTTTGTAATTCATTTGAAAACCGATATTCAAATGGTCATCTGCTGAGGTAGTGCTAAAAAAGAGTGACAAGAAGAATTTATAATTGCAATTTGAGGTATTAATAATTATTTACTCTGCAATTCCCGATGTGATTATCTCATATTTATAATTGACATGATCGCAGGGCTCTAAACATTCGCAAGTTTCAATTTGCTTCTGAAAATCTTGTTCGGCTTTTTTGAAGCAACTTCTTTCACTTGCTGAGCAAATTCGAGTTTCAGGACTTCGAATCATGAAGTATTCAACGCATTTGCATCGACTCAGCACAAAATTACTTAAACATTCATTCTCACAATTATTTTTTGTGTACTTTTTGAAGAATTTAAGGATTTTTTCATCTTCTAAGAAACAGTTCCGTCTAGAATAATTAAGGAGTAGAATTAGATTTAAGGTTTAGGAATTCATATCCACTGGATATGCCTTATACTTGTTTAAGTAGATGTCTAGTCAAAGTACTTACTCAGCAGGCTCATACTCCATAAGTGTTTCATCAATCGTATTAATCTTCGGATCAATCCAAACTTTTGTTTGAAATTTTTTATTAAACTTGAAAATTTTTGAGTTCTTTGAAGGTAATTCAAATGGGTCGTGGATCAAAACTAAATACCCATCGTAATCGTTCTCAATTGCATTCATTTTTATAATTGGTTCTTCTAAAAAACCAACCCATAAGCCCTTTTGTGATGTTGAAACTTTTAATGGAAGATTTTGAGGTGGTACATTACGGTTCATAAAATATTTTCTCCGATTCATCTTGTCTGCATATATATAATGAAAATCATCAGAAGTTAAGTTGATGTTGAGTAAATCATGACTGAATGCAATGTTGTATGTGAAGCATAAACCCCATTGAGTAATGATTTCTGCTACATATTCTTCATTTATATTGAACAAAAAAAATACCACGCTATCGACTGAGTAAGAAAATTCCTTAAAAAATTCATTGATGTCATCCATAAAATGGTTTGTGGGAATAGAAAAGTTCAATTTTGCAAATACTCCATGATTTGTAATCAAATCGACTACTTGAAGACTTTTGAGGCTAGAAAAAAATTTAAATTATTGAAATTTGGACAAACTTAAAAGTACGGAACTGATCAGTTCAGCTTTTGATCCGTCTGATCAGTTAAAATATTTTTTTACATTTTATCTCCTAATTCTTCAGGTTTAATGCTCCCATTTTCCATTCTATTTAGAAATTCAATATAACTTATGTTTCCGAACCTTCTTTCATCTGCAAACTCTTTTGCTGCCTCTTCAAACTCATATTTATACTTTATAAGGGTATGCTTTTCGTATCGTATACGTGGATCATATTTCCAAGTTTTGTGATAATCAAGAACTAAACGTGGACACACTGTGACAGCAGGAAAATCAATCTGAAATATATTTATGAGTATTTGTTGTCATTTGACTTAAGCGACTTACCTCAGACACGGAAATTGATTCATCAGACATGTAAGTCACAATTGGAAAGTTCCAAACTTTAATCACAAGCTCAATGATCAACGTTAAAGTGCAAATTACTGAACAAATTAAAGCAATAATCCAGAAAATTCTAAAATAAAAAAAAATGCGTTTCAAATTTTGTATAAAGTTCTAGTTTCTGATTTCAATCTTAAGTTGATTTCACCTTTCAAAAATGTGATATCGCTTGGTTATATAAACTAATCCATGAATTGTCGAAGATTTGAAATATTTTTGCACATCAAACTTCATATTTACTGGTTATTTGTGTAACTGTCGTTTAACATTCAAATTGTATTTTGAATTAGGATTAGTTGTTTTTTCCTTTAGAAGTTGCTAACCCCTTCATGTAAATAATACTTAATTTTTAAACTCCAAAGAATAAACATCATTTTGAATAACTAAAGCTCTTTGAAGGATCTTTAATATAACTTATTCACTCTCAACTTCACATTCAAACCATAAACTAAAGTAAAATTGTTTTTACTATCCCTAATGTCGTTGATTAATCGCAAAACATGCAATTTTAGATTTAAAACAAAAAAATATGTTTTATTTAATAGAATAATCGGTAAATTAGCACGAAATCAGTAGTAGAGAACTCACTAAATGAACAACACTCTATCAAATTATCTATAAATTCTCCAAATATCCACAACCAAACGAACAGTAAAGAAGTAAATAAATTCAACAATTGAAAGCATTGAAATGCCAGCAAAAAGTCCCAAAAGTCCACCAACATAAGAAACAACATCCATGGATGTAAATTGTTGATATCTTCGGTACAAAATGATGTCGTCCATATTCATTTTAATATTTATTGTTGTCTCATTATTGCCACCTAGCCTATCAAGTAAAAAAAAATTGTAAAAGGCTTTTTTTATGTTTAGAAAATTGACTTCGAGCTCTGATCACGCAAATTTTTCTATTATTATTATTTTTTTGTTAGTCCACTTATTAGGCCATTTACTCATTATATTAATCAGAACTTAAGCTTAAAATGGCAACTCCAATAAGCATTCTCATTTGACATTAATGCAAGATGGATGAACAAAGCTCAAATTTCATTTTCCACTTCTGTATCGTTGGGAAAAGTCTTATTCGAATGTACATATTCAAATGATTGCTTTACTATACAAAAAACTGATTACCAATTGCTTGAGTATTTCTTATCTTCCTTCTCATGCATTGTGTAATATTTTACATTGTAGCTGATTGAGTCGCAAAGTGGTAAACATGCACAACCTTTTTCAGGCATCAGGTCAGATGATAAGTAAATTTCATTTTGAATGTCACTAATACAAGTTGGATGCTTCTTGAAATATTTAAACAAATATTTTCCACTGCCTTGAACGGCTGATCAATGTCGACACATCCACAAGTTTCTAGAGTAAAATTAGCCACACATTCAATTTCGCAGTTCTTTTGAGAATATGTATTGAAAAAATGCAATTCCTTTTCTCCTTCAAAGTAGCATCCACGTTCAGTTGGTTTTAATTTTTTAAGACTTCTATCTGTTCTGGTTATTTCTGGAGTTACAATCACATCAATAATTGTTCCAAATTCAAATGAAGTAAAATCAAATTTTGCAGTAAATGTTGGAACGAAGTCATAGTGATGTATTAGAAAAGATTGCTTAATACATCGAGCAAAATTCCCTTGTGGTTTTAATAGTTTAATAGTCAATTCGGGTCGATCTGATCTATTGAACATCAGTGGGTACTTTAGTGATTTTGGGAAATTTTGTAGATTTTTTGACTTTGTTGTGATATTGTTGGTGTAGTCAAATTCTGAACTGATGCTTAAAGTATTAAATATGATTAGGTTTGAAAATTATATACAATAATTAGTCACTTACTGATTAAAATTGAACATGTCGTGAGCATCAATTATATTGAATGTCAAGCCCATTCCTCTTGGAGTTCGAACTTCCGAAAATTGTGGAAGATATTTTCCATTAAATGAGGAATATTGCTCATTAATCCAATATGCTGGAAAGTTTTTCTTCATAACTTCAATTATATATGGAACGAAGCTAAAGTTATAACCAAATGTATATGCTTCATACCACTCCCAACACAGAAAATATTTAGTTGCTTTTCTAAAAGTTAAAAGTTAAGAAAATATGGCTAAGAGATTTCAATTTGGTTAGCTGGCTAGTGGCATTTCAGTAACTAAACATTGTTAAAAGCTCGGTTTTGAAACATTAGCTTAGTTTTATAGAGTAACTTACTCATCGCTTGATAGTAAAGAAATACCTTTTATATGCTTCATATGTAGCATCATTAAACTTTCCAACACTTCTTGCCTTAGTCGGCCCAAGTATAAAATATACATCTGACGACTTGTACCAAAATGTGAATGGTGGGACAAATGTAACGGCTGGAAAAGGAATCTGAAATGAGGAAAGAGATTTCATGGTCAAAACCTCTCTGTACCTACATCCCAAAAACTAAACGCTAACTTTATACCGCCAGTCAGTTAAGAAAATTTTTTTGCTTACATTCTTAATAGGTTTAAAATAATCATCATAAGCAATAACTCGGCTGTCGGGTACACTTTCTCTTGTACTTAATATCATGTGAATTGAAAATGTCGTTGAAGTTAAGATGAAGACTATCCATAAAAATCTAAAAATTTATACTAATTGAACTTAAATAAACTAATGAATTTTCATGATACTCACCCGCTGATCCTAGAAGTGTCAAATATGTAACTCATTCCATGAACTGATGATTTACTAAAATATAGCTGCAAAGATCTTTTAATCTGCACAGGTTTTGAATCATTTTGACTTGCTTCATTAATTGGATGTATTTTGTTGTCTGATTTTTCAATAAAAACTCTAATTGTGAACCAATAAATGAGCTCAACAAACGAAAGTGCTGAAAATCCAGCAAAAAGTCCCAAAATTCCACCAACAAACGACAAAAAGTCAACCAATGTGAATTGTTTTTTCCGAACTTGTTGCTTAATTTCGCTGGTTTTGTAATTCATTTGAAAACCGATATTCAAATAGTTCGCAATCATGTTAGAGCTACAAAGGAAATTAAAAAAGTGTATACATTCACACATACCAGATTTAATACTACACTTTTACTATTTTCTTACTCTGAAATTCCCGATGTAACTATCTCATATTCATAATTGACATGATCACAGGGCTCTAAACACTCGCAAGTTCCTATTTGCTCCTGAAAATCCTGTTCGGCTTTTTTGAAGCAACTTCTTTCACTTGCTGAGCAAATTCGAGTTTCAGGACTTCGAATCATGAAGTATTCAACGCATTTACATCGACTCAGCACAAAATTACTTAAACATTCATTCTCACAGTTACTTTTTGTGTACTTTTTGAAGAATTTAAGGATTTTTTCATCTTCTAAGAAACAGTTCCGTCTAGAATAATTAGAGAAAGTGAGTTTGGAGATTAAAATTAGTAGAGTTAGATTCAGATTTCCTCGTCCGCTGGATCTATCTTATATTAAGTTAAGTAAATATTTAGTGAAAGTACTTACTCAGCAGGCTCATACTCCATTAGTGTTTCATCAATCGTATTAAGTTGCGGATCAATCAAAACTTTTGTTTGAAATCTTTTATTAAACTTGAAACTTTTTGAGTTTTTTGAAGGTAATTCAAATGGGTCGTGGATCAAAACTAAATACCCATCGTAATCGTTTTGGATTGCGTTAAATTTAAGTTTAGAGGAACGTTCTTCTGTAAAACCAACCCATAAGCCCTTTTGTGATGTTGAAACTTTTAATGGAAGATTTTGGGGTGATACAGAACGGATATAATGTTCTTGTTTACGAATCATCTTGTCTGCATAAATATAATGAAAATCATTAGACGTTAAGTTGATGTTGAGTAAATCATGACTGAATGCAATGTTGTATGTGAAGCATAAACCCCATTGAGTAATGATTTCCACTACATATTCTTGATTGGCATTGAATAAAAAAAATACTATTTTAAAGGGACCGTTTGCAAATTCCTTGAAAAATTCATTGATGTCATCCAAAAAATCATTTGCGGGAATTGAAAGATTCAGTTTTGCGAATACTCCATGATTTGAAATCAAATCGACTACTTGAAGGCTTTTGAGGCTAGAAAAAATTTTAAATTATTGAAATTTGGACCAACTTAAAAGTGCGGAACTGATCAGTTCAGCTTTTGATCCGTCTGAACAGTTAAAATATTTTTTTACATTTTATCTCCCAATTCTTCAGGTTTAATGCTTCCATTTTCCATTCTGTTTAGAAATTCAACATAACTAATGTTTCCGAATCGTCTTTCATCTGCAAACTCTTTTGCTGCTTCTTCAAGCTCATATTTATACTTTATAAGGGTATGCTTTTCATATCGTATACGTGGCTCATATTGCCAACTTTTGTGATAATCAAGAACTAGACGTGGACACACTGTAACTGCTGGAAAATCAATCTGAAATATATTTATGAGTATTTGTTGTCATTGGACTTAAGCGACTTACCTCAGACACAGAAATTGATTCGTCAGAATTGTAAGTCACAATTGGAAAGTTCCAAACTTTGATCACAAGCTCAATGATCAACGTTAAAGTGCAAATTACTGAACAAATTAAAGCAATAATCCAGAAAATTCTTTCAACAATGTGATATCGCTTGGTTATATAAACTAATCCATGAATTGTCGAAGATTTGAAATATTTTTGCACATCAAGATTCATATTTACTGGTTATTTGTGTAACTGTCGTTTAATATTCAAATTGTATTTTGAATTAGGATTAGTTGTTTTTTCCTTTAGAAGTAGATAGCCCCTTCTTGCAAATATTAGTTTATTTTTAAACTCCAAAGAATAAACATCATTTTGAATAACTAAAGCTCTTTGAAGGATCTTTAATATAACTTATTCACTCTCAACTTCACATTCAAACCATAAACTAAAATAAAATAGTTTTTACTATCTCTAATACTGTTTAATAATCTCAAAACATGCAATTTTATATTTAAAACAGAAAAAAATATGTTTTATTTAATCGGTAAATTAGCACGAAATCAGTAGTAGAGAACTCACTAAATCAACTGCACTCTATCAAATTATCTATAAATTCTCCAAATATTAACAACTAAACGAACAGTAAAAAAGTAAATAAATTCAACAATTGAAAGCATTGAAATGCCAGCAAAAAGTCCCAAAAGTCCACCAACATAAGAAACAACATCCATGGATGTAAATTGTTGATATCTTCGGTACAAAATGATGTCGTCCATGTTTATTTTAATATTTATTGTTGTCTCATTATTCCGACCTAGCCTAAGAAGTAAAGAAAAATTAACTTTTAATTGCAATTTCAATAAGCATTCTTATTTGAAATTAACGGAAAAGGAATGGCCAAAGCTCAAATTTCATTTTCCAACTCTGTAGCGTTGGTTAAAATCGTATTCGAAGATACACATTTACATATACATCTGCACGAATATTTGCTCAGCCATACGGCTCTTGTACTACAAATTGAAATAAAGGACAAACTGATTACCAATAGCTTCTGGATTTCACATCTTCTTTCTCATGCATCGTGTAATATTTTACATTATAGCTGATTGAGTCACAAAGTGGCAAACATGCACAATTTTCTTGTTGCAAATGGTCAGATGATAAGTAAATTTCACTTTGAATGATATTTACACATGTTGGAATGCTTCTTGAAATATTTAAACAAATATCTTCCTGGGTCTTAAATGGCTGATCAAAGTCGACACATCCACAAGTTTCTAGAGTTAAATTAGCCACACATTCAATCTCGCAGTTCTTTTGAGAATATGTATTGAAAAAATGCAATTCCTTTTCTCCTTCAAAGTAGCATCCACGTTCAGTTGGTTTTAATTTTTTGAGACTTCTATCTGTTCTGGTTATTTCTGGAGTTACAATCACATCAATAATCGTTCCAAATTCAAATGAAGTAAAATCATATTTTGAAGCAAACGTTGGCATAAAGTCATAATGATGTATCAAAAAAGACTGCTTAATACATCGAAGAAAATTTCCTTCTGGTTTCAATAGTTTAATAGTCAATTCGACATGATCTGATCTGTTAAACATCAGTGGATACTGTTGTGAATCTGGGAAATTTTGTAGATTTTTTGACTTTGTTGTGATATTGTTGGTGTAGTCAAATTCTGAACTGATGCTTAAAGTATTAAATATGATTAGGTTTGAAAAATATATTAAATAATTAGTCACTTACTGGTTAAAATTGAACATTTCATCAGCACTTATCATATTGAATGTATATGCCGTTCCTCTTACAGTTCGAACTTCCGAAAATTGTGGAAGATATTTATCATTAATTGAAGAATATTGCTCATTAAACCACCGCGTTGTAGATTCACTTTTCATTGCTTCGAATACAAATGGAACGAAGCTAAAGTTATAACCATGTGCAGACGCTTCATACATATCCATACACAGAAAGAATTTAGTTACTTTTCTAGAAATTAAATGTTAAGACTAGAGATTCAAGAGATTAAATGTAAGGTCTGAGTTTTCATTTGTTGAATGTGTTGCTGGCTAGCGCGCGAGATTTCAATAACCAAACATTGTAAGGAGTTCTGATTTAAAGCAATAACTCAATTTTATATAGTAACTGAATTTTCACATGATTTGCTAAATAATAATTTACCTTTTTGCTTTAATTAAGAAAGAAATATCCTAATGGTGGCGAACAGAAAAAGCAACGTTTCAGAAATATTCAAAAAGAAGTTTGTTACAAATTTACATCAAAAATTAAAAAAACTTTTGACCGTTATTTTTGAAAAAATATTTTTTAGTTATTTCGTGATCCAAATGTATTTCTTTTGTGAATTTTACGATTGTGACGATCAAATTAATAGTGTCATTTTCGATTGCAACTTTTACAATTCTAAAAACAGCATTTAATTAAATAACGGTTAAAAAAAACTTCAAACGTTTTGTTCTACTTATTTAGTATTTGAGCTCTAAGTATAAGGCCCTGAAACATTCAGTCCATCACCATTGGGAAATACCTTTTATATGCTTCATAAGTAGTATCATTAAATATCTTAAACCTTCTTGCCGCAGTTGGTCCGACCAGAAAAAACGGTTGTGTATACCGAAACAAAAATGTGAATGATGGAACAAATGTAACAGCTGGAAAAGGAATCTGAAATGAGGAGAGAGATTTCATGGTCAAAACCTCTCTGTAGCTTCATCCCTAATACTAAACGCTAATTTCAAAGCACCAGAAAGACTTTAGTATTTACAGATTGCTCAAGAGCGTCTGCTTACAGACTCAAGTTTTAAAAAACATTGCTTACATTCTGTATAGGTTTAAAATAGTCATCATAACCAATAACTTGGCTGTCGGGTACACTTTCTCTTGTGCTTAAAATCATGTGAATTGAAAATGTCATTGAAGTTAGGATGAAGACTATCCATAAAAATCTAAAAAATATATCATTTTAGCTTAACTAAATAAATCAGTAGAATCTTCATAGTACTCACCCGCTGTTCCTAGAAGTGTCAAATATGTAACTCATTCCATGAACTGATGATTTACTAAAATATAGCTGTAAAGATCTTTTAATCTGCACAGGTTTTGAATCATTTTGACTTGCTTCATTAATTGGATGTATTTTGTTGTCTGATTTTTCAATAAAAACTCTAATTGTGAACCAATAAATGAGCTCAACAAACGAAAGTGCTGAAAATCCAGCAAAAAGTCCCAAAATTCCACCAACAAATGACAAAAAGTCAACCAATGTGAATTGTTTTTTTCGGACTTGTTGGCTAATTTTGCTAGTTTTGTAATTCATTTGAAAACCGATATGCAAATAAGCGTCTATTGAGGTAGCGCTACAATAATAAAAAGAAAATTATGATTCCAATCATAGGAATTGCTATGCAATTGCTAATCACTTACTCTGCAATTCCCGATGTAATTATCTCATACTCATGTTTTACACGATCACAGGGCTCGTAACATTCGCAAGTTCCAATTTGTTCCTGAAAATCCTGTTCGGCTTTTTTGAAGCAACTTCTTTCACTTGCTGAGCAAATTCGAGTTTCAGGACTCCGAATCATGAAGTATTCAACGCATTTGCATCGACTCAGCATAAAATTACTTAAACATTCATTCTCACAATTATTTTTTGTGTACTTTTTGAAGAATTTAAGGATTTTTTCATCTTCTAAGAAACAGTTCCGTCTAGAATAATTAAGGAGTAGAATTAGATTCAAGGTTTAGTAATTCATATCTACTGGATATGCCTTATACTTGTTTAAGTAGATGTCTAGTCAAGGTACTTACTCAGCAGGCTCATACTCCATTAGTGTTTCATCAATCGTATTAAGTTGCGGATCAATCCAAACTTTTGTTTGAAATTTTTTATTAAAATTGAAAATTTTTGAGTTTTTTGAAGGTAATTCAAATGGGTCGTGGAATAAAACTAAAAATCCATCAAAATCGTTCTCAATTGCGTTTATTTTATCTATTCTTTCTGGTTGAAAACCAACCCATAAGCCCTTTTGTGATGTTGAAACTTTCAATGGAATATTTTGAGGAGGTACAGTGCGAATATAACTTTGATTTTCTCGATAAACCTTTTCTGTATAAACGTAATGAAAATCATCAGAAGTTAAGTTGATGTTGAGTAAATTATGACTGAATGCAATGTTGTATGTGAAGCATAAGCCCCACTGAGTAATGACTTCTACTATATATTCTTGACGTATATTGAATAAATAAAATACTACGCTATTGCCGCTGATAATAAATTCTTTTAAAAATTCATTAATATCATCTAGAAAATCGCTTGTGGGAATAGAAAAGTTCAATTTTGCGAATACTCCATGATTTGTAATCAAATCGACTACTTGAAGACTTTTGAGGCTAGAAAAAAATTTAAATTATTGAAATTTGGACATACTTAAAAATGCAGAACTGATCATTTCAGCTTTTGATCCGTTTGAACAGTTAAAATATTTTTTTACATTTTATCTCCTAATTCTTCAGGTTTAATGCTTCCATTTTCCATTCTGTTTAGAAATTCAACATAACTGATGTTTCCGAACCTTCTTTCATCTGCAAACTCTTTTGCTGCCTCTTCTAACTCATATTTATACTCTATAAGGGTATTCTTTTCATATCGTATACGTGGATGATATTCCCATTTGTGATAATCAAGAACTAGACGTGGACACACTGTAACAGCTGGAAAATCAATCTGAAATATATTTATGAGTATTTGTTGTCATTGGACTTAAGCGACTTACCTCAGACACGGAAATTGATTCATCAGACATGTAAGTCACAATTGGAAAGTTCCAAACTTTGATCACAAGCTCAATGATCAACGTTAAAGTGCAAATTCCTGAACAAATTAATGCAATAATCCAGAAAATTCTAAAATGAAAAAATTGCGTTTCAAATTATGTAGAAAGTTCTAGTTTCTGATTTCAATTTTAAGTTGATTTAACCTTTCTACAATGTGATATCGCTTGGTTATATAAACTAATCCATGAATTGTCGAAGATTCAAAATACTTTTGCACATCAAATTTCATAATTTTGTTTGATTTTCTATTTAATATTAAATTTTTTGTATTACTTTTCACTTCACATTCGATTCGAAAACTTAGCAAGACCAAAACAGAATTATCTCTATTATTTTTATCAAGCTTTAAGCACGCAATTTTTATTTTAAACCAGGTTAAACTCAATAAAATGTTAATGTTTAAACTGCAACCACACGATTCAAACAAGTTTAAACTTTCGAACTGTTTTTATCAATATTGACATAATGCATTTGGATGATTGCTGAATCTGATAATCAAGCATTCATAAAACATGCTCTTGAAAGCTTAAGTATACCAGAACTTGAAGTCGACTCAGATTTTATATAGAATCGACGACTAAAGTCGACTTGACTTCGAGGTCTGATATATAAGCATGCTAGTGAGCCTTGCTCTTTACGGCACGGTCTTTGGATGCTAGAGATTATTATGATCATAGGATGTATGCATATCGTCTTGATCTTTCTATTTTGAGCTTAATATGCCTGGATGTGTAATGAATTTGCATGTCAAGTTGGTTCGTTCTAGTTCGTCCGTTGACATGTATAACTATACTAATTTTGATTGATCTGTAAATTGAATCATGACATGCAGGTATCCATAAATAATTAAATAAACTATTCTCAATTCAATTAAATTTTATTTAATAATTTTTGCGTGAAAATGTATAAAACTTAAATTATGAATTTAAAATCAAAAAAATTGATAAAATTCCTAATTTGGTAGATAGCTGCTTAATCTTTACTTAGATGCTGGTGGTGGAGTTGGGAGGAAATCAGCTGAAATTGGGAAATAAAAGTTAAAAATCATCAGAAATTATTTCAAAAATTGAAGTTAATCTGATGTCTTTAAGATTACTTCTTATTAATTTAAGGCTTTTCGTGTTTATTGCGATGCCTTGAACCTTTTTTTAAGTGAACATATCCACATTGTGGTGATCTAATTGTTCTCTTACCTTGTGGTTGGAAACCTAATTGAGAGAGAAATTGAAGTTTATTAATTGAGATATAATTTAGGGCTTTAGAGGCACATGTCTGCAGTTATCGACTGAACCTTATAGTTCATCCAAGACTGCAGGCATACGTTATAATCTACAAGTCTGCAGTATTAGACGAACCCTTATCTTAAGTAATTCAAAAGCTGCTGCACTTACCATTTTCATCAGCAACCCAGTTAACTTGATAAGTCTTTCCATCATCACCAACATAAGAGTAGCTGCCTTGCTGTACTTCTCCATAAGTTTCAGTTCCATTTTCGGATGTTAGCTTCTTCAAAGTTCCTTTGGCATCTGCCTTGATATTGTTGCTGGTTTCAAAATTGGATTCAAAATTTCCAGCTGCATCATCAGATCCGCTACTTGTGACAACAACAGCTTGAGCATCTTTTGAAGCACTTGTTGTTGTTTCTGGTGCTTGTGGGAATGCAAGTGAAATGCAGACAAAGGCAGTTAATGCTGTCAAGAATTTGAACATTTTTGATGATTTTTGTTGGTTTTTTTGGAGATAGTAAAATGTGATTTGATAGTCAAATATCAACTGATACTCAAAATAGATAAACATGAATCTTTTATAGTAAAAAAAAGTGCAAAATTCAGCACAGACAAATTTGACATTTTAATCATTTCACCATTTGTAGCAATATTTGAAGAAATAATTAGCATGTATGCAATTTTAGTGAAACATTCGTGATGTTCATCTTACTGTAAAAATGAAAGTGTTAATTAATAAACCAAAATAGATATTTCAAACTTAATTGGCCTTGACTTGAAGCTTATTTGAGATAAGGTGTTAAAATATTTTTTAGAATAGATTGCTTGGTACTGTTGTGATTTTGTTGTTGTTTGATGTAAGGTTAATAAACTTTCACTTGACTAGAATTGTAGGAATTAGGAAGTTCTAAGAAATGAGATGGACTACGCAGCAAGCAACGATGGGTTCTGAAGATGGGTACAGATGCAATATCACACAATTTTACAATTTTTATGTGAAAAACGAGGAAATTGCGATTGTTGGACATGTATAGCAAAAATTAATTTGATTTTGGAATGTTTACCAACCGAACAAGTCGATTAATAAATCCAAAATCTGATTTCGGGCTGGTGTTACTCTGGCATGCATTAAAACAGAATCCGACACAAAGTCGACCTGGAACCAAATTTTTGCTCGTTTAACCGAATTGTGCTATTCCCGTAATATTTGTTTGTGTTGCATTATACCTAGATTCTTAAAAAATTTACTTACTTCATTACTTTACAGGCTGTATTTTCGCCTTACACTTATACATATTTTGTCTCATTCAACAGCCTCTTGCCATGATTCTTATCAGAATCTTAAACTAGAATTAGAATCTTATTAGATTCTTAAACGATTATTTAGTTGCATAGAAAACCCGAGTGTACAAAGAGCACGCTAAGAGCATGCTCAAATTTTCGCTGAGCACGCTAGTGTGAGCATGCTCTTTCATACAAAACCTGATGTTGATTCTACTTTACGCTTGTGAGGCTCAAGAGCATGCTCTTTTAACTGCTCAGTTAGCACATGTGAAGCAATTCTAGAATGTGGTGTGACATGAGATGGTTTTTTGAAAAGTGTCATGTGACATAGTTGAGCATGCTCAGAGCATACTTAGGAGCATGCTCAATGAGATACTCAACATGACACTCATTGAGTATGCTCAAGAGCGTGCAACTAAGCATGCATAAATATGCAAAATTTAACAAAATTAATTAATCATTTCACTTATGGAAGAGAAGAGAATGTACTTTTTTAATCATATAATATTAGTTCTATTGAAAATTTATTGTAATAAATCCTGATTTAATTAATAATCTGTAAAAACCAAAGTTAGTTAATTTCGCTTTTACCTGATTCGAACCTAGACCGCTTTTGCTATATGAGACCATTTAATTACGCCACCGCTGATTTTACCTAATAATTTATATTTGGCAAAAACCATATATAAATGTTATGTTTTTACTGATTAATTTTAAAAGTTTTTTGGTTATTTTTTTCGGTGTTTCACTGTATTTTCAGGTTAATTTTCATAGATTTTTCCAAGATTAGACATCTTCTTGTTGTGCTCAGGATGTGCTCTTGAGCATGCTCAACGATGTGCTCAGGTGAGCATGTTAAAATTTCATAAATCACATTTCCACGTTGTGCTCAGGATGTGCTCTTGAGCATGCTCAATGATGTGCTTAGCATGTTAAAATTTCATAAACTACATTTCCACGCTTGCTCAGGATGTGCTCTTGAGCATGCTAACGAAGGTGAGCATGCTAAATTTCATTAACCACATTTTCTCGTATGCTCAATGTGCTCTTGAGCATGCTCATAATGTGCTCAGGTTAGCATTGAAATTTCATTAACCACATTTTCTTGTTGTGCTCAGAGTGTGCTCTTGAATGCTCATCGATGTGCTCAGGTGAGCATGTTAAAATAAAATGTGGCATAATACACGAGCATGCTCAAGATATCTCAGGAGCATGCTCAAGAGTTGCTCAGATGAGCATGCTAATAATGCCATTTTGCATGAGCATGCTTAAGATGTGCTTGAGCATGCTCAATAGTGTGCTCAGGTGAGCACATCAAAATTTTGATTTTATACCTGAGTATGCTCATGACATGCTCAGGTGAACGTGCTCACCTGAGCACGCTCAAAAAAATGTTTCTATCAGAGCACGTTCAGAGTGTGCTCATGAGCGTGCTCAGTTGAGCATGCTATGGTGAGCACGTAAAACGATGAATTTGAGCATGCTCAGAAGCGTGCTCACAAAACTGAGCACGCTCTTTGTATACTCGGGAAATCTGTAACGACTCTTACCTTAAAATCGAAAGATGTTGTTACTAAAATGTGAATTCATCCAGGAACCGTTAGCTTACTGCGTAACGCTCTTAACAGGGGAGTGTTCAAGACTTTTATGTTTCGCTTTATGTAATAAGTGAACAAATCATATTTAGAGTTCAAAAATTAAATTAAATGATTTCGAAACTATCGATAGAGATAAAATCACACTTGGACTTGGTGATTGGCATGCGGTAGCCACCGAAAGAGCCAGATTCAGGCACCAACAGAGGGAGGCCAATAATCCCATTGATCTGCACAGCCAGCGAAATAATTTAGTAAGTATTTCCTCACATCAATTTAGAATTTTGAAATAATTTGTGACAAAGTCATTGCAAATTTTGCCTTTAACTTAAGGCGACCATCTCAGGGCGTCCTGACTAAGCCTCAAATTGTCCAGATTTTTCAAAAAGTTGAAAATTCAAAACAAATTTTGGAAATATCATTTAGCGTCCTCATGAATCAATATTACTAAGGTTGATCATTTTTGTGAGCATACTCATGAACAGTAAGTTTGCTCGGTACAGTTTATATAAAAAACCATTTCAACCGAAATTCTTCCGTATAATTACTAAAAACAAACAATATGCTGATTAAAACAATCAAACTATTGACTCTAGAGTCCTTAAATTATGATGAATAATTAATAAAATATTGCTGATTTAATTTTATTATCAAATTAACATTTTCAATTTCAATCTGGAAAATTACAAAAAAATAAATAAAAAATCAATGACTTTTTTTTTTGTGTTAAATACAATTTTTTATTATCCCTGTGCACACTAAATTATGATAAAATATTCATTCATACATTTCATTCGCACAATTGATTTATGAATAATTATTTACAGAATAAAAAAACTGCGAAAATAATAAATTTTCATTACGTATACTATGAATTAAACATTATTTTTTGGTATACTCTTTTGTATTCATTTTTTTTTGGTCCCCCTACATGAACCCTTTAACTTTATATAATGATTCATTTAATTGATGTTAATTATCATGTAATTAATTCCTTAATAGCATGAAATGATCATTTGTTGCTTCCAAAATTATTAAAAATTAATTTTTAGGCACTTTGGCATAACTTTTTGTATTCCTTAATTTATGACGTGCCACAAGCAAAACTGCTCTTTCATATGCTGTGGCAAACTTTCCCCAAAAAAATTACTTCCTTCAACTTTTTTTATTTCATTTTTCAATTGTTGAAAAATAAAAACAAACTTTTAATTTCCCCAGCACAAAGTTCTAAGCTGTGCTAAGGGGGTTGTGCTGAAGGAAGTAAAAAAAAAACTTAACAAAGTATTAACTCAACAGCCAAACATAACAAATAACAGAAGAACTTAAAAACTAGTTAACAAGAAACTTACACATCTATATAACAATAACAGCTTATAAATCTAGTTAACAATAATTATTCTGTGTGTTTAGTGAGCTATCAACAAAGAACTTTAGATGCTCTTAAAATCAGATTATGTATTGAATTGATTGGGATTGGGTTGATAACTTAATGTTAAGCATGGTTGGGTATTTTGAGATTCTTTTTACAATTTTTTGGATTTTTATGAATTTTTAAGGGTTTTATGCTTTCTCTCAGACAATTATCCCGAACTAGCAATCACAGCGTCGTCAGGGCAACCTCTCGTCTTGCCATTAACACGGCGACGCAGTTGTACCCCAGCAAACACTGTGTGCTGTTCGGTGATTGAGTTAATTACCAAATTAATCTCAATTAATGATGTATTTTAGCTTTTCACCTGCTTACCACTCCATTTCCATTTGTTACATTTTGGATCTTAATTCCGCCAGCAACAGCAACATTCCCGAGCAGCAAAATTATGAGAATTTCAATTTTTTGTTGTAAAATTGAATCAAAAATGGTCATTTAGGTTGTTTTGTGTCTTGTCGTTGATACAGCGACAAAGCAGACACCATTATGGCTCGTTTATGTGTTTGTAGTAGGTATAGCGACATAGTAGATGACCGTTAATGTCTAGCCATTTACACAGCGACATATCACCAACCTAGCAACTTCATACACTGCTCGGAATCATTCTTACAAATTTAAATCCATGTTAATTCCATTTTCATTGCAATTAAAATTCTTGTGATAAAATGAAGAACTAAGGCATGAGGATGTAGATGTAGATTAGAAACGAGAGAAACTTTTGCATTTGTTTTCGTCGAAAGAGAAAAAAAGTTTTTTTTTTATGTGAAATTAGAAAAGAAAGTTTTTAATTAAAAATAGAGCTGGGTATCGAGACTCTCAGTTGAGGCAAATAATTTGGAATTTTTTTTCAATTTTACTCAGCTCTGATTCAAATGAAGAATTCCAAAAAGTTCGGATTATGAGACTTAAAAACTAAGAAGGAAAAAACACACGAAAAAAGGCACACAAAATAATAAAAAGTTAAAAAAAAATCTCGTAACTTGGATGTTGCAAGTACGATGGGGATGTATGTAATCCCGGTGATAATCCTTATTCAATAGGATTAAGATGAAAAGTTTTTCAATTTTCTCAAAAAAATTTCCTAATTGATTTGATGGAAATTCTCTTTTTTTTTCAAATCTGATTTAATTTGTCGATTAGTCTACGTCCGTAAAAGTCTTATCGTCAAGTCCTTAAAACACAGCATTAATTCTAGTCGAGATTTGTCTTAAATTAAGCTGCTCTTTGGTGTTTTGGGGGAGAAATTATAACAAAAAACAATAACAATAACAAAAGAAATAACAAAAAAGTTGAAAATTGGAAACTTTTTTTTTGTTCTTCCTTCAAATAGAAAACATTTTGCTTTCCTTTTTTTTGGCTGATGGTGAGGATTTTGGTGATGGAATTGCGGAATGATTTTAAAAGATTGCAATTTGATGAGTTGGTGGATTAGTTAATGCTTGGTTTTGAAGGTTATGTAGGTTATGAATTTGAAGAAGCTCTTTGGTTTCAATTTGAAATTTGGATTGAAAATTATAAGAATTTTGAAAAAAAAACTGATAAAATCATAAAAAATTAAATAATAATTGAATTTGAACATACAAAGTATTAATCAAAATTAAGTTTTGTAAATGAAATTATAAGAAATTAGAATCAAAATAAAAGTTAACACAATAAAATTAAAAAGTCCAAAATTTGATCAAATTGGTTCAGAATTTGATCAAAAATGTCAAACTTTGATCAAAAAAGTTCAAAGTTTGATCAAATTGGTTCAAAATTTGATCAAATTGGTTCAAAAATTGACCAGAAACTCAATTTAAGTTCAATATTGTTCAAAATTTGATTTTAAAGTTCAAATTTGAACAAAAATTAAAAATAATTTGAAATTTAAACAGAAATTAAACAAAATGAAATCAAAATTGTCAAAAAATACAAAATTAAATAAAAATTCGTTAAATTGACCAAAGAGCTCAGATCTTCCAAGTATCTTCAAAATTCATTTAGTATGCTCATGAAAAATTCAATAGCATCAAATTTCTTTTCCTCTGTCTGAGATCTTTTGTTGAAATTTCTTTCTAAATTTCCAAAACTAAGCAAGAAGAGCGCAACAAAAAGGAGGCAAAAAAGTTTTAAAGTTGCGGAAAAGAACAAAAAATTTAATTTTCAATTTCCATTCAAACAAAAAAACAAAAATTCAACAAATAATAACAAAAAAACTTAATAAAAACAAAAACAAGAACAAGAAAAAAACAAAAAGGATTTTTCCACTCATCGGCAATAACAAGTAACAAATAACGTGAAAATGAGATGGAAAAATCGATAACAATCTCAATGTGAAAATCATTATTTTTGTCGATTTTGGTTCCTTGCGGGCAGATAGACACTCTCAAAACAATAACAAAAAACAATAGAGAGTTGGATATCTTGTTTGGAAGGAATCAAAAGCAAGAAAATTATGATATTTGAGATTAAAACTTAACAGCAAAAACTCAACAAATAACATTTTTTTTTTGGCAAACATAAACACAACATCAATTAGATAACGATAACAGATTCATGGTCTGAATGGGGATAATTGGATATGATAATCATCATCATTCCATCCAGTCCAATATAACAAGTAACAAGAAACAGAAACAATAACGAAAAAATTCATAACAATAACAAAAAAACAAAAACTTAAAGTGAGAGATAACAAGAAGTTGAAACTTAACAAGTAACAAGATGTTATTGAGGATGTCATTTGTGTTAATGATTTGAGGCACGGTAGGTGATCAATCAGATTTTCTAATATAATATATAATTTTTTGTATGGGGGAGCACTGGGGCATCGTCTGTCTCTGTCGTAATGGTCTCTTAATTATCAATCTCACATTCATATCAATTTAGGACTTTTCAGTGCTGCCATTCAGCAAACCAAAAAAAAGTCCTACATTCAATCATTTCAGTTAAAGTTTTTAAAAATTTGTAATTAAAATTAATGAAAAAAGTTACTTAATTAATTAATTATATCATTAAAAAATTAAATGTAAAGGAGAGAGAGAGAAGATTTTAGTCGAAATATTGTGCTAGTTGAGCTTCGTAGAACGTAGGAAGTTCCTTTTGATAACTCAATTATAATTAAATTTAATCAAGTTTCAAAAGAAATTTGTTAAGGAAAAAATTTTCAATTTCTTCTTTTTGATTTGAATTTTTTTGGGTTTTTAATTGACTTTTTTTTGGATGAAAATTGTTAAAAGTTGGTGATATAAGTAGCTCTATTAATCTTATGACCATCGATTAAGATTGATCTAGGGGTTGAAGCTATTTAAACCCAAATGAAATTGGTGATTAATTGTGAATTGGTATGGATTAGTAGATTTGTTGGTGATTTGAAAGATATTCATTAAATGGTTGAATTTTTGGATGTTGTGGCTGAATTTGATTGATTTTTAAACTATAAATCAGTGCTTTAATTTGATTTGAATTCTTTATGGAATCAAGTTTATATATGAATCCAAAATTGGAATCTGAAAAGCACAACTCAGTTAATTGATCCAAAATCTGACAATTAGTCAGCGTTACTATTCCATGTGCTCAGATTCAAACCGAATCCAGCAATAATTCAAAGTAAAGCCTGCTTAGAGCTGGATTTTTGATCAATTAACAGATTCGTGCTACTCAAAATTCAAGATCTGCTTTAAATTATAATTAATGAGTTCTTGGAAATATTTGATGAATTATTTGATGCTTTTAAAGCAGTCACAGCTCGTTACTATCGAAAGATTTAAGCATAAAGTTACAGATGCTACGACTGCTCCATCAAAGCTTTGTGAAACAGATTTTACAAATTCAGTTATTAGTTTTAATTGAATCAGCTTTAATTTTTATGAATCTAATGAATAATTGGGACATAAAACCCCAAATTCTCCAAAAACTTAATATTTCAAATTTTTAAATCAAATTTTAATTTCAACTCAATTTAAACTTTTTAATTAAATTAATCCAGACTAAAGAAAAATGAATCTTTTTTGTTATAAAATTAAAAATTTGAATTTAAATCCAATTAGACACAAATTACACATTAGGACAAATAAAGTCCATCTAATGAGCTTTAATTTAACATTTCTACAATTCACAACCAACACAATTTTTCAATTTCTTTCTGTTCCTTTTTGGTTCACACAGAATATATTGTAAAATTAAGATGAAAAGAAAAAGTTTAGTTTTTCAGAAAATTAACACAAGAATGAGGATGAAATGAATGAAAATAGGTCATGTAGGAGGCAAAAAGAAGTGTAATAAAACCAAAGTAGTCTATTGAGAATTTTCTTGTTGGCTGTAAAACTCAAAAATAATAAAAGAATTGAATTCTGTGTGCCAAAATATAAAATAATTTTGTTCTTTCTCTCTCTCCTGTCCCGAGCGACAGATGATGATGTTGATGATCACATGACGTTGTTAATGCATTAGAATTGACTTCTTACAGCTACTAAGGAGCCAAAGTCGTCAAAAGTTAGTTTGAAAGTTAGTCTATTATTGACTAAATTTTGGTCATTTGATCGATTTCCCGAGCAGCACACGATGTTCGTTAGGGCAATGCTTCGTCGCTACTTAACAGTATGAAGCAAAGTTACCTAGACAGCACCGAATTGGCTGATTTCGACACATTTTTGAAGTAAAAATGTGATTCGCTCGAGTTTTATGTCGCTCGGTCGTGTTATTTTACATACTTTATAATAAATTGTCTTAAATTCTAACAAGGAACACACTTGAAAACCTTTTGTGCATATGAAGCTTAAAAAGAGTATCAAATATACGCAATGTTTATGGGAATTTTATGAATATCGTGTTAATCCTTTTGAGAGTTTTGTGGAAGTTTATGAGATTCCTGTTTGAGGATTTCTCTTGAATTCCCACAGATTGTTGTGGATTTTTGATGAAAAAATATGTGTTATGGAGTGGTTTGAGGATTAATTTTTTGGTTGATATATGGAATATTGGGATATGTTTTGTGTAGCGTAAGGTGACTGAGGTTGCTGCTCAGTGGCTTTGGAGGCTATTAGAGCAATAAGCTTATTTTGAGTAATGCAGTTAGCCTAACTCAAGTAGAATAACTAACTCATGTCGGCCAGAGCAGTAACTTCAAGTCTAGTAGAGCAGCAACCTTAGCTCGAGTAAAGAAGCTACCTCAAGTCAATACCCTCAAAATGCTACATTTTGTTCCAATTTTAGCATAAATGCCATGTCACAACAGCATGAATATCCACAAATTCTCCACGTACACACATTGCATTTTTTACAGCAATTTAGCTTCACGCACCTTACATGTCTAGGCTTTTTTTATGAAAAAAACTTAATTAATTCAATGCATTCTGTAACATCCTATTTATATGCAAATTTTCCAGGATGAATGCACCGAGCATATTCACTCAAAAAAAAAAACTGTCACACAAAAGTCCACACGTACACACAGATATATGATACGGAAAAAAAAGAACTGAATTGACGTTCAATTAACGCTTATCTCTGACAAATGCAAATGAGAAGTTTCTGCTCACTTCCAACAAACTATCACATTTCTCGATTGTCAATTGCAACTTAGTTTAGCTTTAGTTTTGGATTTTTTTTCATTTTCTGTTCATTGTCGTTAATAATTAATTTTTTTTGTGTCATGCTGTTGCTGATGCTGATGACTTTTTTTGCGGTAGTAACATGGATGGGGAGTTCTAATGGATTTTTTTTGTGTATTATATAAAAATGAAAAATGTGATTACATTGGATCGTTCTGTATATTTTCGTCGTCACCGACAATCCGTCATAAAAAATGATTCTGATTTTTTTTTTGTGTGTGTGTCTGTACATATTTACACAGCAATGAAAAATATACCCGTGAATGTAGATTGAGATAAATTTAAAAATTGCCAATGTGAATGGACTGTCATTTTTTTTTGTTACCTGAAAATTCTGCTGAATGAGAATTTTTTTTGTTGTTGTGCTGGATGTCCGTGAACTGTGCAACAAAAAAGCGATGAGACAACAAAACAAATTTTTTGTGCTGTTGTGTATTATGATGTGCTGCTTATTTACCATTTGATGAGAAAAACAAAAAAAAAATACAGAGATTCTATGATGTGCGTTGATCTATGCTGTTGATGATGATGATGATGATGATGATGATACTGATGCCTTCACTCAGAGTTTTGTGCATGTAAAATTGATTTGATTTTTTTGGATGCCTGAGTCTCTCATGTCGCACGATGATGCCATGTCACCTTCATAATATTTTGTTCTGATATCTGCAATTAAAACACTGATAGATGGATGAATGAACATGTCTGAATCCGCGGGCGATGAATAGCTATAAACTTTTCAACTGCTGTTCCTGCTGTCACTCTCTCTCTTATCATTCCTGTATCATGATTTGTAATATCTCGATACAAGAACATTTTTTTTTACTTCTTCGTCTGATTTTCACATTTCTCCCTCTTGCCTGTCGATATCTGACGTGATTTATGCAATTTGCACATACATCCGTAACATACACAGTCGACTGTATTGTCATGTGTCTAGTGCAAACTTTATTTCATTAGATATTCGAAATGCATTTCAGTTACTGCTGATTGCTCCAATTTTTAATGTTTGTCGTTTGATGGCTGACGTAGAGGAATTGAAAATTTTCACTTCAACATCACGCTCGGTTGAATGGATGTATCATTTTTTGTTGGGTGTGAGATGAACATGAATGAAAAATTCTGTGGAGATGTACATCATGTGATGGGGTTTTTGTGGAATGAGAAAAAAGGGCGAGAATTAGACTTTAAGCACTTATTTTGGGGCATCAAACCCGAGTGACACAAATGGAGAAGGCTTTGACGAAGAGCTTTAACACCAAATAAAGGAAGCCGTCGTTTGACGTCCAAACGGCAGCCAAAAATAGGCATCTTCAATTTGGCATCAATAAAATAGGTTCGCAGAGCCTTTATAGCTCCAGCTTCGTGTCTTTGCCTTCCTCACTTATGTCACTCGGAAACACAGCTCATAGATGATGAATTACACAACATACCTGATAATTTCTCATATTTTCATGCTTAATAATCCAAAATGTAAGAATGATTTACACACAAAATTTTGAATTTCACTATGAGGCATTCATGGACGACTAGATGGACGACAGTCCATGAAGAGGCCTCCTTCTGTCACACACAGAACTTAATGATTATTTTTTAATTTTTTTCACTGGGATGTTAGTCCAACTGTTGATCGAAATAGACTGAAACTAAAATCTCAGCAAGTAACGGACTTTTATAGTTACATGCTGGCACTATACCTTCATATATTATCGTACATCCCTTTTTCCCCTTCTCCTTATGTTTGCTGTTTCTATTGTTAACAATTTCTTTACGTTTGTTTGTGTTAAGCTTAACATTTCTTACGTCTATTGTGCATGTATGCTTGTATGTAATATGATTAAGGGATTTTTTTTTGCCGTAATTGAATAAATTGTTCTTCGTCTTATTCCTTAAGATTTTGTTTTTTTACAATTTTCTCCCCTTATTAAAAAATAATTTTACACACATACATGCAGAGATGACAATTATAATCAGTCATTCCTAAAGGCGACAAGAAAGAGAGAATCCATGGGAATATTCATTTAAAAAATAAAAGATTTTCTTCGCTTTTTTTTTGATTTTTTTTCGTCTTCAACCCCTTAAGAAACTTTTTTTTTGTCGTACTATAGTTTTTATTATCCATGCTTTGAGCTAGTAAAAAATATTATTTATTGATGGGTGATTAAGGTGCATTTTATGTCATGAGAAAAAAAGTTTGAGGAAGTTGCTAGAATTGGGGCGAGAATTAGCGATTTAATGGGAATTTAATTTACTTTTAGAGTTGTTGTGGCTTATTAAAAATTGTGGCTATATGCAGATGGCAAGAGATCATGTGAAATGCCTGAAGAACTCGTCGAAGGAATATAGAGAGTAAAGTAAGTTTCTTGATTTATTGGTCATAAATTTATGTTCAATTGTCATTTTTGGTCTTTACTAGATTGTTCCTGAAGTTGATTTTATCGCTAACTATTGCTTGCTACCTACAATGGTCTTTTCATCAATTCTTTGGTCGTTTGCATGATCTTTCATCATCATTTAACAAACATAGGGTCATGCTCACAGGGTACAGTGATAGCATCGAAACTACGACCAGCAATGTTAGTAAATTGAGAATCGCTCACAATATGACTGAGTAGAGTCTAGTTTAAACATTCCGACTGTCGACTGGCTGAAGTTTTCCAAGGATAGAGTCGGCTTTGAACTTTTTGAACGTGAATTAAGTAAATAAGTTAGAGTCTGGTGCTCCTCTAACTATGCCCAAGAACCTTGATGCACGTTAAATGCGATCTGTGAATGCTAATTTGTGAATTTCGTCATTTAACCAGGATGTTCATAAGCATTTTTCAAAACTGCATTAAGAATCTTTTGTCAATAATAGCAAAAAAAATCCATGACTTTCTCCCTTATCAGCTCAACATTCCATAAAATCCAGACAAAATGACGTCATGTCTTTCACAAAACTAAGATAAGCTTCTATGACTCACTATAGTGGATGAATAGCTTGACAAAAAAACTTGGTTTTTCCTAATTTAAATATCTTCTTAGTTTATAACAAGCAAAAAAAAGAAGGAAAAGAACCAAGAACGAAACGAGTAAGTCGAAGGATGTAAGGAGACGAGGATAATGGAATGAATTATAATCGTTAATATTCCTCTGGCTTTATTCTGTTCTGATTCATTCGTATGAAATATTTAAAAAAAATGAAATGAGACACATAATCAGTGCTGGTTGTTCCGACTGAAGGAAGCAACGCAAGAAAAAGAATGAAAAAAGAATTTAAATGAGAAAAGACAGAAATTGTCATGACATGGATATGTATATATATACACACAGTACTAATCATAAGAAAATGGAGAGGATTTAAAGGAACTCGTTCTTCAAGTCATTTGTTTGATTCTTGTTGAAGGATTATGGATACGAACTAACATGACAAAGTTTTTTTAATTAATTTTTTTTTTTTCGTTCCTTACCATTGAGTAGCTTGCGCATTTCTTGTTGGTATTGCCATTAACAGATGTTTGGTTTCTTATGAAATTCACATTTAAGGATATCCATAAATTTAATTCACATTTTATTATGCTTATAATTTAAAGAGTTTTTTTTTTGACTGTAATTTCTTTCAGGCTTTATTGTTATGTCCCATGTGATTAAGATTATTTATGCATGAGTTGACTGATTTGATTTTTGGAAGTTTCGAGAAAGTTGGGATGAATATTTATGTCTTTATGGGATTTAGATGAATGATTTGTGAAGGTAATTTTTATATTACGTAATAATTTGTAATTGATGATGAGCTAAAGTTTGGGCTGAATAACGGAGGTTTTGTATATAATTTTCAAGATGTTGTGAAATTGTGTGAATTATTTTGGTCTAAAAGGGGCAAATTTAGGACAAATTCAAATCATAAAAGCATGTGACTGACACAATTCGAACCAATCTATGCTAAGTCAGCCTCACGCTGATCTCACGGTTGATTACTCGTCTTCTAAATGCGCCAAACCTTTTACTTGAGAATGGCTAGGATATTCATCCGAAAATTGTACAATTTCATCATTTGCATTCAAAATAGACAATCACAGGCATTCTGGGACTGTCATGGCATTTTTAAATCATTTCCAAGTTCGTCATCTTACACAGCAACATTGCAGAGTTCTGGTGACTGTGTTGAACCACTTTGATAACATTGACTTACTCCAATGCATAAATCTTACCATTAGTCACTAAATCATCCCCAAACATGCCTTATCTTGCTAATCTAACTCTAAGCCACTTACATTTGTGCTCTGCTTTATCAGTTGCTACCTTTCTATAGATCTACATGCTTGATAACACGTTGATAAAAAGTAAACAGTAATTAAGCAAAAAAGATCTAGATTCACAATAGAATGTTGGGTTTTTATGACTAACAATGTTGTTACTAGTCAGACATTCCACTTGGAATTTCAGGATATAACATATCAAGAACAAAAGATGCACATTTTAGTTGAAATTCTTATTTTCATGATTTTACATATCCATTACAATTAACTAAGATAAAAGCATTTTTCTAATTTTTTAAGCTGCACTTCTTCTACAACATTCTATCCAGTCCAGTCTAATTCCAATTTTAATTACAATTTTTTAAATAGCATATTTTTTCTGTCTGATAAACATTTTCATCATTTAATGAGCCACCTCTTCTGCCGTACCTTTTTTCATTAATCATTTTTTGAGATATTTTACCTTTGCGGCATCACTTTTTCCACGTCAAGACGAAAAGGACCCTACCTTAAAAGAAGAAGGAAAAAGCCATTTCCATAATGAAGATACAGAACAAAAAAAAAAATCTTTTCAATTGGAAACAAATTAAAATTAAATGTTTCATGTTAAATATTCATCTTATCTAGCGTATCATTTTAATGGATGAAGAAGATTCTGAAAAGGTCAGAGCTTTCCGCAACTTGAGATAGCGAGTGATGAGGAAGAAAAAAAGGATCAAAGGAATATTATCGTTGATTAAAAGTTTTTTGCTTCATGAAGTCGATTATGAAATGAAAAGGATAAGAAGAAGCTATCGATGAGATCCTTGAGATGGTTTTTGAAGGATTGTTAGAGATGTTCGAGAGGTATCAGTGTTCAGTTTGGGATGGTTCTTGAAAAAGTCATTCAGATTCATTGATAAGATTATTTGATGTATTTTGAAGACTATTAATGAATCTTTGGTTTTGCATTAATTTCAAGCTGACATCCTTAGTATGCTGCAACTATTATCGCAGGTCAATACAGTTGTCAGGACTGTCATAAAGGAAAAAAGGCATGCCTCTAGACTGTATTTTGTAGAGTTTACAGGTCTCCAGGAGACATTATTAAAAATTGGAGTATTGCCAGTTCTGCCGGCCACTGTCCAGAGGTAGTAAAGTTCAGTCTTGATTTCAACCTATAAGCATACCAAACGATATTCGATTAAATCCGTTTAGACTTCCAGATTGGCCTCGAACACACTTCATCACACAAAATGTAACATATCTACTGTCGGTTGCCTACAAACTCGGTCACACAGACCTTACTGGTGGATTGATAGATTATTCTTCATATAGATCATATGCCTCGATACTCCAGATTCCATTCTATTTTGACATCATGTCTTCAACTTGTCAAACAATCGCTTAAGCACCGATAAGTCACTGTGTTGCTAAAACAGCGAATTTGTGTCCTGAAAACGTCGTGACTACGTTTTGTCCATTTTGAAGGCAAAAAGTGAGATTTTTCGCTTCATTCCGCTCAAGTGTGCAAAAAACCTCAAATAAGGAATCAAATCCCAAATCTCCCTAAATTCTCCCAAAATCATCCCAACGGACTTTTCAACATTCACAATCAAAATCGAAATAAGAGAAAAATTTACTTAATTAAGTAGAAAAAAACAGTAGGAAGCTACAATTCAGTTACAGAATTAATATAGTATAAAGAATCTCTGTCCCTGATAAAACATTAATGAGGCAAATTAGAAAGTCATCAGCGGGTATTGAGGACACAAAAAAAAAGTTTCTAATTTACCAATTAAGGCATGGAACCCTTGGACTTTATCATTTAAATGAATGCTGATGGCGAAAAAAGAAAATATTCATGCACGCTTCATGAGATTGAAAGAGAAATAGAATTACAAGTAACTTTATACGGGTCGATATCCTAAATTTATATCAATGTAGCATAGTCATAGTACAGCACCCAGCACCCTTGAATATTGTAGCAATATTTGGCATGAGTTGGTGGATTTTTCTTCTGTTTTTTTAATGATATTAAAATCAAAATCAATCTAAACGAGGAAGCAAATGCGGGTTCTTAAAGGTTCTCATCGGAAATAACAATTTTTATTCCAAAATCGGAAATTTCACATGGGAACATATTCGATGGGAAATAAAAATTTATATTATGCAGTCAATATCGCACCTTCAAATGTTTAAGATGATTGCGAAAAATTCGTTATGTGCTCACACATGTCTCAAATTACCTGAATTATCCGAACACAAAAAAAAAATGGAAATAGTCTTCCTTTCTTCTCCTTGATCTCGTAATTTAAAAACATAATACGAATAAATTTGGATAATTCTTGAATCCATTGTTATTGAAAAAATGTTGAAAATCATTGTGGTATTCATTGAGGGACTTAAGCGCATTTTTGCTTAGAAATAAGTCTATTAAAACAAAAATTCTAAATTAACGGTCAAATAAAATTCAAATTTTCAATAAATTTTCAGGAGCACGTGTTTTTGTAAATAAAACTCAAAAAATCATTGATTAAAGCATTAAGAAATGGTTTTAAGCTACAAAACCAATCAAAAAGCTAGTAAATTTGCTTACTGACTTATTTATGTATATTTATGACTTTAAAAAGCACTAAAATATTCAAAATAATGTTTATTCTTCGAAGTTCAAATACAGACTTCTCTTTTGAATGAAAAGGGGTTTTCAACTATGTAATATTAATATTATTTAAATCTCAAATGATCGTTTTAACAATTTTAATGGTTCAGAGCTAATATTTCAAATTTGAGCTCTCTGCTTTGTTTAGTTGATGAGATCTCAGACATCTAGTCTACCAGTGGCCCAAAATGACCAATATTAAGCAGACTTTCCTTCAAAAATGAGCTAAAAGGAGAATTTTGTTAGTTCTTTTCCAGTCTTTATGTCCTTTCTTCTTCTTCTTTCTCTCCTTTAGATACATTCACAAAATAGATGTTTTTTTTTTTGCACACACAAAAGGGATGAGACTCAATAATGCCTCATTCTTGTTTTATACTTCTTCCTTCATTCTCGTCTTTAAGGTGCTATTGAATGAAATAGGGATTGAATGTATATATTTGGCACAAAACTAAACGTGATTTTATTTTCTGCTAACGAAGTTTTTTTTCTTCCTTTCTTTATCTGTTATTCCTTGTTGATGGAAATGAAAATCACTTTAAACTTTTCTTCGAGTCTATGCAGAACAGACATCTGGCTAATTAAAGAATTGTCCTGAATCAGCATTATGTGAACAAAATAAAAATAAAATGCTGATCTAGATTGACTGTTAAAGCGCATCGAATGTGATGTAATTGGCAATGTTAAATGTTGATGTTACGTTTTCAGATAATAAATACATATTGGGGATATTGACGTGGTTTCGATATTGATAATTGGAGTTGATTTCGAGTGCTGCTCTTTTTGGGGATTGTGTTTATTGGGAATTGGGGATGTTGATAGGATTGGAAAGTGAAAATATGATGATTTGAGGTAATATTTTGAGGATATTATTGGTTGTTTTGTGGAATTGGTAGTGGCTTTTTGAGAATTTGTTAAAGATTGGATTGAGTTGGTATTGAATGTAAGGAGAGGGATGTAATTTAATTAAGATATTGAATTAGAAATCTGGAAACGAATGATGCAGTAATTTTCATGTTTTGCAGTAAAAATGGACCAAAAACAGCAGTTATAGTAGAGTCAAGTCTTCTTCAAGTCTTTCTGTTAATTAAGCAACCAAGCAGAGCCATATTAACATCATTGTCCAGCTTAAGAAACCTTTTTTAGCCGGATATCTTGCATTTATCCAAATCCCTGCATTTCACACCTTGATGCAAGATTATTCCATGTTCCTTCTGTCCAATTCTACCCCCAAATCATAATCTTACTTACAAACAGCAATTAAGATTAGAATCTGCAAAATTACAGCTTCTGGCTGTAAATTTTAGGAAAAAAGAAAGTTTTGACAATAAATCACACATGGGCTATTATTAGCACCTCGGACAACAGAAACTCATACATCAAGCAGCTTCCGAACTCCTTAAGTGTCTTAAGAAAAGTTTTTTGGATCCTTTAAGAAGCAGCTGTAAGAAAGATCAATTGTTTATTGGATTTTAGCAACCACGTGTTTTGAGATTTCTTGTGATCCACGTGCTTTTGGAAGAAGGCAATTTTAAAGAAAATTGTCAATTATTGTAACTTATGATTTATGTTTTGGGAGTAGAATTGTGTTGGTGTAGGCTACCTGAGCTGAATGATGAAGTAAATTTAGTTTTTCGCAATAAAAATGAGTTACGAACAGCCGTCAGGATACTTTCGTGTCTTGTTCTTAACTCAGTGACGTAACATTGCTCTAGTGAACGTAACAAAGCAACAAATCACATATTTCACCATAAAATTGGATCGAAATCAGCAGACACGTTGTCGTCATGGCCACTTATTGTCTTGTTGTTAATACGGCGACCTAGCGATGCTCTGAGGATCACGTCGTACTGTCTGGGCTAACACCAAATAGTTTCCAGGCATGATTGTCAATTCCTGCAATCAAATCTCAATTCCAGCCCTCCCACATCATCCCACCAAGTTGCCAACTTGTCAACTCTTTGATTCTGTATCCCCATTAAATCTAGTTTAGACCCAAAAAGGAAGAAAAACTATTGATGTCTTTTTAATCCCCACTCAAATTCTTTTTTATCAATGATAACATCCAAGATACATGAAATCATGCGTGACAACATGCCAGAACATAAACATCTGTTCTTTAATCTTCGATACCCTTAAAGGAATTGAACTAATAAATTCCTTTTATTTATTGAACTTTCTTCAATCGATCATAAATTTTGCTCATAATACGCAATCTTTTTAAAAACTCATGAAGTTTAATAATTGATCGTTTAAAGGGTGAATCAGGGTAAGCTAACAGCAATATTACTACGTATGGTATGTAAGAAAAAGGTTCGATGTGATCATCGAAGCATCAGTATTATTAAATTTTTTTTTATATATATCCATTTCCCCCTTTTATCTGCTAAATCCATTCGATTTCATTCTATGAAATGAGCTTCAATTCATAATTTTTCAATTGGAGCGGGTGAAATAAGATTTAAAAGAGTTCATAATGTGGAACATTCAATTCCATTCATTCTTTTATAGAATTTATTAGATCCGTCTTAAATAAGACTAAGATTCAATTTCAATTTAGTTCAGCTTTACTTTCGTTTATTTTTTTTTTCGTCTCAAAAACTATGAAGATGTGTGTTTTTTAAAGGGGGCATTGGCATTTGCCGTCATCATAGAATTTTTAACTTTTACTCATGTAACATCTTGCAAAAATTCTTTCTTATTATTTTCTCTTTTCTTTGCTTTAGCTCTTTCTGCTCAATTCCATTGTTGTCCTTTGATTAAACATTTCACAACTTTTTATTTCTTTTACACAAATGTTTAAGGAATTGAGGTAGAGATGAAGGGTTTGGTTGGGATAGTTTGATGCGCATTTACTGGAATGATGCAATTTTGGAATTGACTCAAACTAGGCTTAAAGATTGCTTCTCATGGATTGCTACACGGTTTCCCGAAGTCTCGCTAATTTGATACATTTTTGAGACTGAAAATGAAGTCAAGACCGCGATCGTGACCGACACTACATGGGAATTCTTCGAAGTCTTGGTTTCAGTCAAGATTGAGAGTTTTGGGCTCGATCACGACTGAGAGGGTTGGTCTCAGTCTCAGTTTTGACCGATACCAAGACTCTCAGTCGTGGTCTCGCTCAAGACTGAGAATCTTGGTATCGGTCAAGACTGAGAGTCTTGGTCTGAGTCAGGACTGAGAGTCTTGGTCTTGGTCTTGAGAAGCCTTACTCAAGGATATCTTAAGGCAGTGTTACTTAACCTTTACAGCGAGTCAGACAGCAAACTATCATGCAGAACTCCAGTTAGTCAGTTAGCTACGATGCCTTTTAACAGTCAGTCAGTCAGACAAACAAATCCAACAACCGAATCAAATAAAATCCCTAAGATATCTGAGCTAAGAAAGGATGACAATAAGAAATTAGATCGTAATGCTGAAAAAAGGACGAACGTGTGCCCCAAATTTCAGGTCAATTTAAAGAAAGAATGAAAAAAGAAATCATCTCTGTGTTTACCGAGTGTCTTGGAAATATGAAAAGAGCCAAGAACAAGAAGAAGAAGAAAGAATTACAGAAACGTCTTGAAGTCACACAACTGCATTCAATACGGTTCTCCCTTTATTGCACAACAATACAGAAATAATAATAATAAAGGAGAATGAGATGAAGGAATTACTCAACCAGGGAAAATTGTCCACCTGGACAAGAGATGAATTTTTATCGAAGAAATAAATCTTCACATTATTTGTGCTACTCCTGCTGCTTGTGCTCTCCTTAAAGCTGTAAAAATATCCCCCATATTGACTCATGTTCTTTCTTGGTGCTCTTTCAAGTGAAGCTTGCATACATTAAGCATGTAAAAATTCTTTGTTTTTTATATTTCATCTTGAATATTTTTCTTCTTTTGTCTTCTTACTTCGGCATTGTTTCTAATGCTCATGCCTTCAAAAAAAAAAAAAATAAACAGACGTAATTTTTTTTATATTTGATGAATAAAAGAAGGCAGGCGTAATAAGGAAGAATGTAAAAAAATCATGCGGAAGGAGTTTGAACGATTTGCAGTGTTGTTATTCAAGATTATGTAGTTTGAAGCATGTTATAGGCAAATACGTACATTTTGTGGTAATTATGGAGTAGTTGACTAGTCTATATAGTCTATAAAGCAATGAAATGCAGCTACCCAGGTATATCAACATTATATTAACAAGAAAGGGGTCACCAAACCTCCGCACTCAAGCCTAGACCTACAATTCATAGTATGATCCGAACAACCACTAGGTAGCTTATTCATAGGGACCATTCTTACTTCCTTAATTTGCTGATCGTATTGAACAATTGTGATCCACGACCCTCCACTAAAAGTTAGTTATAACACTGGCAATGGCCAGCAAATTTTTAAATTAGAACGTAATTAACATACATCTTAAATACTTGCTCATCGTTGGATAACTTTGAGCTAAATACACCGTCAGCGGACTATACCTGAAAGGCACATGACGTGGTTATGGCTTTGAGTCGAATTTGACAGTTTTACAATCAGACTAGGGGTATAAAGACTTGTAACCATCAATTTCCAAAATCAACTTGTAGAAAGAAAGCAAAAATGTGTGTTGCTTAGTACTTAAGAATTATGAGTCACAGATAACATATGAATCCCGAATAGCACCAAGGTTCATACCGAATCTAGTCCAAAGTCAGAATCACGAAGGCCTAATACCGGAGTTTAAATCGTTTAATTGATTTATGCTACTTATTCGGGAATATCAGCGAAAGATTCTGATTCAACAAAGTAAACAGCCAGGAAACAACACTGTCAATATTTCTTTTCGTTCCTAAAGGTAAATTTTATCACGTGTTCAACAAAAATTGAATTTAAATTGTGCCATTAGTAGGTCTTTAAATTTACGATTTCTTTCCGCTTTCCTCCCTCAATTTCTTATTTCTTTTCATTTATATTCCTTGTTATGGTTTTAAATAATAGTCTTGTAGGTTTTATATACTTAAGAAAAAAGAAAGAAAGAAAATAATATATGTAAATGTGTAGGAAAGTGAAAGAAAGATTGATATAGGTGCCAACGGTTAAACTGCTTTTTTATGCACAATGATTTTCCGGCAAAAACAACAAAAAATCTCAAAAAACATTATTCATGTTCTATTTTTGGTTGTATAATATATACGTCGCGTACATAGTATCGTATTTCCTTACACTTATACTTATATGTTTTGAGAACGTAAATCAAAATTTATGACAGAAGCTCATGATGATTATAGCTTGCGGCGTTTACCTTACAAGATATGTTTTATGTTGTTTGGAGATCCTTAAAAAAAAATACATAAAAATAAATTTTCTCTTGTCATTTCATCTTCACGACCTTATGACTTTCTTGCTGCTAAAGTTATGAAATTATTCTTCTCCTATTTTTTTGTTCTTCTTTAAGATGCGGAATTCTTTTATCGGCAGCATTTTTAATTGACAATGGGAGAGCCACATTACCAACTGTGATATTTTTATGAGCATTAGTAGCTGTTTTTTGTGGAAATGAGGGTTTAATGGTGACAATTTGACTTGATGTCTGTATGTATTCTTAGTGTTGTCAACAGTGGGTTGTGTAGATCAATCCTTGCAAGACTTGCCTTATGTTGAATTCGCTATCTAAGTGAAATCGTTTTCTAAGTTAATTAAATGAGCCGATTGAACAAAAATCCGATAGAGTCAGACATCCATTAGATATTACAAGGATATTACCTTGCCACTAACTAGTTACAAAGTCTTTTTGCCCACTCGAGTGTAGTTTTGTAGATTAATCGGCAATGTGCACGATTCAAAATTTGTTGTGGTAGTTCGGAAGCCATTGGTTCGATTTTTGTCATTTCTGAGTTTGTGATTTTTAGATGTTTAGATTTTTCAACAGGCATGGAAGTCACATGGAGTCAAAATGACCAAAAATCAAATCTCAGATCAACTTGACTTTAGCTTGAGGCCTGGTTTCAACAAATCCAGCCATGAGTCAGTATCACGTTGGTCTGATGTTGGACTTTCGGTCATTTCAACAACGTGAGCCCTTCGCTCGACGCGTGCGGCCGACTTGATATGTTTCCGACTGGAATTATATCAATATCCGCGTCGCTCTGGTACTGAATTTTTGATTGATTAGTCAATTAGTGATTTTTGAGTCAATGTCACTTACTTCCTTGGCGAACGCGCACGGGGGCAAATTGCCGCATTTAGAATTCTTCGAAAGCTGGATCTGTCTTTAGATAACTTCTGCAAGTTTCTAATTCCCAGCACTTTTGCATCGTTACTCACACTTGTCAATGTCACTTGCAAGAATTTAATCGCTTGATGTATGAATTATTTCGATTTAAATTAAGAGCAAAACAATGAAGATTTAAGTCCATAAAATGACTAATCAGATTTTTTGAATCCCCATCCTCCCCTTTTACTATTCAAACGTCTCTAACCATGCTTCTGAATGTCCCATACACAGCAAAGTCAATATCAAGTGATTGACAAATTCTGAGCTTCATTCAGGATTTATTGATAAACAAAACTATTGTAAAATATCATCAAATAAGTTTACATAGACAAGATTGATGTGATTAACAATCGAAAATTCCCAAATATCTCTGATTCCATTCAGATTTCCGAATGTTTACACATTTTAACAAATTTATAAAATTTTCACAGGTTTACAGAGATATTTACGCAATCATTTGATTTATCAGGTTTTACACAAGTTTTGTAGGTTAGAGATATAGACATATTGATAGATGAACAGATATTTAAATAGACAGTTTGATGGATGAACATCTGGATTAGAAAGTATAGGCCAGAAAACAACCAAGAAAATGTAGATAAATTGACGAATCGATGCGACCTAATTGATGAATGACTATTTTAATGCGTACCAATTCTTTCACATTCCGTGCCTTCTCAACTTCCTTCCGTATCAAAAGTTTCTTTTGTTCTCCTTCCCTTCCTCACTTTTACCTCAATTCCCATTGTTTTCTTCCTTCCTTAAGTTAAATATTCTCCTTTTTCTCATGACTCATACCATTAAAAATCAAAGACTTACATATCCAGTTCTTATGAATTACGCAAGGAATAGAAATTACGCAGGTAAATTGTCCCTCACCCTAAAAAAGAATTACATCCCCTACGAACTGTGTCATTATGGATAGAAGCAGTTCCAATTTGCATCGAAACGAAATAAATCGTGGGAAAAATTGCGATGGAAGTATCTCAAGATTTATTTTTTGTTATGTTGGAATCGCTCGACTTAATATAAATCAACATGTCTTTCCCCGTTCCTTTAATTTTAGCCATTCCTATTCAATATTGTTTACAATTTTCACATTTCTATTTCCCATTCCCATTCCCATACACATAGACAGCTTGTGTATGTGAATTTTTATGTCCATAAACAATTATTTATACGAGATTCCCTAAAATTTATTGCTTAGCATCCTAAATGTTAGACAACCAGCATTGCACAACCGCTACTGAAAATATAAAAATAAAATGGCACAATCAGCACAATGTAGGTAGCAAGTAGATTTAGTAGTGCTTCTCAAACTTTATTTATTCGATTGCTGCATTGCACTTTTATTCCATCACGTTTCTGAGGTGCTTTTTTATGGTTGCACTTAATGGAATTAGAATTGTATTGATGTTGTTTCTATTCTTATACGATGAGCGAGTGGATATGCTTACTCTCTATATATTTCTTCTTTTTTTTGCTCTATATTATTGGACATTTAGCAACACCTGTACGTGATAAATTGAAAATCAATGACTATAGGAGCTGAAATGTTGTGAGGAATTGTTGGTTATTGAGTGTGGCTAAAGCGCATTTACTGTTGCTTAGTTCTATTTCATAATGATTCAGAGATCGGTCTCTGGTAGGAATCGAACCTACGTAATCACAAATGAGTGTTTCAGATATCCGGTCTGTTATCTAACTACTTAGTTACAGAGGTCTTACTGTCGAACTGGTAGATTTGCCTGCATATGAGTTGATACCTAATATTCCAATTGTATTAACTGATTCTGGATTATGTAGGTTTAAGAACGATCTAGTTTGAGGCTTTTGTATTGTCAGAACCAGAGTTTGTAGGACTTTTGGAGTCCAGACTCTAAATAAAGTAGAGGCGCCTTCAAAATGGTTCTACGGCTCTGATCAGAACGATATGTCCAAGCAACCAAATCAGTTAATAGTAATTCGCAAGCTTGTCAAATGTCAATTGCAGCTAGCTTTCCACAAGTAAATATGAAATTTTGGCTACTAGAGATGATGTTGCCTGTTCTCTAACAACATGCTAGCTCAAAACCACAGCGTACATTTAATTTGTTTCAAAAATCGCTCGTAGATAAAGCCAAAAGTCATCATTTGCATGCTTTTAGACCGAATTGCAGAAATAGGTAAATCGATCGAAAATGCGGTTCCAGGTCGACGTGACTCTAGATGGCAAGAGATCGCGCGGTAGGCCAAATAACTCATGGAAAGAAGCTGTCGATAGAGATTGTGTCACACTTGGAATTGAAAATTGGCAAGTGGTAGCCAGCGATATAGCCAGCTTCAGGAGCCGACTGTGGGAGGCCATGGATCACACTTGATCTGTACGGCCAGTGAAGTAAGGAAGTATGTCGGATTTAAGATCGATTACCCGACGTGCAAATTGTGCTATTTGGGTAATTCAAATAAAAAGCCTTAATTCAGCCACACAGTCATTTCAAACACAATGTCTCATTTATCAATATAAAGCCTCAAACCAAAAAGACAATTCTAATACACATGCCATTCAGTATGCTTTAAAGTGGACATAAAATTAGTCTTATGTTGTCTGTGAATAATATTTAATGACAATAAAAGCACATTAAGCAAGTACATTTTGACATATCAATGGAGATAATCTAGATACTAATTTTGAAGATGGATATCAAATGCATCTTTATGATTGTCTTTATATTGTCACTAATAAGTAGACTAAAAGTCAATAATAGATTAGATAGGTACACATTAAAATTGAATGAGCAATTTAAAGGCATAAATAATCATGAACTATACGAATTTGTCATGAGAAATCCACACATTGTGAATAAGGTAAATTTTATGAATAATTAAGGATTTATTATCGCCCATAAATCATCTAAATGTATGGATATCATTTATTTTAATGTCACGTACATTCACACATATGTATGTAACTAACATGCTTATGCTTAATTCTAATGTCGTGTCTAAATTTCTTCTTATACTTTTAGTGGATGGACTCGATAAGCTATTTTATGGAATCTAATGAAATGCCACATGGCGTGGGAAAAGTTTATGAAATTTTTGTAGGTATGCTGATGACTTTTATTATTTTACAAGTCGTGCTGCTACAGACAGTCGTGTTAGGCTTTTTAATTGATGTTATGGTGGAAGTGGAATGAGATGTGGGTGGATGATTTATAACGGTTAAGGGGATATGGATATACAAAAATCATAAAGGAAGTATAATTAAGCATAAAAAGGTGGCGTTTTGGTATAAGAAGTATTTATGACTAATGAATCAGGTGGATTTGCTGTATCATACTGGTTGTTAACTTCTGTTGTTAACTAGTTTATAGTGTCGTTGTGTTTTGATGTACATTTTTATGGGTAGAGTTATGAATGTTATACTTTGTTGTGAGTTTTATGGCTGATGATAGCAAAAAAAGGATTGAATTATTCTGGCCTTGACCGGAAGACTATGTTGATTCGAATCTCGAATGGTTCGAATTTTCTAGGAGCATATAGAGCATAAAGATGCTCATTAAAGGGACTTTATTAATTTTCTGTCAAGGTAATAATCGACGAGACTTAATATGAAGTTTAAGCTTAGTTTAAGAACTAGATTCTAGACTTTGATTGCTCAGAATCGTTGATTCTTACATTACTGTATTGTTACTGATAGTAAAAGCTTGATTCATTGTTTATTTTGATTAAGTTTTTAAAATTTTCTATCCTGGACAGAACACGGAATAGAAATTCGGCTCCAGAGCGACTTGACTCTGGCCTAAGGCTGGATTTCATCGAATCTGATCTGGAGTTAGAGTCACGCTGGCTTGAGATCAAATTTTCTGTGAATTATTCACTGTGTATCTTCCGGATATATTCAATATCATTTTATAATCCAAATCAGAATCTGAGAGACAGAACCAAGAGCTTCGGAGTGTAGTTTGACTATTTCTTAGTCACTACATAGCTATTAGCCTGAACCTTTTTTTATCCAAAACTTGTCATTTCCCCTCTATCTCTATGAATTATCAAACAGGTAGTCTTCAAAAATTCCTAAAAAGTACTAAATTGTGTTAAATGAATCATAGTTATAAACTTATTGAATAAGAATGTCATTCATTAGTGTGCCAAATAAACAAAAATCCAATTTGCGCCTACAATCCTTTATTTCTAAGAACTTTCATCCCAACTACCGACAACAAGCTGTAAACAAACATTTTCATCTGAAAAAAGTCCTGAATTTTTTTACGTGCAAAGATTGATTCGAGTTCTTATGAGATAAACACGTAATCATTTCCTTGGAAATTGCCAACATCAGAATTGTCACAAGAAAAATTGGAAGTACAAAGAAAAACAAGAAAAATTTATTTCTTGGAACAGAAACCAAATTCAAAATGTTACATAATATTTGAGGAAGTACTTTTGTAAAGAAGCAATTTTATTTGAATAATTGAAGAACGATTTGGAAGTTTAGGTTTACTTTGATTTTTTTGAGGGTATTGTTGGAGGGGGAGTTGGGAATATTGGCATGTTGTGTGATTTTTTAGCTTTAAATTCTTGATAAATACATCTTAAATTTGAAGATTCTTCAATTTTGGAAGAATAAATTCACAAAATATATAAGGGCACTGTTTATTTATTACGTAATGTGCATCCTTAACTATATTTCTATTGTTTGAGGACACCCTTCCCCTCTAAGATCGTTTGGTAGTATTTGATGAACAACCCGTATTCCGCAGCACATTCGTGTGCTAACAATTTATTTAGAAATGTCTTGAACCCAATGCCATGTGCGGTTCTGGCCAAGACTTACTTTCAAGGTATGCCGAGAAAAATAAATGGTTGCCATCACTGTCTTAAGAAATCACCAAGAAATGACGTCGATTTATGACCCTACGTTCAAATCAAATTTCACAAAATCCGGTTCTATGCTTTGGTCACCTGGCCTGTGGACCACGATTTTCGTTTTTATCATGGCATATGATTTATGGACCCGAGTGGCACAAATGAAGAAAGCTCCGTCACGTCCATTTGGCATCTATAAGGACACCAACAGGAGACGACTTTTATTCATAAAGGAGATTAGGCGGAGCTTTAGAAGCTCCGTGACGGAGCTTTCTTCATTTGTATCACTCTGCTAAGTAAGTGACATCATACCAAAATGTTCCCAAGCCAATAAAAAATTTACCATTTCATCCATAAAGAATATCAAAAGAAGCCTTTACAAAAAACTAAATCAACCATAAAAAATAAAAATATAAATTTTATATCCATAAGAAAATCACGTTTCATCTTTTTTTTTCTCCATCTCATTCCAGACACTTACTCAGTCTACTTTATAACAACGAAATTCGAAGAAAGGAAATCCATCACAATTCAAACGGATTCATATTTTCTATTTCTATCATCCTTTTCAATATCATTTCATGAAAATTGTAATTGTTCAACATTACAAATTGAGCATAATTTCAATATCGATTCGATGCTTTTTCAAAATCTACTCGGTGATGTTATGAGGAAATTTCTTTTGGAACGGCTTCAAAGAGCTTTGACGAATCTCAAATTGATGCTTTACAATCTACAATCGGATGGATTGCTTGTGAATTGAAAGTTGGATGTTGTGAAGCAATGGGAGTATTTCTTTTGAAATTTGAGAGATTTTCGAGGGGATTTTAGTTTTTGAGGATTGTTGTCAAGGCTGTCTGGGGATGGGCTGTCTGACATTTCGGAGGCTAAATTAATTTTTGAAAATTTTTGTGATTTTTACACGCTTTTATTTTTTTTTTGTAGAATCTTCAAACCAATAAAAACTTATTTGACTTGATTCATCTTAGAGTGGGTTATTTTCTAGTGTGTGGCTAATAGAATGATCTGGTGTGAAATCAGATATACTGAACAACATACCGTGTTCACTAAGACCATCCTACGTTCCCAATATTAATGATAAGATGTGATGTTGTCCTGACAGCCCTAACGGATTTCGACCAATTTTTAAACGATAATTTGGTTTGGATCCCACTAAGAACTGTAGGTCCAAAGGGTGTGTTTTAACAGATTTAAATCGCAGTGCCTCCAGCTCATAAGGCTGCGTCCTTCAAACATCATACTATACAGACGAAAAATGCGATTCGCTGCATTGACTCGCTACAAAAAGGTAAACCTCATTTGTTGCAATAAAAATGAGTCAAAATCAGCCGTCATGGTTCCATCAGAGCAACGTTACAACTTACCTCGACTGTTCCCTAGTGAACCCACTGGGCTGTTCGGATCACTCTTGGTTCAGATCACAAAAACATATACTCTTGGTCCAAACTCAAAATTAATTCAAATTTTGTATGAAAAGTCAAAGTCGAGTCGATTTCCAGCATTTTTTTTTTTGAGCTACATATATATAAAATTCACGTCGACTTCGAGTTCTGCTCATAGGGATACCCTTGGTGAAGTACATACCTTAAGTAGCATATATCAAGAAAGAGTCATCCATCCGCAGTTATTTATAAGACTATTTTGCAATTCGATCATTTTGTAGACCATTTTCCATCAAGAGAAGGACAATTCCCTAAAATCACTCTTGTCTGCAGACCATGCCCTCACCAAAAAATCCCATTAAAAATACAGCCTTATTGCATTTTAAAAAAGTTCTCGTTTCTTTATTGATTTTCTTTTTTTTTTTGTATTTAAATCAAGTTCATCAAGTCATTTCTTATAGTAAAGTATAAAAGTACAAATAAAATAGTTTAAATGCTATATTAATGCATAAAATGTAGTTTCTACTAGATTAAAGTAATATTTAAAGTAGGGAAGTTGGACATAGGGTAAGGAAAATTGGGGAAATTGGTTTGTAATAAAGCTTTGATTTATTGTTATTTGTTCCTCATTATTTATTCGCTCTTCATTTCCAAATTGGCTGATTCAGGCTTCTTTGTATCGGAAGTAGCTGGTGGATTTAAACCTGTTCCGGTATTGGCATCGTCATCTGTACGTTCAAACAAATAGCTACTGCCTAAAGATTGTGGTCGGCCACCATACGAAGTGCTATTAGTGGAGAAAGAAGAATGCTAAATTTGTCAGCAACAATTCAAGAGGATTTTCGATATTTTTTTGTGTGAGTGGAAGTATGGAACACAAAAGTTTAATGTTTCGGATTTTTTTGGATGAAAATATATAAATGATGGATAGACAAAGACAAAAGAGAAAAGAAAAAAGAAGAAAAAAAAGAAAAACAAAAAGTAAATTTCACATGCAAAATGTTATTTACAAAATAAAGCAATTGAAATGTGATTCTGGACAGTGAAGCACCCTTCTTTGGTTCTTATCTCAAAAGCATTGTTCGAGAACTTTCGATGCCCGAGCGGTATGGACTGACAAATCTGAGTTATATGTGGAATTTTGCTATATAATCATATGAAGTTGAATAACCCTCGATAGCTCAGTGGAAGAAGCGTGCGACTGGAAATCGTAGGACGTGGGTATGAGTCCCATTCGAGGCCAGCTAGAGACCAACATGAGATCACCCCAAATCATCTCAATTTCACTTCCATTTTAAGAATACTTCATCATATACAGTCAATGACTAACCTGCACCACTCGGTCCTGCTACTAAGATACGTTACCATAGCTATACATTTTTTGTGTATATGTGTGTGAACATGTTTGTGTCATGTGTTAGCATTGTTTTACTCTTTTTTTTTCATATACCACAGATTCTGTATAAATTGTGTTCAAAATTGTAATTAAATGGACATGTAACTGCATGGTAACAAATAAACAGAATGTGGTTGTCCTGAGGGTTTGGTTAGATATTAAATTGGATAGACATAATGTTTTTTTTTGTGGTGGATGATAATTTTTGTTTTGGGGGAAATTATTGTATTGTTGATGAATTAAAGCTGAATTTGGGGATTAATAATAATTATTTAAATGAGATATTGTGAAGGTTTAATTATCTATAGATCCCGAGCAGCAATTTGCCGCATAGAAAAGGTGAGTAAAAGTCCACTTTGACAGGTATGAAGTAGGATATTAGGAGCCATGCCTTTCGGTGAGTGCACAGAAAGCCAGTTGAATATTTGACATTTACTTCATGTATGATGTGTGGGTATACATTTCAGGATCATCAACCCAATAGTAAAAATGTGTCGAAATCACACGTCATTGTATCCACATGGCAATTTTGCCTTTGCATTACTCTAGAAACACCTTCATAACTCTGTGACGTTTTGTTCTTAACTAAGCTACATGATTTCAGAAAGGCATGAGACGTAAAAAGACGAATAATCTAGTTCCACGTTAGCTTGATTCTAGTCTGGGTCGGATTTGGTAAAATTCATCACCAGGACAGAATTATGTTAATTTATCCGGGAAAATGGGTTCTCTGAGATTCTTTTTTCTAAGAAATTCTTAAGATTGCGGTACCGTAATCCCGTGATTGAGATTTTGTCCCAGGATTGAAATTCCTACTTAAGGGTAAATCGCCGTATACTCGAGAAATTGGTCCTGGAATTTACATTCTCGAATAGCTCAAATCGGTTAATTGATCCAACATGCAGCCCAGATCCGCGTGACTCTGACTTTGCCGGATTAGATTTAAATCTGACATCATGTCAAAATTACGTCGACTTAGTGCTAGATTTTGGATCGATAAACTGACTTGTTCTGTTTGGGATTATGCAGAGCTTGAGAATGTAGGAACATACATCATGTAAGTCATAAGTACCTTCAAATATAGCGCTGAACTTCAAAGAAAGCTACATAAGTCTAAGTGTAACAGCATGAATAATATTAATTGTAACAGCATGCTAAAATTAACAAGTTTCATTACTTAAATGAAGTTTCTTATATGCACAGTCTCTTCAGAAATTATTCACAAAATACATCCTAAAGTAAGTATTTCAATAAAACCTGAAACTTCCTCCTTGAAAAATACTTTAATATTATTTTAGTAACAAGATATTTACATTCTCATACATTGTTGATAATATCATAACAAACAATGATACAACAAGGAAGTGCTTCAAAACTATGAAGTGCAAAAGAAATATTTTTGATAAAGTCTTAAGTATGAAAATTTCTACGTCTACATAATTTACACACACAAGAACTTAATGAAGTTTTTTAGATGGAATTTTATGTACAACACACAAAACACAGCAAATATTTAAAATCACTTTTCTGTCCATTAACCCATTTCAGAGAGTCTAATACAGTGTTGTCCAAACTATTTTGTGGTATGGGACACTTTGATGGGTAAGTCATGACAGGAACCACGGCATGCAGTTCTCAAATTTGGATTAACAAGAGTTTGCCGTGGCAGACAGTCTAGACAACACTGAACTTAATCTAATATTGTCCATACTGTTTGTGTCACGGCACATGTTGGTGATAAGTCACGACTAATACCGCATACGGCATGTGATTCAATATTAGGTCCACACTAGTATGCCGTGGTAAACAGTTTGGACAACACTGAACTTAATCTAGTGCTGTCCAAACTTTTTGTGCCCCGGCATACGTTGGTGTATAGTCTCAACTGATATCGCACACGGTATGTAAAATTTATCTTATATCATTATTTTTTCATATTATTATTTTTTTTTGTTCTTCATTCACATCAATTTTGAGCAATATTGGGTTTAAATCTATTTGCCATGACATACAGTTTGGATAACACTGATCTATTCTAATCTACAAACTAGCTAGTATGATAGGGGACCGTTCACATAAAAAGTAACGCTCTTAGAAGGGAGTAGGAGTTACAGATCTACAGCTTCCTTCATTTGAACGTAATGCACTAACAGACAATGAGCGTACCCACTGGAATGAGCGTTTCTTATAAGGATACTCAATCAATATACTTAAACATGCTCAATTTCGTGAGTATACTCAAAGATCATGCTCCTTGTCTGCTTGCGATAAGTGAACGACCCCTAAAGGCAGCCATGTGTGAAATTGATCATTTAAAACTCCAAAACATCTAAGTTCCGGTAAAAAATCTAAATTGATGCCATTAATTATGACCTAAAATTCCAACTACTATAACAAGCTTCACACATGTCCCCAAAACTATCATCTAAAAGCTATATCTATATAAAGCAATAAAAAGCAAAACACGATAGCAAAAAAAAATATAAAGGAACATAAAAAATTTACCTGGCTTTATCCTTATTATCTAATTCATTATTGCTATTATTCTTATTATTATTATTCGATGCTGAATTTCCGCCACTATCTACCCCAATTGTGTTCGACGAAACAGTTTGTGTATTTGAGGAAGAAGAGGAGGAAGAGGAAGAAGAAGAAGGAGGTGGTGCTGGCTTTCCTTGATAAAATTCTGGCGGTATCAATGGTGTTGTGTGTGGTGAATATTGATGATGCGATTGAGATGATGACGGTTTATTATAAATACTATTTGGACCAAGTGGTCTATGTGCTGGTTCATAGAAATTTGATTGTGGATATTGATTTGGTGGTGGCCTGTAATTGGGTGGTGTTTGAGGATCGAAAGGAGGACGATTCTCGATTTCGTTTGCAAAGTAATAGCCTCTACCCGAATTATCGAAACCAGCTGTTCCTCTATGTATGCATAATTTAAGTTTTATTGCATGTTGTGTGCAAAAATATTTTTTTATGTGATGTGGATATGGAAAAAAGTAATATTGTGTGTATGGATGGTAGAGACACATAAATTAAGGACACATATTTGATATTCATAGAACAAGCCGAATTTGCCATAGAAAAAGAAAATAGAAAAAAAAAATAGAAACAACATAAATTAGTTACTCATGAATTTTTAGTGACATGATAAATTAATCTTACAGACAGCAGCAGTCATACATAAATATTTATTGCATAAATAAAGAATTAGATTCAAATTTTTCATTCTTATTCTCATTCTGACATACAGCAGCAGAGGCAAAAAGTTATCAAACGTTGATGATCAAATCTGAATTGGATGTCTAGGAATGGATATTTGTAGATCTTAGAGAGATGATGGGAGATGATATATTAATGCTCAATCTGTTAAACCTTTGAAAATTCAGCATTAATCAAGAGTGTTGCAGAATAAAATATAAATTGAGCTGGCACTGTAATGGCTGATTCTGGCATATTTTCCATCAAAAATTCACAGCCACTTCAGTGTGTCGCTCTGGACACTAGCTTTATGTTACTCTATATGAATTAAGACTATTAAATCAATTATAAGTAGAATTTCCAGGTAGGTGTCTTTAAAAAGCTGCATCATGAGAGCTTTTGACTTTGTGTAATAATCTGAGCTTGTTAAGGCACATTTAAAAGTGTCTACATATAGCTAGATGTGGCAATACAACTATTTTGCTTATAATAAGCCACAAAAAGACAAAATCAATTCCTGAATAGCACAAATCGGCGCCAGGCCAGACCAATGACTTTGGCATTTTGTAGGATTTAAACCGAATTTGGCAACAAATCAGAGTCATGTCAGCCTGGTGCCAAATTTTTGATTAAATAACCGACTTATGCTATTTCAGGTTATAGTTCTAGAAACAATGACTATATACAGGCTTGCTTATACCTACAGTTTGAAGTAAACTCGAAATTAAATAGTTTAGTTGAAACTATGGATTAATTTTCGAGTTGTATGGAGCTTCGTTGACTTTTCCATACGAAATTGAAGTTGACTTTGGGTTCTGCTTGAATCTAACTTTTAAGAGTCAGTCGATGGTAATTTTGCATATTTCAAGGCTTCATGAGAAGTTTTGAATAAAAATGCTCAACAAATTAGAGAGAACTGTTCCTCTAATTATTAACGGCCAAACTAAGTGTGTGGAACTGATCAAAATGATCAAAAAGTCATCAAAAATTGAAAGTATCAAAATGCGATTGACTAGATCCTCTCCCTTGTGTCAAACTTTAAAAATTTTAAAATTCCAAAATCTTCAATCCAGAAGCAAGCATTCCTGCAAAAAATCATATCCACATGTTGCAACAAGAGCGTTAAAGTATTTTTCCAAACACAAAATCTACATACAGCAACAGCAAAAAAAGCTTCAGGATTAAAATTGAATTAGACGAAGAAGCCCAAAAGCATATACGATGGATAAAAATCATGCCTTTCCTCATCGTCATGATATTAAATATTTAATTTTTTTTTTTTGCTCTCTTACGCACAGAGTGAGTCTCCAGAACATCATCGTCATAGCTATAAGCCTTATGTATGCTATAATAATGAAAATTCCTTCATTCTCATATTTCAATTGCACACGGCCATAAAAAAGCTTTTAAAATGAATTTTGTATGTCGAGAGCTATTAAACATGCGAGCCATACATGCTGTTTCGTGTGAGTGTGCGATCAAATTAATCTTGTGTCTCATTCTGTTGCTGCTTACTCTCATTTTTTTAAGTAGAATTTATTTCAATACATTTAAATTGTTTAAAATGCAAATACGACCCACATCTATACATAATATGAATGTGAACGAGATATTGATAGCCGAAAAAATTCCAGTTCCAGTCAGCCAGCCATACGGTATGAAATAATTTTAATTGAATTATTTATAAAATAATTTGTGGTTGGACAAAAAGGCGCTTAACATATTGCATATGCTGGAACACTTTACTTTAGACATAATGATTTTCACTTCGAGTAGCAAGCATGAATATCATATCATAACATACACTGTATCTCTCCATTTCACTTCTCCTTAACATCAACATGAATATTGCCGATGCTTGTGAAATTATGTGACAATATTATGTTATGCATATGATTCGCTTTTGCTAAATAAATTTTTAATATTTCAACCACCTTTCGCTCGTTCAGTCTAATTTTCTGTACATTATCATTTTTGATACTACTGTGCTGAACATGGGGTGGAATGTAGTCAGAAATTGAAATTTTTTCAGGAATTTCGATTTAGGTTTCTTCTAATGTTGCAGCATTTTGAAACAAAATTCATGTCGAAATGGTTTTTTGATCCTAAAAGCTACCCTTACCTGGCCATGTCTTGGGTACTTATTAAGGATGATCCAGTTAAATATAAATTAGATAGGCTTGATTAAATCTTGCAACCGATCAGTAGAAATCACTCAAATGCAGAACAAGCTAAGAACAACGCTCAAAAGCATGGTAATCTGTTCTTGATTCTGCAGGAGCATGTTTAAAGTTGGCAAGTGTTCGAGAGTATGCTCTAATCCTGTTAGAATAATGCAACTATTATTGGAGGAAAGGGTTATACAGGGAAGTAAAAGCTTTAGATAAGTTCTCAAATAGCACTAAGCACAGAATAATGTTTAAATGCATCTAAGATACATAACACAAAGGACTATTCGAAGTAGATTAGGTAATAATAGATAAATTGCTTTGGAAAGGTGCCCAGCTGTATCATAGGAGCATTTGCCTAAATCTACCTGATCTACGACATCACCTGAACTTACATGGGCATCATTAGTCATCCCTAGCATTCAAAAAACATGATTTCAAGCTGACAACACACTCGCGAGCATGTTTAACTAGTATATTTCATTAAATCAAGCTTTCGAAATAATGATCATTGTCTGTTAGTTCACACGCAAAAATACAGCAATTGCTTGTGTCTAGGCACTGTCTAGTAAGACATCATTGTGTTTAGACATGTCTAGCAATATTTTCTGTAGTCAGCCTTGATCTCTTCAAAGGTTTCAATTGCTTTCTTGGTTTTTGAGTGTTTTTGAATAGGTTGAGATAAAACACATGATATTCATATTGACAGCTGTGGGTAGACAACGACAATGCTTCTAATAGGCAATTCTTAGCTTTAAGATTGTCGTGAATTAAAGTTCTACCCTGAGTTTTACTACAATTCTAAGCAGAGTTGTCACCTATCGATTTGCTATAAAAGGCAAAAATCTATCACAGGCATTGCCTTTGCATAAGCAACAAGTTTTGTCTTGGCAATGCCTAGACAAAGTCAAAAGCTACCATGATACAGCTAGGCACCTACCCACAGGCACCTATCTGACAACTCTGCTTCTAAGCATGGAAGTCCAACAATCCACAAATCAATTTATTCTTTCATAATTTCCTTCATTATTCGTAGCAATATTGACGATGCACAGACAGGTAGAAAAGTTTTATTTCATGTTATATTTTTTATCAGCGGAAGTATAAATAATTAATAATTTATACAGAGCACTAAAAACATAATTAAACTTTTTTTCTCTTCTAGCTATGCATTTCATCCGCAAAATAAAAAAGCTATCACGATGCATATTTTATCATCAATAAAAAAATCAATGTACATAACTTGTGGGGTGTTAGAGATAATTTTATGAACTTTACTTCCTGCATTATATTACTGTATATGTGCTGAGTCAAAATAGATTCTATACATGTTCATGTGTTGATAGTGTCTAGATGATTACATGAAAAATAATGTCAATAGGTCTTTGACACTCATTGCATGACACTTTACATCTTTACTGATTGCATGTCTATGCAATTTTAAGTGATGTTACTGATACACCATCATTATAAATCGTTGTTGACTATGTATGAACATATAGGATGAAAAATTATGTCAATAACGTGTAATAGAATTTCTTTTCAATTTTCACTAACAACTAGTCATACCCATTGAATGGAGGGAAGTACTCTATGGTAAGATATGTATATGAATAAAAAATGAAGTTAGGGATAACGTGGCTGGAAAGGAATATGAGGAAAGTGAAGAGGAATTTTTACGCAACGATGGACATTTTCATTCCGCTAGACTTGAAAAATTTGTTATAGATACATAGTAATTTATTGGAAAGAATGTGAGAAACAAGGAATGAAATAATAATTGGGTTATTGATGGAGATTGTGAGAAGTTTTTTACTGCTTGTTGGTATGCAGGGTTGTCGATTTGATATTTAAGGTCAGTGATGGCTTAAATCTGAAGAGGAACATAGATAACAGTTGATCTGTAAGGCCAGCAAAGTCAGCAATGAATTGATACAGGCATGGTTTCTTCTGGGTTTCACGGACTTAGGCCAATTCTTCCCAGAGTCGATCTCATGATTGTCAAAATCGGGGCTTCAAAGAATTCAATTTTATTCTCGATTCTAGTTCCGGTTTCAGTTCCGGTCCAAGATACGGTTTTAGACTCGGTCCCAGTTTTGGCTTCAGTCGCGGTCCCAGCTGCAGTCCCGACCCAGTTCTCAAAAATTCATCAAAATCAAGCGAGGAAAGTAAATCATATCCAAATTTCTGTAAATTTGGTCCTTTCCATAGTTTTCACGACACAGCTGAAGATTTTGCGACATAAAAGTGTGTCTAGGAGCCACCATTAAGAAGCACTTCCTTAATATCTCTATCCTCCACCCTGATTAAACTAATTATAAGGAATGGTTATGCAAGTGTCAATTCTAAGCTTGTTATTAATTTTTTTTCTTGTGTTCACCATGCATGAACAATCAAATTATAGCACATGATACGAGATATATTAGTTGCAGATTGTGATAGGATGTAAATTTAAAGCTTGCATTTTAAAGAGATTTTCTTAAAGAAAATTTGCGGTAGGTAAAAATTTAAAATAGATTTAATTGAAAACTCTGAGATTGACATGTATTTGTCTAATTTAATGAAATTTTGTTTCAATATTGATAATATCATCAACATGGATTACTATTTTGATTAAACTTTTTCTCAGAGTTGACTTGAATTTTGTATGAAGTCGAGTCGATTCTAATTGACTTTTCTATGCGAAATCTGGATCCTACATATAACAATCTGATTACTAGACGTTACCGTGTCTAGTCCGCCGTATTAAACGTAAAACAAGAAATGGCACCATATCTGCTGATTAAACGGCTGTAAATGAGGTTCGAGTTTACCAGTCATCACTAAATGTAATACAACATTTAACAATGTCATAGGGAGCCATGGAGACATGCTGATGACAAAGACAGCATTGCATTTGGTATTAGAAATTGGCAATTGAAAGCCAGTGATAGGGTCAGTTTCAAGCGGCATCAGAATGACCAGCGAAGTAAGTAAATAACTAATATAGTAAATTGGACGAAAAATCGGATTCACCGAAGAAATTGAAGATTTATGAGTTAAAATCAGAATCATAAAGAATCCACTCTATGACAAATTCTAATTAAAATTTCTGACTACACCCCTGACGTCCATCACAATGAACACCACAATATTCCATCAAAAATCTATCAAAGTTGACAAAAAAATTGCCATCAAACTAATACAATTGACCGTCAACAACACCAAATAAACCATCATCTATTTCAAAAAAACCCAATTTTCATTCACAAAATCCCACACATAAAAGGCAGCTCTAAATTTAGATTTTAATAAACTGATATCAGTTACGTACGTCTAAAATATAATGACACACATGAATGAACAAATTGCTTGGCATGCAAAAAAATAAAATTTAATTTTCATTTATATCCAATGGCTATATACAAATATTTATTTATGTGTAAATATGTAAGCAAGCTGTACACTTGTGCCATTATTGGAAAAATATTTGTAAAGGGATGAATGAAGCTTGACTCATAATCCGAATAGCATGAAAGTAATAAAGTAAAATATTTTGTAGATAGCAAATTTATGAGATGTTAATTTTCACAAATGTGTATTTATTTTTGGCACTTTTATTGAATTTAGGTTGGAATTAGATTTTATTTGGAGGTGTTTTGGATGATATTTATTGGATGTTGAGGGGGTTTACTGAATTTTTTTGAGAATTTCGAAGCGTAAAATACCAAATTTGATTATATTTAATATGGAGGCGGTAAATGGTTCCAATTGAAAGCTACGTAGGGTTTGGGGTCTCATAAGGGCCCATATAAGTTTAATACACCTACTTGATGTCACCATGAGATTACCAAAAGAGATTGGGCTCTAACAAGAGTCCTTATGTGTTCCATACACTAATTTTATGAAACTAGAAGATATCCAGGAGAGTTTGGGGTCTCATAAAAGATCGTATGGATTTCATACACCTACTTTATGTCACCAAGAGATGACTAAGAGAGTTCAGGGTCTAATATTTGTCCATATGAATATCATACACTTACTTTATGTCTCCAGGAGATGATTAGGAGAGTTTGGGGTTCATTAAAAGTTCGTATGGCTTTTATACACCTACTTTTTGTCACCTAGCAGAGTTCGGGGTCTAATATGAGTCCATATGGATTACAAAGACCTACCATGTATATACTAGGAGATATTTTAACGATTTAAGTTCAACAAATCTAAAAATCTGCAAAATTGAGTTCCAATCTTCAACAATTTAACTCAATTCCTCTCATAACCTCAATTATCCAAACCATTGACCCCCCAATAAAATTCCAAATTTCCCATATTTTCCTTCCTGATCATCCAATTTAAATGTTAATCACGTTTTAATTTTACAGCAATAAACATTTTCGATTCGAATTCTCCAGATCATCATCATCATCATGCATCCCATTCTCACAGCAGTCATCCAATACATTTGTTTTATTAAATTTATATCATTTTGTCTCTGTAACAATGCACGAACAGAAGAGCTCATCAAAAATTATGTGCGGTGTATTGGGTATTCATCCATTGCAATTAAAAATATTTTTTAAAACGTATATCCCCATCAATGATTGATAGTCACATATAAAAGAATAAGAAGATATTGCAAATGAAATGGACATTGAGAGGATGGCCAATATTAAACATGTATTTCACAAGTAAATTGTATTTTAATAAGCTTAACTGCTCATTGATTCGGAAAAATATACTTCTGGTGTATGTGTGTGCATCAGCTCTCGCAATATATCGATAATTGACGAATTTTTCGAAGTAATTAAAAAAGTTTTATGCTATTTACCTGTAGGTTTCATCATAAGGACGGAAATTGCGGTTGTCATAATAGCCACGGTATGGTCTGTCATACGATCTATCATAATATTGATCATATCCATAACTGCGTTCTATAAATCATGATGAAATAGAGAGGAAATTATAAATTAGCAGTTTGACTCTAAAATTACGCAAAAAATCGAGTGCAAATAGATTAAAAGTAGCTATCTACGTGAGGAAATGAGATATGATGTGCTGATACTAAATATAGAACAAAATTATTAATGATTTCAAGCTATAGCTATAATCTTGATTGAAACAAAAGCATGATAAAGCGATTTGTGCTACATGATACAGCCTCTAGCTAATTATAAAAACTTAATTTAAACTTAATAGGAAAGAATGAAAATTTCTTCAGGGATTACTCGATAATAATTAACATATGAAATGAATTATGAAGAGGAAATGAGGAAAGAAAAGAGGAAAGAAAAAGAAGCATGCAGTAAAAGTTAAAACAATCCGTAGTTTGAGGATTTTGCAACTCTTATTTTTCACTTGGAGCAATTAAGAGATAAATTTATTGCTGTTTTTTTAAAAAAGTGTTTAAAGTTTTGTAATTTATTGAATTGTTGGTAATTACTGAATCTCAGTAATCTTGGTTTGTAGCTAATTGCCATTTATGATTGAAGATAATTTTGATTAATTGTAAGTTTGAGAAAGTAAATCTATAAATTTTGTAGATAAATAAGTTATTCGTAGAGTAGTGACATGACTTGGCATTCAAATTTATTAACAATACGCTTGAACGGACAAGCAGGGTTGTTAAAACAAAGGAAAAATGTGTGGATATGTGTGAATATATGTGAATATTCACACATTTTCCACATATATCCACACATTTTTTCTTTTGACATATTTTCAAAACACACCAGATTATGTTTTTAACAACGGACAAGATTTGAATCTCATGAAGTGACATTTTATGAAGAAATTTCAGGAATATGCAAATAAAGCTCAAAGGAATGACATAATTAAATTAGTAAGTAAGCTTTAGATATATTACAAGACGGAATGAGACAAGATAAAGTGAATAGGGTTTCATGAGATGGAAATGTTATTAAAAGACCAGCAGAAGTTCTATTAAATAAGTTCTTTGAATCAGACATTGTAGATTGTAAAAGAATTCGTGGAAAGTCAAAGAACTGGTTGAATAAAGCTGTCGATAGAGACAGTATTGAACTTAGTATTGAAAATTTGCAGACGGAATCCAGTGAAATTGCTTGCGTTTGGTGTCATCTGAGGGAAGAAATGGATCAAAAATGATATGTATGACCAGCGTGGTAGGTAAGTAAGCTCCAGTAAGTCCATAAAAACAATGGTCTTGTTTAATATTTAAAAACAAAAGACAGTCTGAAATTCTGGGCAAAAATATGAAGCGGTTGGATAACCTCAGCTATACTTTATAAACAGAGTTAAGAAACTGACCCGAGTGGAACAGAATGTTATCATTTGATCGCATGTCTAGTTCCAACACATCGAAGAATTCACGTGAAGTCTCGTTCTCGATTTCGAATGCATGTTTCGAAGACAAACAGCTCAGAAAAGGTGAATAATTGTGGCTCAGGCTGGCAGGAGTCTAGTCCTATATTGGATTCCGTCAAATCTGACTTCAGGTTAGAGTTAATATTGTCTGGGCTGAATAATTCATCTTTTCGACGTCATGTGCAATTCAAATAGACTATTTTGTCAGTCTAGCATTAAATACCCGCAAGCTTTTATCAGTTTGACAATTCTAGTATTTAAATAATAGACCACATATCTTTAATAATCCTTTGAGCTCATGTCAAATTCAGATTATTTCACATTACAGTTATTATCTAATTAGCACCGAAAATTCTCATAATAAATACCAATTAAAATCAAATTAAAATATTAATTAGATATCAAAATTTCATAATACCTGTCAAATATCTCATTACAAACAGATTAATATTCCATACTACTTCATTTACTATTCAACAACACAAAGTGCTGCCTGAAGCTCACAGAATAAGAATCTAATTAGATGCTATCATCATGTAATGTAATGAACAATCTAATGAAAGTAATTAAAGTAGATCAATCTTGTCTTTTCTTATATCAAGTTTCCTTTGAGGCAAGCTACAAATTAAAAGCTAGTCTTTCACATAATTAAAAATTCATTAATGAACCTTTCCTGTGCGAATTTTACAGTTCATGGACTTATCCGCTAAAAATCTAAAACAACTCATTTCATCATAAATAGCAATTTTCAGGCAACAAACCATCCAAGTGTCAATAAACTTCCCGTAATTGCTTCAATAAAAAAAACTTTTTTTTGGTTTTAAACATTTACCACGTTGGAATCGATCTCGCATTGCTTCATAATACGATGGATTTAAATTGTCATAGCCTAAATGGGTATATACACAGGTTACAATTTAAAATAAATATAGACAAGCATGTAAATATAAAGAATTAAGTTGTTAAGCAAAGCGTGGCTGAAAATTTTGTCGCAATTTTGGACATTTTTTTAGAAAAAAAATTTATAAAAATTTAAATTAAATTTACCGTTTCCGCGGTAGGAGTTGTAGTTGTAGGGATCATATTCAGTTTGGCTTGTTCTTCCGTAATATCTATCATCGTATCGGTTGTAGCTGACAGTCAAAAAAATATCGTAATTTAGTAAATTGTACGGTTGATGAGTTCATATGAGTATAAACAGCACAAAAAATAATTGGAACTAAGGACAAGTGGCTGTTAAACTAGATTACTGTATGTTTTACATGAATTGGTCACATTCCATGACACAATTCGATAAAAGACAAGTCAGTCACTTTAACATCATCCAAAATTTCTTATGCCGCCTTGCTCTACCTTACCCGTAATACCTAGAGTCGGGATATCTTGATTCCGGTTGATAATACCAATTACGATCACGATAATTTCCATATGTACTACCATAATATGGATCACGTCCACCATAATATTGTGGATCTTCACGTCCTCTATAGTAGTCTCTATAGTAATAATCATCATAATATCTTTTAATATCCACCAATACCACCATTCATCAAGCACAAAAAATCCATCCGGATACAAAATAAAAAGAATTTTTTTTTCAATAAGTTTAATGTCCGAAATGTAAAATTAAAAAAATTTGATGCTTTTTGTCTGAGATGAATGAGAATTTTAAAACAAACAATTTGCTACCTATCTGCATAATTTCCATATCCAGTTCCATATCCAACACCGCCACCATATCCAGCTCCATATCCACTGCCTGTACCGCAACGTACACATCGTTGACCTCGACTGGAGCCTGGTGGGTCGATTAGTTCCTTATCTGATGCTTTTAATGCAGCTGATCTATAAAGTGTACCGACAATTCCTTGCGATGTTGGAACTTGTGATCGTGTCTCATCATTATTGACTGCTAGTGTCCACACCAATTGAGTTGTCAGCGACAAAAGCAGACCCTGAAAATTAATAAAAAGCATGGAAAATTACGTCATAATTAATTTATGTGATTGTAGCTTGTTCCATAGCGTGCAGCTACGATAAAATAAAAATGCGAATCATTGGGCAACCGCAAGCGTCTAACCATGAGACGAGTAATGGTAATAGAAATGAATAAATGTTTAAAAAAAAAAGAGTCAGCATATGGAAATGAATTTGTTCACACATCAAGTCAAGTACAGCAGTAGAGTCGTGTGACACGCACGACTAGTCAACCAGAATTCCATTTTCCATGATTATTTTTTTTATTAAGCGTCTAGTACTGTGACTATATGTTTATGTATGTATACATATAATCTACACAGCAGGCTTAATGACTCTCATGAATAAATATATAGCAGCAATGCTAATTCGTCATTCTAAATCAGTCTCTCGTTAACAGAAATTTTGCAATCGTTTAAATTTCAATTAAAGTGAAATTTTTTATTTTGTAGAACAAGCATGAATAACCATATGGCTGCTATGTATAGCACTGGGAGCTGTTGATTCAAAAACTATTTTATTTTATATTTAGTATGGATTATTTTTTGTACTATGTGCATTTGAATTTAGGTCAATTTTTTACTATATTTATTGACATGTTGAATTGCAATGCGGAAATTCTTTATTTCGATTTTCATCATATTTATTTTTTTTGATTGACTGATTGAAATGAATGCGAGAATTTGTATAGATTTGAATTTTTCATTCAATCCTCATCGAAATGTGTTAATTGAAGTTATTTTCATATGTATCAGTATGAGTAGGGTGGCCAGAGGATTTTTGCAAAATATTGGGACACTTTTAGAAAAAATCGACTTTGTCGGGACACAGCAGCAAGATTGAAAAGTACAGCAGTGTCCCGGCAAAAATACAGCAGATGGCCGCCCTAAGTATGAGGGAAAAAATGCAAATTTGATTGGAAAGTGATGGAAAATATTAAAATTTGGTATTTGCAGATGAGGGATATGTTGTTAATTAAAGAATGAATATGTTGGGAACAAATGGGATAGTTGCGATATTGTGAACAATTTGATTCTAATTCGATAGAAACGCATTCAAATGTTGCAACAAAGGCAGAATTCTAAGAGCAAAGTGACTTTAAAGTAGCGTTAAATTAGATCCAAGTCACTGAAAATCGACAAAAATAGCCCAATTCAGCAATTTGCAGCACTTAAATTAAATTAACTGTCATCTCAGCGCCAAATCAGCAACACTTGAATGATAAGGGCTGGTCATTTGAAAAGAAGGCTAGATGATACCTCAATACTTAAATTGGCAACTGGTAACTTTCTGGATGGAAAGAGATCTCGAGGTAGACCAAAAAGCTATGTGAGCAACGATGCAAAAGTCCTGGGAATTAGAAACTGGCAGAAGTTATCTAAAGACAGATCCAGCTTTCAACGAATTTTAATTTTAATGATAAGTGATAGAATTCCGAATAATACAAATTGATTAATCGATCAAAAATCTGACTTCAGTTCGGCGTGACTCTGACTTGGCTTCGGATTCAATTTAAAATCGTTGCAATTCCAGAATGAGATATTTTTTGTTTTAGCTTTGCCATGTGTTAGCATACAATAAACTGAAGGGTAAGCTAGAAGCAAAATTGGCACTACGACCGATGATCTATTTTGCCATCCCAAAGCTTCGATAGATTGACTATTAGTTGATTAAATCCTTGATTTGAAATAATAAGACAAGCTGGCAGTAATTGGGTGTTAAGAGTGCGGAGTTGATTAATCACATTTTTGATCATTTCACTATCAATCTGCTCTGCCAAGTCTTGAATTCATGATTGAATGGTCGGTGTAGCAATAAAAAGGAACCGAAGGATTTAAGCATTCTGTTTTCGAGCTACTTCGACTCACACTGTAGTACTAGAATAACATTAATCATCAAGAGGAACCTCACTAAAAACTACAAAACATATATACTCTATATTCCCACAAATTTCTCAAATACTACAAGGAAGTAATCTTCAAACAATACAGTCCAAAGAATTCTTTGAAACGCCACAAATAACCTAATTTATCATTAATGACTACGTCTTAATCTTCTCATCCATAAAAAGGTCAACCTCACACTCATAATTCCATCATTAAAGAGTTAAATCAAGACTAGACATTTGTCTTAAGTGATGAATTGTTCTAATTTTATATTCCGTTAAATTACTACAAAAATTGAAGATATATCTCTCAATTAAGACAAATCAAGATCTTAAGAGCAATTCTTTACATTATAGTAAGTTCACATCAAGACCTTTATGTAACAATACAATGGCAAAAATTAATTTAGCATATTTTTTATAACATTAACTTCGTCATTAGCTAATTTGATTAGTTCCGATTTAACAAGCTATGCAAAATAACTGAGTACTAAAGAATAATTAGACGTAATTTTGTCTCAGATCTTATCTAAATTTAGTTTGTCATAATATCCTTTTAATTGTGACATTATGTCGTTTAAAGGAACATAATTGCGATTATGAGAGTCGCACGGAAGCTTTCCTGAAGGTAAAAAAAGTGTTCGTGAAATGTACAAAAGAATTAATAAATTTCATTCATGAGGGGTTGTTTAGCTTATGACGTTTAATATTGAAGAAGTTTTAAGGTTCGAGTGACAAAAAGGCAGACTTCTGAAGTCCAGTGTGCCTTCATATAGACTGCCTACCAGTCTTTGCGTCGCTTGGGGCAACATGGAATTTTAAATGTTTGCAATTTTAAGTAAGGTAGGCGGTAAAATTTGCATTTTATAAGAGACTTTATTTTCAAAGGAAATTAAGGCTTATTTGGAAGTGATGTTCATTAAATTATAATTTGATAGGATTTTGGTTTCTGGAAATTTTTCAAATAATATTCATGAAAGGCGCTGAAACGTTGCTTCTTATGGAGTCAAGTCGACCTTACTATTCAAAATTCAAATAAACTTTGAACTCTGGTCCTGGTGAATGTCCAAGGAGCATAATATTGCCATTACGACGCTGCCACGTCACACCGTGAACAGCAAGGTGTGAGGGCGCTTTGACAACTACGTTACTACAGATCGACTATATAACTAATCCCATCGTGCTGTTCGGGATAAATTGCAGATTCTCAAGGAGGTATCAAGATTGAAATGTTCCAGAATTGCATTCAAAATTGAGAATCAGTCAAAGTTGAAATATAAAAGATAATGAAGATGATTATGATTAGAATCACAAACTTAAGTATTCTCAATTTTATTGCTAGATTTCGTCCATTTAGGTCAGTATGCTTACTATCTGCTAGGAAGAAAATATCAAAAATAATGGGATATTTGGGTAATTTTCTTGTATCTACGCTTCAAAAGTCTTAATTTTTCATATCCCTAACAGACAAAGATCATGATTTTTGTTACAGTAAAAACACTATGTTACCTATTCTCTTTGTCTGTTAGAGTATGTCCCTGATATGACATACATCATCTTAATTGGACATCACTTGCAAACATCCTTATCCTCAACAAAAAAAGAGAGATTATTATCATAGAAATTTTATCTCATTAAAATTACATTACCATAAACACGCCCTCATATGTATGCTAAGTATAAGCATTAAAAGCAGCTTAGAAATCCCTTTATAATTAAATTAAAGCATTATAGGAAAATCTTTATTTTTTAAATTTTCCATGATTTTCTAGATCAGAAATTCCTAATCAACCTTCATCACTTAAGAGATTGAATGGATGATACAGGAAGTGATGGTTAATTTTGACTGAAAAATTTTCTTCGAAAATAACTAACAAATTAGCCTAAAATCATCCAAGAAGAACTTCATTTCCTTATTCCCGCGTGTAAAACCATAAATTTTAACGTAACAAAGATCCATAGGATATAAAATTAATGATGCTCTCAAAATTAACGAGAAATTTATTTGTTTGAAAAAGGGAAAGTTTGTTCCTCAATCAACAGCACCAAAGAATGATGAAGAAGTTAGCATGCTGTCGCATGGAAAAAGTTTCATTTTTCCTTCTTTTTCTTCATTGATGCCTCTCGCTTCCTTTGTTTACTCATGTTTTATCATGAACTTTAATTAATTTTTTTTTCACCTTTTTTGCCTGTCTTGTGCCGGTTCGAGGAAGGAACAAGAAAAAGAACAAGAAAATTTTATTTTCACGCAATAAGCTCTTACTTCTCGGTATTTATTATTACTTTGGAAAATAATGAAACAGTAATGTTCACAAAAAAGTATCGGAATGAATGAATATAAATGCTGTCAGGAGGGCGGAATTGCTTGGGTAAGGAAACATAAAAGTCTATAAATTTTCAATGCCAGCAGCTTTCACGTTAACAACAACCTCTTACCTATAATTTTTCATTATTTTCTTTTACCCATTATTATGTGTGTATACAGTAGCGTCCAAAAAGATAGAACCACCTATGAAAATTTTAGTATTTTGGCTATAAAATCGTCAAAACTCAACCAATTTTGATGATTCTTTCGGTTTCTGAATCATAATTAAATATGTGATCAAATAATATAGAGTTTTTTGTATGGAAAAACTTAATTATAGTACAATAATTTTTTGAATGATTTTCAAGTGGGTCAAAAAGATAGAACCACTTAAGTCTTAAATAAATTACATTATTTAAGGACTTCACTCAATAAAAATTACAATTGTTATGTATTAACGACATTTTTATTGTTGTATATAAACATTGAAAGTTATGCTAAAGTATGTTTATACAATGTTTTCAGCATAAAAACATTCCATGCTTTTTTTCAATGTTTTACTCGATTTTCTCGGAAGTCTTTAATTTATAAATTTAAGTTTATACATAAATCGATAGCATTTTTAAAGACCTTTCGATGATGTACAAAACATTATCACAACATAAAGCATTAAAAAGATATCAATGAAAATCTTTGCAAAAATCCAATATGGCGGCTCCATATAAATGAAATTTTTTAAAATTCTTTAAAAATAGTCGTAAGTTTTACAGTTTTTGGACATAATTTAGTCAATTAGATACTATTCTTTTATTTTATGCTTAGTTTTGTGAGCCTTAATCCATTTTTCAAGAGTAAATTTATGGTTTAATATTGACATTGCATAAAAACTGTTTCATACAAAAACTCGATCTCAAATTTTTTGGCAAATATCAAGTTTTATACATTAGAAATCATTTTATTTGATGAATAATACATTCTTTAAGCTATTTTAATCAAACTTTGAAGTCCAAAGTGGTTCTTCACCAAAAAATTTGAGATCGAGTTTTTGTATGAAACAGTTTTTATGCAATGTCAATATTAAACCATAAATTTACTCTTGAAAAATGGATCAAGGCTCACAAAACTAAGCATAAAATAAAAGAATAGTATCTAATTGACTAAATTATGTCCAAAAACTGTAAAACTTACGACTATTTTTAAAGAATTTTAAAAAATTTCATTTATATGGAGCCGCCATATTGGATTTTTGCAAAGATTTTCATTGATATCTTTTTAATGCTTTATGTTGTGATAATGTTTTTGTACATCAATCGAAAGGTCTTTAAAAATGCTATCGATTTATGTATAAACTTAAATTTATAAATTAAAGACTTCCAAGAAAATCGAGTAAAACATTGAAAAAAATGCATGGAATGTTTTTATGCTGAAAACATTGCATAAACATACTGTAGCATAAATTTCAATGTTTATATACAACAATAAACATGTCGTTAATACATAACAATTGTAATTTATATTGAGTGAAGTCCTAAAATAATGTAATTTATTTAAGACAAAAGTGGTTCTATCTTTTTGACCCACTTGAAAATCATTCAAAAATTATTGTACTATAATTAAGTTTTTCCATACAAAAAACTCTATATTATTTGATCACATATTTAAAAATGATTCAGAAACCGAAAGAATCATCAAAATTGGTTGAGTTTTGACGATTTTATAGCCAAAATACTAAAATTTTCATAGGTGGTTCTATCTTTTTGGACGCTACTGTATATGTGGTTACTATACAAAAAGGAAACTATGGATCTACAAACAACAAGTCATTTTCGGTGAGATCGCAATTTAAAGACTGTGAAATAGAATTAAGAACGAACATAATTTTGTTTGCGTGTCTTACAACGAGAGTCATTCAATTTACTCTTTAGCTGGATTTTAAGGAAAGAATAGGGGTTGGAATGTTCAGATTGTGTGGCATGGTTTGAGGATTTTTAGATTTTTTTAGAATTTGAATGAATTTTTGAGGAATTCATAGAGCTAAGAAGTAATATGTGGGTTGAAAATTGGATGAGGACACTCAGTCATCATCTATCAGTGAAGAATTCTGCAACTTAAAGGTATTCTCTAAACTTTTGAAGTATGTGAGTTTATACTGTCCTTTAGTAACTGTCCCGAATGACATGATGTGATTATGACATTTTCACGTCTTACAGTAAATACAGTAACATAGTAATACTCAAGCGAACACGTTGTGCTACTCGGATTTGGTGTGGAATGTGAGATATCGGGACATATAAAGGTAAATCTGCCAGTAAGTCTTCCGTAGACAATTGTTTAAGTAAACGTTCTTAATATGGAACCATTCTCTATTATGAGAATGCTGGCTCGAATTCCTAGCAAAATCCAAACCTGTGCAGAACAACGCATAAGCTAGGATACCGTATTCGTCACCCAATTAATGGTAAGACGCAAAGTTTCCCTGAAGGCTCCTGCCCGATCGGCACAAATTGAAATGTTGCCACCACTGCGACGAGTCGGTCGTATACTTAAAGCCAAGTGGCAAATCCGGTTGTTTTCGCCAAGTGGCATCCACTTGGCTTTAAGTATACGACCGACTCGTCGCCGTGGTGGCAACATTTCAATATGTGCCGATCGGGCTGATGGCTGATTTAGACCATTTTTTACGACGAAAACGTCGGTTCGCCGTATTGTACCGCTCCGAAACTCTCAAAAACTACAAACATTATTGCACATATGACAAGGATTTGCAAATATTCCACAACATTACAGTCACTAACTCTAAATTCTCACCAATTCAATCCAAATGTTCATAACAAAATTCCTTTAAAAATTCGCCATAAAATTCCAACAGTTCTCCTTTCGTTTATTGATTTACTCACGCAAGTGCGCTTAAAGTGTCAAATCACGGCTATCAAAATTATTTCCATCACCCAAAATCCCCCATACCCAGAAACACAAGTGTAAAATTGAACGATAAAGTTTCCTCCCCGACCACCTTTTCTTCTTTAACTAACACCGCCTCGCCGTTACTGTTTTAATAACCTTTTCGTGTTTACTAAATATACAATATAAAGAAAGGATTGAAGGCGCAAAGATTTGTCGCCTTTTGTTGTGTATATTTTATTGCCTTTTAAGGTATGAAATATTATATAAAAAGTGTCTGTGGAGAAGGAAAGGCTTCCTCCTGGCTATAATTAGTGAACACCTTTAATAATAAAAGAAAGGGTTAAATCAATGTTGTTATTCTCGTTCATCACCTCTCGCACTTTCATGATATTGAGACTAATTAAATATTTATTAAGTACTGTACAGAAATATCGTAAGGAACAAAGTCTGTATTCTGTATTGAACAGAGGTGAATGTCTGTGGTTTACGAGAAAAATGTTAAGGAAATTCCATAAAAACTTGATGACTGGCAAATTGGCTCTGAATTGAGTAGTTAAATATCGACATGAGAAATTCATGTAAATAATGACTTGACATCAAGTATTTAGAAAGTATTTTAATAATTTCTTTGGAATTAGATGTATTTTTGGAATGCCTTAATAAAGTTATTTATATTTAATTGGGATTTAATTATAATTAGAACTTTATTAATTAATCATCATTAGAGACAATAAATTTCGTATTTACGAAATTTCCGCGAATTGTTGCGAAAATTCGCATTTTTTGGCGATAGATGCGAAATTTACAAAATTTTAAACAAATGCGAAATTCCGAAATTTTTTGAAATTTTAGCGGAAATTTTTAATGAATATTAAATTTCAAAGTAAATTAATTGAATATGTAACTTCAAGGCTCAATTTTAATGATTTCTGTTACGAAAATTAAATTCTATCTCATAAAAATTTTTCAAAAAAAAATTTCCTGCAAGAATTTTAGTAACAGTTTTTTGAGATTCAGAATATATTATATTTTTATGTGCGAAAATTAAAAAAATTTGAAATTCTACTTAAATGAAATTACAACAATGTTATGCTATAATGATTTGTAATTTCTTTAAATATATTTTTTCTGCCAAAATATTTAATAAAATTCATTTTTTTAATTGATGCGAAATTTCAGCGAAATTTTTAATCTTCAAAAAAAATAAATGCGAAATTTACAAAAAATAGATGCGAAATTTATCTGTCTCTAATCATCATCTAAGCAGCATATATGCAGTAGTTAAAGTACTGTTTCGTTGCTGGGGTGATGGAAAGACGTGAACATACTCTAATGACAATGTGGTAGCTGTTTTTGGCTCATTTTGATGATAAAAATAGAATTTATTGATATAAGCAACTCGGGATCAGTTCTTGGTTCGAATAATTGAAAATTCATGGGAACGGTCAAAGAACTTATGGAAAGAAACATTTGTGTGGACATGTGCCATCTGAGGTAGCCCATGGATCACGATTGATCTGCACGACCAGCGAAATCAGTTAGTAAGTAATTGAATATTCTTCCGAAAGGACTCCTAAAGTCGTTTACAAAATCCAAAATTCAGTGTCAGACCAGCAGGATGTATTACTGTATTTATATCGAATCTGGCACCAAATCAGAGACATGCCATCCTAGAGCCGTTTCTTGATCGATTTGTTCTTATGAATGATGAAGAAGAATGTAAAATTAATGGCATCAGAAGTTGTATGAAATTGCAACTGTATAAATTGCACATACAAGACAATAAACTACTTCATACGATTAATGATTGACAACTTTATCTTAAGGTGGTCAGCAAGGGTTAAGGATCTAGAAACACCAATGTTTTCCATTAGTATCAATGTCAATATCATTTTAATTTGTAAATGACCTTATTCCACTCAATAGATCAAATGACCATAAATTTAATTATCCTTATTTCTATGCTCATTAATGCTACCTTTATCAATATCATTTGACTATTAATACCACAAAAACCACACACGTCCATTACTATACCGTTGCATAATTTCAATAAATTTAATTAAATATCGATCTCATATTGTAATGTTAGTTCCAATACAACCCTAGAAACCATTAATTCAATAAATTTGTTACTTCCACCGACAAAAATCACCTAAAACTTTTTTAATTGCTTGTGGTTATCACACACAAAATTATCAAAACAGCCACAGACTCATCAACATCATAAAATTGTGTCATTTTAGATACCTAATAATGATTTTCCGGCTATTTAAGTTGTGCTGGCTTTTTGTGGTCACTTCTCTTTAAAATTTTCTGATAACACAATATTGTGCCTGTTATGCTTAATGTCGAGGAAAAAACTTTTTTGGTGTTGTTTAATGAAATTATGAATATGAACAAAAAAAGTTCTCATTCTTTGTTTTTTGCTAAAAAAAATTAAAGAAGTGCTTGTTCCTGTCGAGTGACTTGAGCGCATTTTTGTCCCAGCGGTCATAAATTGATTAATAAATGCTTGAAAAAGCATGATTATTTTAAGATTTGGACAAAATTTGATTAATCCATAAAAAAAATAATTTTTTTAACGGTTTTTCAATATTCAAATTTTCTAGTTCAAATCTTTAATTCGTAGCAAACTTCAGGTATGTTTACTAATGAAATATGAAATTAAAATCACTAATTATCGAATATATCAATGATTACAAGATGAAAGACTATGTGATGCGCCAACAACTCAATTAAACTTGTCTAGCAAAACTTATTTGGGTTCTTTTCGATGTCTGGGTAATGAGTTTTTAAAGACCGACCGACCGACCGACCGACCGATCGACCGACCGACCGATCGACCAACAGACCGACCGATCGACAGACCGACCGACCGATCGACCGACCGACCGACAGACCGACCGATCGACCGACAGACCGACCGATCGACCGACAGACCGACCGATCGACCGACAGACCGACCGATCGACCGACAGACCGACCGATCGACCGACCGATCGACCGATCGACCGACAGACCGACCGATCGACCAACAGACCGACCGATCGACCAACAGACCGACCGATCGACCAACAGACCGACCGATCGACCAACAGACCGACCGATCGACCAACAGACCGACCGATCGACCAACAGACCGACCGATAGACCGACCGATCGACCGATCGACCGACCGATCGACCGATCGACCGACCGATCGACCGATCAGACAAAATGCTTTTTTAATGCCTTTTCATCAAAAAATCGCTAAAAATAGTTGACGTGTGACGTTTTTTGTTGTTATTTTTTGAACGTATCTCAGATCTTCCGTTCTTTATCATTAGATTCCGCAGACAGCAGAGCAACTTTTTTTCCATTCAACAATATTCTTCGTGTGATTCGCAACCGTAGAGCATGAGAGATAGGAAAAAAGAAATTAAATGAATGAATACCATAAACTGTATGGAATAAAAAGTGAGAATGAACGAGCGATGGCAAGGAAGAAAGGAAAAAAAAGTCAAGTGAATAATTTATATTTTAATTTACTGGAGAGTTTTTTCAAAAGTTTATGAAAATTGTTAATTAAGGACGGGAGAGAGAGAAAGAGAGAGAAAAATGCTTCGGGAGACATTAATGAGCTTTCTAAAGTTCAGTTAGACAAAGAAAAATGTTTCATTCATCAAAAAATATGACATGATTCATATGTATGAAGGATGAACGTTCGTCTTGTCCTATGTAAATAATGAATTTGGGATTAGGGAAGATGAAGAAGTTGGCAAAGAATGATGAAGTACATGGTGAGTGGAATAAGTTTTGGTGTTGTAGGTTGGAAGAAGTTGAAGGACGCATTTTGAGGGTGATAGATTGGAAACTTTAGAGAAACTTTGGAGATCATAACTGAGAAAAGGTAGGAAAGTTGGGGAAAAAGGATGTTTGCGTTGGGTCGTCGTTGATAGTCCAGTTCTGCATTCTGTTGCTTTTTTTTGTACATGTTAGGTTCGGAGATGGTAGACTGTAATCATTCCTTTCCTGATTGTTGGGCTGATTTCTTTCAGACAGGTTTTGGATAGGCATTGAATCCATTCTTTTAAGTATTTATCCTTGCACAGGGCTCGGTAGCCAGACCGATTTGATCCGCTTCGGAGTCAGACAATCAGAATTAATTTTCCTGGACAAAAGGATTGGATTGATTTAAAAATGATCAGAGATGATCAAATTAATCAAATTTGATAAGAATGAGATTGATCAGTTTCACACCCTTTTGTGGGGTAAGTGTTAAATGTCCAGATCTCAAACCAGACTCAGATTTTGTATGGAAGTATCGACTCGAGTTGATTGTCCCGTCAATCTACCTTGCGTGCGGACAGTAATCAATCCAATAAAATGCTTAACTGAAGTAAATTTACTTCAAATTCAAACTTTACATCACTTTTTCCCCTATATGCACAACTAAGCACATTAGAATCAGGAAAAATATCAAAAAATCACTTCATTTTCAACCTTAACACACGCAAATGCATTATATAGACAACAATAGGTTGTTTAAAAAAATTCTAAAGTACTCCAAAATAGCAAATTTCATGCCTTCATAACCGCAACTTTAATTTTCTTCAATGTCAAAACTAACAAAATGTTCATCTATACTAATATGCAATGCTTTTTATGAAGTTATTAAAAATTTAATTGCCTGTGACAGGCATGCAAAATATTTCTGGAACTTTTAATGAAAACGTTTGAAATTATTCTAAGAATCTGAAAAGTTCCTTCCGAGAATTCATTAAAAAGGTATAAAAATCTAGAGCATATAGTTTGTCTATTGCCTACAGCTATGAATAATTTAACAAGAATTGAAGAGATATTTGTGACATTTGTTGGGGGTTGTTGGGTTAATGTCATTAAAATGCAAATTAGAGTTTTGTTTTGGGGCAATTTGGTTAGTTTTGAAAAGTTTTTTCAAAACTTTAAGTTTTAATCAAGTTTTAATTATGAAGGTGTGGATATGGAACATATTTTTAGGGTGATTTAGATACAGTTTTGAATGTTAATAAGGTGGCAAATATTTGTTGAAAGGACAGAAGAGTTTTAAAGCTGTGTGAAATTTCAAATTTTGCTTCCAAAGCTTTAAATATGTATCTAATCTCTTACTCACAATTTGTTCTTTACTAGTTACCATGCTGTCAATATACCTCAGCAGGGACATGACTAGGACTATATAAAAGATGTTACTAGTCTTTACCTCCAGAATGTGATCTTGTTTTTAGGACCGTTCAAAAGAAAATGGATAGGTATGAAATCCATGGTTATATCAGTCCTAGAGTTGACCATGTCAAACTACTTGCCATTTTCTATCAAAATTTGATGACAAAAGTAGAGAACAATGCTCAAAAAATTCGAAAAATTTCAAATAATATATGCAAGAATTTCTCACAAATGAATAAACATCAATTTATCGCATAACAATCAAAAACAAAGCATTCTAGCACTCATCCCGAACAGCACAACGTGTTTGATTAGGTATTGTTAAGTAGCCCGAGGTTGAATACTCTAGTATAGACGGTTAGTCGCAAAGTTTTTCTGACTGTACCGTGAAAGCTAATTGCGATTGATTGTCCGAAGCTGGTTGAGCTCTGTGCCTGGATATTCACTTGAAAGGATAGATTAAAAGTCTATCCAAATCACCTTGTTTCAATGACTGTTGGCAGTCCAACAATGAGAAAAGGTTTGCAACCCATCATCTCCGAACCCAACACGTATAAAAGCGTGTAACAAAGTAAGCATCAAAGTACCACATTGTACTGCTCAGGCATATCATTCCATAAAACTCTCAGAACACAGAAAATTTTAATAAAATGAGCATTCCTTCTGTCGTCTTCAAAATAATCATCAACATCTCAAGTCTAAAATTTAATCGAATTACATCTTGTAAAATTAAAATGCAGACAAGCATGAATACGTAGGTATTTAGACAATTAAGAAAAGCAAATGTTGCCAACAGCAATCTTAATGAGAATTTGACGCAAGAAATGTTCCACAAAAGTCAAATTAATTGATTGTTCAACGCATTATTATAAAATTGAAGCACGCAGTCATTAAAAAAGTTCAAGTACGCATTAAAGTGTAGGAAGGTTCACAATTGAATGAATGCTTAAGATCACTTATGAGAAAAAAAGAAGTTATTAATGATTACGTTATTAAAAAGGTAGCTCATTTGCAATTATGATGAATGAGTTAATTACAAATGAGAATTTGGGTCAAATGAATGAGAAATTCTTAAATAAACACGTGTTGGATTCTCGCTTTATAATGCTTATGCAAACTTGGCCTTTTCTTCCTCTCTCTCGCATGAACCAACGCGAGTTAGAACAATTGATTCGGACACGACGGCTGTGTGGATAGCTGATGTGTTAAATATGTGTTGGATGTTCAACTCTTTTCAGTTGAAAAGGTCAAAAAACACTCGTTAATGAATATATAGGAATTATGGAAATTTTGTCTATTTTATCTACATAACAATTTGACCTCAGCTTTATGCTGATGACTCGATTTCTAGTGGAGATTTCTAGTGAATTGAGTATGTAGTTTGGGAATTGAATTTTGACTGACTGGATGTAGAATTGATTAAGCATTATTTTGAGTGGATAGACATACATTATAACTAGGTAGTTGACGGTAAGTTAATGTCCAGTTGATGGATAATTCTAACATATTTTTGTCCACTTTGGTATATTTTGGTTAAGGTACTTTGAAAGATTATGGCAATATTTAAGAGATTGATGAAGAAGACAGCGATGGACTTGGTATTCGCAATTGTAAATACCAGAGCCAGCTTCAGACGATATATTAGGGAGGCTGATGATCTTAATTGATCTACATTCCCAGAAACGTAAGCCCAATCAAGTAAATAAGTGCTTAAATTTGAAAAGTCACTGAGAATCGTTGCTCAACTTCTAGGGACGTAGAAGGCAAAGTTGGCAGCAATCCAGGAGTTTTGCTTCACTGAACTTGAATTGGAATCTGAAGTTCAACTTTAATCGAGACCAGACTCCAAAAAGTGGCATTTTCCTCCATAATAATTGGTTAAATCGGTCGTCATGGTGCCGTCAGGACAGCTTGCCGTCCTACCATTAATACATCGACGGATGTAATGCTTTCTCATCGAATTCATTTTTTTGTTCAAGCATATTTCCCCAGATTACTGACTCTACAGCCACAAATGCGTTTAAGTCAATTAAACCCACTAATACTCCCAACTACACATCTATACTTTAAAATGAATTGTTTTAAATCGTCTATGTCACTTAACATTTATTCAAAAAAGAATTTTTCATTTGTTTAAACATCTATAGAATTTGCATTTAGTACAAAATTTGCGTAATAATACATTCGAATGATCACATTCAATTTTAGTAAGTGCCATTGAACGTGGAAAATCCAACAACGACATATGAGTAGTGAATTTTTTTCATTATTTAATGACGATTTTTTTATTTAAAAAAAATGCATATGAAAGTGAAAATTTATTGTCCTCCATGCAATATTTCAAGTTCGTTATTCACTTTTTATGTACCTCATTCATTCATTCTTCAACAATTTTTTTGATTTCACTGTGTGGGAATTTATGAGTTTTTATGCACATGTTGGGGTTTTGGTTGTTTGTTTACTTATACTCATGTTTATTCGGTACGGTAACAAAGTGTGAACAATTTTGTACTCTTTTAAAGAGAGGGCTTGTTAAGTAATGATGTTTTTGGAAAAAGTGTGGGGTTGAAATTCGTCACTTTTGACTCGATTGTAGCATTTTCGAATTGAACAATGTAGTCACTAGGATTTTTTTGGAAGTCGGCTGTAGATATAGATATTTTAGGACTTGGTATTGATAATTGGCGAAGGGTTGCCCATGATAGAGCCAGTTTTAGGAATCAACTGAAAGAGGCCATTGATCAGAGCTGATTTGTATGGTCAGCAAAGTAAGTAAACCTATGTATGTTGCCGCGTTTTGATTGCGCCGACTTTCGGTCCATTTTTGAGATAAAAAATTAAGTTTGTCATATGTGCTCTTGTGGACATTATCGCTCATCACAAGGGTTGGACGTCGAGGTCTAATTCAGAAGATAATCCAGAAATTAAACATAATACCCCCAGTTGGGTTAGAAATTGACACTTAGAGACCCCTTAGAATATGCCACTGGTCTAACCCTGTTCAATGATCCCTGTATTTCTAATTGAATTGGAATTTTAAGGATTGATGAAGGATTAAAAGCATTCAAATTCTAATCCTAAGAACCGGAAGTAATACCCCTCATACTCTTCTGACCATCAGCCTCCTACACATCACAACCGAATGACCCACATAAGTTCAAACCACAAATTTGTGTAATGAAAATTTGTTTTTCTAATCAAAAAGTTTGAAACTAAATTGAAAAGTTTGTATCGTCTGTGTAGCCATGAACAAAAAAAATAATCTCAGAGGATGAAAAAAAAAAAACTTGAATAAATAGCCAAGAGATAGATTGTTCCTCCCGTCCTAACTTACACATACATAAATTGATTTATTTAAGAAACTATTATGGATGCATTTTTGAAAAATTTCATAAAAAGTTATTATTATCCCTAGCAACAATCAACGGAACGAACAAGAAGGAAAAATATTTTTTGTGCATTTAAAACAATGAGAAAAATCTTCTAGATGCTGGCTGGTTCTATAAAAAAAAATCTTTATGCAAAATATTTTTACCACAAAAAATGCAAATTTCTATCCATGGTTATATGCAAGTGAAACAAAGAAACTTTTTCATATTTTCATTAATATTATTTTTTCGTATGTGGGGCTGTTTGGTTATTAAGGAACATGTGGAGTGTTCGAATCCTTAGCAAGCTAAAAGCGTGCTCTAAAGAGCAGAGTTAATTGAGAGCAAGGCTCATCAGCATGCCCATCTAGAATATTTAAGATGAATCAAGCTCTCGAGAGCATACTTATTGCTTGTTAGGAAATGGATATAATAGCCTCGAATCATTAGAAGTGCAGTAGTATGGATAGAGTTTGTAGACGACCAAAGAACTATTGGAAGGAAGCTTTTGATGGAAATAGTGTTGCACTTGGAATTAGAAATTGACAAGTGGAAGCCAGCGATAGAGTCAGCTTCAGGCAACATCTGTGAGAGCTCGTGGATCACAATTGATCTTTACGACCAGCGAAGTAAGTAAGTATCGAAAATGTATAGTTTAATACTTTGCCATATAGTCGAATAACCCCCCGATAGCTCAGTGACAAGAGCATGCGACCAAAAATTATTGAATAAGGGTTTGAGCCTCAATCAGGATTCTTAATTCGGATTTGCACATTTTCTGTTATATCAACAGGATGTGGATATTTGACTGTGCTAGATTTTACATCAAAATTGTTAGTTTTCCGATACAACATGCAGGATTTGGACTCATATAACTCATTTTCTACCATACCTAATAACCAAACAACCCCTCAGATAAGAGAAAAAGCTCATTGACTTGTCTAAGGCGTACAAAGTTTTATATTTTTATGTAGAAAATTTATTATTCGATCCAATTTAAAAATTTTCAGAAAGCAAAATTTTGTTGTCTGATTTTTTATTGTTACTGATTGCTCGTCTCAGACAAATTTGTTCTTCTCAAGTTGTTTTGTAAAAGTACTTCTTATTGGATATTGCAAGTTTTTAATGTTTCATAATGAACTTAATTGGCAATTTTCTCACAATCTGATTAAGTTTTATTCATGAGAAAATTTTACTATTGACGATAGATTTTATATTTGTATAACTTATGAGAAGCTTAAGATTGTTATGGAATAAAAAGTTTAATTGATTTATTTGAAATTCTTATTAGAGAATCTTTGATTGGATATGAAAGTTTAGAAGTTTTATAGACAGTTGCTGATTATTTTTAGTAAATTGAAGTGACTTGGTAGCTGAATGGTTTGTATTTTGAGACTTAACTGTTTCAACACAGACTCAAGGGGTGCATGGGTTCGAGACTCAGCACAAGTAAAATTTCAAGTGTCCTTTTTCGAATATCATGATGTGAAAATGTGGTTAACAGCCTCAGTTTGGAAACTAATCTCTAATTTCAGTATAAACTGTCCTCAGTATGCAAAGAGACAGCTTTTAGGTACCGTAATGATCTTTCTGTATCATAAAAGCATACTCTTTATCTGTTGAGGTGTAGGCCTACAGAATGTGGAGGTCTGACACACCTTCATTCATTACATAGTCACATGACGAGAAAAACCCTAGTTTAGGCACTGCCTATAGATTTTTCGAAGTTCTACAGCATCCCTCAACTCCAAAAAATTATCATAATCAGTTCCCAAACCCTCGATCAGCTAGCTAACAACATGAAAATTTATTTAAGCCACCCTCACATACCAGAAAATAACAATAAATTTCCAAACTTCAACGGAAGGAAGACACAACCAGGCAAAAAAAAATTTTTTTAAATTGAAAATCGATTGAATGAAATTTTAATTTTGAATTATTATGCCATATGCTTCCATCCTTTATTTTTTTTTTGTTCCTGCATGTGCCAAAATATAATATCATATATGGATGTAAATTTATGAAGCATCCATGAAATTGGATGATGCTGCATGCGGTTAGGGTAAGAATAACTCGACTCATAAATGATATAAAAAAACGCATGGATGACCCGATTTTTTATGATAGTCGTAAAGCTCACCTGAATAAAAAAGTTTTCCATAGTCTTCATTGTTGGCGGAAAGGATTAAGCAACATAAAATGGAATCAACGAACAATGAGCACTAAAATAGTTTCCGTGATATGGTAACTTCTTCACTTCTTTTTTTTCACAATTGAATATTTATTTTAAGCCACTTGTTAGCTATTGAATGGCTGAACGTCGTTACGGAATGGAGAAAATAAAAATCCTTTCAATACTTTAACTAGCTTAATTTAATCAGCTTATCATGCTGTGAGTTATTTCTTTAAAGTTGTTTTGACACTTTTTCCTCTCTTCCTACCCTTTTTATTGTTTCCACAGAACTTAACTTTTTTTTTTTGGAAAACGCTCTTGACAACGTTAACGCGAAACTTTATTTTCTTCTCGTCTCTCGACGTCCAAACAATTCAACAAATGGAATCTGAATGAGCAGAATTTCATACATGGTGCATGATTTTATTTAATTCTTTCTTTCCGATTCTTTTACAAGCTTACCGCTTTGTTGAGTGGATGGATGGATAGAATAGCAATAGTTTTTAGCGTAGCTTTTGTGAATAGTTGTGAGATTTATGTTGTCACTTTGTCTATTTGTTTAATGCTTAGTTTTAATACTGCTCAGCCTTAGTTCCGCCCAGTTTAAGTGCCGTTCAGCTCTAGCTTCCTTTCTCAATTCGAACTTAGCTTTAGTAATGCTCAGCTTTAGGGCCGCTTAATTTTAGACCCTTTCACCTTTGGTCTAGCTTAGCTTAAGTCTCGCTCAGCTTTAATTTCGCTCTGTTTCAGTATCGTATAGCTTTAATTCTAAATTCGAGCTCAGGCTTAGCCTTATTTAGTGTTAGTATTGTTCAGCTTTAGTTCCGCTTAGTTTTAGTTCCGTTCAGCATAAGTCCCACGCAGCTCTAGTCTTGCTCAGCTCTGGTCCCGCTCAGCTCTGGTCCCACTCAGCTTTAGTCCCGCTCAGCTATAGTCCCGTTCAATTCTAGACCCGTTCAGCTAAATTCTTACTTAGATCCCGCTTAGCTTTAGTATTACTCAGTTTAAGGACTGCTCTGCTTAAGTAACGCTTAACTTCAATACCACTCAGCTTAATCTCCGTTCAGACTAAGTTCCATTGAGCTTTAGTACTGCCCAGTGTAACTATAACTCAGCTTTAGTCACGCTTAGCTTAGTTACGCTCAGCTTAAATCCAAGTCATCAACCTATAAAAATGCGCTTTAGCCATCAACTAATAAAATCACCTTCCATCAACAAAATTTTAGATTCTCTAGTGAATAAAAATATTTATCTGTATGAAAATGTCCAACACAAATACAATTACACATTTCCGTGTATTGCTTCATACTAGTATTGCAAGATAAACATCATTCACCACGAAAAGTCATATAGTGTCGCTTTGATGATTTGATTTGCGTCGATGATTTTGTGAATGCTCGCTTAATGTTGGAAGCGACTAGATATTATTATTGCCGGTCTCACTCTTCTCTAGTCGTTGTTGTGTACATACAATCTTTTTTTTTTGCCATTTGAATAAATTGTATGAAAAAAAAGTAGATTATGTACGGTGATGTATATACAATGTATAACAACAAAAAAAGGTGGATGGAAATAGACAGAGAAAGAAGAGTTCTATTAGATACATTCAGAGATATTCAACTCTAGTGTAGATTAAAAATGATTTAAGAACTTTGCTTTTGTATGCGAAAAAATAGCAATGCACAGTGATTCAAGTGCATCATTAAGAACTATCTTGATAGATCTAGGTGTCGTTTTTGTCATCAATTTTTTTGCATTATTGGAGGTACTTTCGGTGGTTTTTGTGATTTTTCCTGTTGAAGAATTTCAATAAAAATAGAAATGCATTATCAAGAGAATGTGAAGCTTTAAATCGTGATTTAAAAGTTGGTTCATGAATTTTCACAATTTTAATGACTTTAGAAGTATAATTAAGGGTGGTTTGGTACAGATCAGAATGCCGTGCATAGTTTTCAGAACAGTTTTTCACATGATTTTAACTAATTACCACACCAAATTTAAGTTAAGCGCTTTGCCGATTACTACTCAGAATCATCTTAGTCATAGTCATAAACCAGAGTTGGTATGCAGACAGATAGACTCGGTAAGAACCCGTCAAATCACGGCTTTTGCAGATGTCAGGATGCCTAATCTATCGATGAACCCTTCAATAAGTTGGTGATATCATCTGTTGGTTTCGGAAATCATGGCCCCATGAGACTTAAACACGTTATAGCAAAGCCTCTGAACAGCACAATACGGCAAATTTAATATCTCAAGTTTTGTCCCGCTTGGTTTTTGCTATTGACCGAAACTCGTCGTCACGTAACCATAAGGGCACCATCACGTTTTGTCGTTAATGCGGTCATGTCTGCTGCATAATGCTGCTTGCAATTCTTGAAAATTTAAGCTTCAGACATCTAGACATGTTAGATGACATGAGTGAATGACTTCCTAATCTGAAATTTTGAATACTTTTAATAATAATCCTGCTAGTTGACTTTTTAATCCAACTAAAAAAATCCTTAAAGTTTCAATCAAACAGCATCAAACATTCCCAAAATTCTCAAGCCTTTTTCCATTTCACTCAACCAAACAGATGTCATAGCTGCAGACATAATTTATGATTATGTATATGAGAATGATTTTTCATACTCACAATCATAATAATAATTTAATCTTTCATGTATGAATGAATATGCAGCTCATTTAGACCATCGTCATTGTCATGAATGAATATATGAATGCAGTATTTTAATTTATGTACATTTTTTATTGTATTTAATTATACTTGTGCTTTCTTTTGATTGTATGGTGAGAACAATGGTAACAACACTTGTTTAATTCATTGCCACTGTGGTTTGGAATAACATCCACAATGAATTCATATGCAATGCGTGGACAATAAAAATGCAAATTTAAACTATGCACCCCTTTTTTTTGGTATGTATGCACGCATATCTGTATGCGGTAAAATAAATGAAAATTCACATGTTCCTGTAGACATTAAATTCAAAAACTATGTTCATGTCAGCTTTTAAACTCAATTTTCATTGTGACTTTTTCCTTCACATCTGACATTATTATAACAGCTATTTCCATTCTAGTTAATTCCCATCATCAAAATTCATCATCTTGTGGCTTATGTCTCCTCGTTCTCTGCTTCTAGCTTGCTTCTGTGATTCTAGATGCTGATGTCGAGAAGAAGAACAATAGGCAAATGCAAACAGACACATAAATATTTTTTATATAACCACAAGCTGATTGTTTTAATTTTTCTTTCTTCTTCACTTCACAATATTTTCGGTGTTCGAGTCTTATCAACGAAAAATTTGTTTTCTTTTTGTGTGTCTATATTTATTTTGTGAACTTTGTAGCTATGCAATAATTTTTATTTTCACACTTTCTTGTTCCTTTAGTTGGGGTAGCGATGACTAGATGAAGGAATTTTGGTTGAGATAGGAAAATATCAATAAATAGAAGAAGTTACGTAGTTGCAATTTCTCGGATGTACTCTAAGAATATTAGATAACAACTTCACATTACACCCCCGTTCCCACTGATACCCCTCAATTTTCAGCTTCACATGGCTTCACAAAATGGCTTCACATGGCTTCCGTTCTTGTATCATCAAAGGAATTAGGTGTTTAAAATATAGATGTTTCTAAGTACCACTGGAGTAATGAGTACTTGGTTACTTCGGCCATACAGATCAACTGTGATGCAAGACCACTTTTAGTTGGAATCTGAACCTGGTTCTGTCGGAGGATATCTTATGTCAATTTCCAATAAAAATTTATAACTGTCTCAAATAGGATATACAATCGAATGTAATATTGAGTTTGCTTGAGTTAAATCACCAATGTAATCGATGATCTTCGGCTCCATAACAAAGGCTCTGAAAAATAATTTTTGTCAAGCAAATGATGTTCAAATAGCACTATGAGCAACAAAAGCAAAGCCTTCATCAAAATACACAGATAGTGACATGATGACCTGCATTTACAAAGGATATGAATAATTATCTATTTACAAATGTCCGACAAATTCCAAACAAATTCCACAAAAATATAGACTTAATTTTTGGTCGAGATTAACATAAAATCTGCTGATATTTCCCGGTTAGTCGCATTTTTCAACGTAAAATTTTGTCAAATTCAGCAATAATGACCAACAGTTCCATCAAAGCAACCTCGAGTCTTACAGTTGACAAGAGCGATGGAGCGATGCCCTAGTAAGGACAATAAGCTATATTGGTTTCTGGCATTCTGTTAAAGAACCAATTAGAATACTGAATTCCATCTCAAAAACATTAGAACATCAGATCTGTTCAAATGTGATTCATGATGTGAGAATTCTTACACCAAGCGTCTGTCTTTGAATCATGATCATGATTAGTCCGAATCGGAAAAAAATGATATCTATATCCATTTCTCAAAATCTGTCTCAAAGCATGGCCCAACGCTTAATGTCAACTCAAATAGTATATGGAACCAGGCCGCGTTATGTCATTCGATTGTATATGAAGTCGACTCTATGTAAAATCAACAAAATCATAATCAAACTAAATCCGGTTCTACATAGTCACCCCACAGCACTATCATTATGCCCCAAAATTGTGTGAAAAGCTGCTTTTTATCAACAAATTTATTACAAAACAGGTTGCAATGTCAGTGGTATTTTCATCATTTTAATTTGTATTACAATGTTACAAAACTTTCTACATTGTTGCTATCAATTTTGTGCTTGATAATAGAAAATGATTGTGCATTAACATTTCTGATGTCGAAAATTTTGTAATGCGTAATTTCTATAATCGTTAATAATAAAATGTAGTGTAGTTGCAGAAATATTTGCACAATTCTATTGAACGACCTTGTGTGCTGTGTGCAAATTCAGTATTGAGGTGAATGTTCTGCAAAATTGAAAATTGACCTCATTAAAAATCTTCGATTTATATTTCATAAATTTTATCGTCTATCTAACTTAATATTCATGAAAAACTACCTCAAGCTATCTAACAAAAACTAGGTCAGCAACAATATGAAAATTCAAACATCATAACTCAAGTCCCACATGAAAATTTTGAACATAAAATCCACACGATACATGACTAGATTTTCAATTTTCACACAAAAACCTTTAATTTTCAATATTTCACACTTGACATAAATCGAGCGAGGCGTGAAAATTTACTCAAATTAATTTTTTCCATTCCTCGAAGCTATAATTCTAACCACCTTATGCATTTTTATTCTCTCATCCTATAACAATATGTATGTAAAATCCACAGCATGTTCACCACAAAAATTGAAATAGAAAATCAAAGTGTCAGGTTCGTAAATTCAACTTGCATGCTTCAAGCATAATATTCTGCGCAATTGAATTCGTGAAAATGAAAGCTATATCAACATAGTGAATAAAATTTTTATGGAATGGATGTTTAATTTGTAGTAAAACGTATGTTTTAATGGCTATGAGCTGGATGAATAGAGGATTTGTGGTTTTTTGGGAGAGGTGCATGGAAGTCTAAGCGACACAAATGAAAATTCTATGTCTATGCTTAGTTATGGATATAATTTGTGATGTCTAATGAAATTCTGATTATGAGTTGCTAATGGCTGCTAACGGAAGACTTAAGGGATTCGTGGCTGAGTCTTTCTCATTTGTGATGCTTGGAAACTGATATTTGTGATTCTTGGACGATAAGAATCGAGCTTATCATTCAACATCTTCAAATTCAGAAATTGCATCTTTTCCGGTCAGTTGCTTAAATTCTTAGCTTCAGACTTGGATGGCACAGGTCGTAGAAATGTTCTGATATCCGGTTCAAGCCAGTGTGACTTCGACCTTTGTCTGGTTTAACTATGACCTTAGGCTATCGTGACTTTGACCTCAGATCAGAGTGGCTCTGATCTCAGAACAGCGTGACTCTGACCTATGGCCAGCTTAACTCTGACATTTGATTAGCTTAAATCTGACCTATGACCAGCTTAAATCTGACCTATGGCCAGATTGACTCTAACCTCAGACTAGCAGGACTCTGATCTCAGGAAAGCTTGACTCTGTTATCAGACTAGCATGACTCTTTCCCCAAGCTAAACTCGATAATATCCGAATTTTCCATCATTTCTATGACATGAGCTTTCTGTGAGAAGCTTCAATTGTATATTGATAGCTCTGCTGTTTTAAAGCTCAACACATCATGTTCCATTCTTTACAACCACCTCAAAAATATTGCCCTCAAAAGTTCACTTCACTTCCTCACAGCAATAATAATGTCAAAGACCCACTACCATTTTTCATACAATATCCGCCTCATTTAAGGGATTAAATTCAACGATTTAATGGATGAATTTTAAAACACCTCGCATTAAATTACAGCAAACGATAATAATTAAAGAATTACAAAACAATACTCGGTAATGATTTAAAGTATCATACTGTAATGAATACAATTGTATATAGTAAGCGGATAAGCTTTATAATCCCAAATTAAAATATTCAGGTGCAATCGAGTGCAATGAATTTGCATAAATATTTAATTTAATAGAAAAAGCTTCCTTCCTTTTGACATGCAAAAAGATTAATAAAATATGTGTGCAGTTTACGGAAGCGACAAAAAGGTATGTGGAGTTTAGGTGGCTCGGTCATGAGTTGAGGTTGCTCGGTCATGAGTTGAGGTGGCTCGGTCATACGTTGAGGTGGCTCGGTCATTAGTCGAGGTGGCTCGGTCATTAGTCGAGGTGGCTCGATGTTGAGTCGAGGTGGCTCGATGTTGAGTCGAGGTGGCTCGATGGTGAGTCAAAGTGATTCGGTGGTGAATTGACGTAGCTCAGTGGTGGAATCGTTTCATACTTCGGTACCTAATTATTATGATACTCAAAACTCTACTCAAACTGACAAAAACCAAAATTCTTGCAACCACACCAAAATGACTCTTAATTCCGCTCAAATAATTGAAATATAAAGTATCAGCACAGTCCATAAAGTTCTTTTGTTCGCAATAAATATCATTGATGGCCTTGACATAATTCCTCACATCAAAAAAATGTGCTATGTACAAGAACAAATAAAAAATATGGCATGTACATATTCAAAATGGCAAATCAAGTGACGGAAAATATCATTATTGTGTCGCTTTTGTTGGCTGCTGATAGAACCAGCTGAAGAGAAACGAGAGTAAAATAAAAAGTTTTGTGCATTAATTATTTTTTATGCTTCTTTTTTTTGTCAGTGCTGTTGCTTTTGTTTATGATGTGTATATGTTCCTATACTTGACATCAGTTACATATAAAGCAACATAAATGCGCATAAAGTTAAGGTGACAGAAATGATGGCATGCTGTTCTGAATAATGTTTTGCTGCTTATGTTCAGCATCATAGATACTGTAATGGAATAAAAATGGAAGTATGAAGAAGCTTGTCTGTTTTAAGATTGACATATGTGGATATAAAGTTTACCAGCTTTAAGGATATCATGTCTGAAGGGAAAACTGCTTGTTTTTTGTTTGTCCTTCCGCGAAATTGTATTTATAACAAAAATATCACAGCATGTAGGTGCAGCTATATGAAGAACATTGTCATGGATAAACGTGGGCGCTGTAAAATTATCATTTTCACTGGTTGCGATTATAAAGGAATTTAAGTACTCATAAAACAGCATAAAGTAAACTTTACATCAAAGGATTCATTCTGTATGAAGAAAATTCAAAAAGATATTAATTTTCTTAAGATATCATCGTTTCAAATGTCAATCCCTATGTAGGCAGAGCATAACCCTATGTGGGCAGTTTTGTGAATGCAATAATAATGTCCTTAAAGCTGTAACCAGTTGATTGACTAAATATCTGTAAGCTATGTTATTTTTCGAGATTTTGGGTTTGATTCTGAATAATCTAACAAAGTGGTGGACAACCTTTTATTTTTCTCGGCACACCTTGATAGTAAGTTCTAACCTAAATTACAGATGGCATACGGTTCATGGCATTTTCAATTTTTTTTGAGGGCACACAGGATGCCAACCAATGATCAGACACACGAATTTATCTTCTCTACTCCTGATAGTTTTGTAGTTGGAGAATACTCAATTTTTTGTGCATACTCATAAGCGAGCTCATTGTTTGTTCAGACTAAAAATTCTTTTAATGCTTAGAATATTGTAGCACCTAATTACAAAGCGCAGTAGCTTAAACTGCATGTGATTACTCATCATCTCCACACTTACTCACCCATAGCAACTAAAAGCTTTTTCCAAAAGAACTTTCATCATTTTTACTAATGTAAAATATGAATTAATCATATGACACAATGAATAGTTAACGGAACGATGAGGGAAATGATGATTGATATTATGAATAAAAGGGGACGCAAGAAATAAGCATGCGAAAAAAACACGAGAATAATCTATCATCATCAGCAACTTTTAGTAGCACGAGTTAATTACCTGTCTTCATTACATTTTTTTCGTTATCCACTCAGTTATGCATATTCATACATATTTTTATATCTACAAGGGATCACAATGATTTTTCAGATTTTTTTTCTTCTTCCCATCTCCTCATTGTGGCCAATTATGATGGTGGTTTGGATGAAAAACAAAAAAATTGTCTGTCATGAGTCATGACACTGCGTGACTGCTTTTGTTGCTCTTATTTTAACATAAAAACTAATTATTTTTTATGCTTTAAAATCTTTTTTATTTTGGTATCTAACAACCTCATCAAGTCACAGAATGAGGAGGAGAAAAAGTTAAAAGTCAACGTTCTGCCTTTTCCTGTAAAAGAAGACATTCTCGCCAATTTTTGTGAGCAATGTTGATTCATTAGTGCAATTATGAGCCTCAACATTGCGATGCAAAAGTAATTGTCGGCTTTTCTATCCATTGTTTGTGTTACACATCTATTGCCTGCCTTCTTTATATTACTTACATGCCTGGACGAGCTGCTGATTTTCTGGAAATTTGCACACACGCTCTTTTTTTTGCTGATATGTGACTTGATATATGAACAAAAGATGAGTTCTATTGCGGAAAAAATTGTCAGGTTAAAAGAATGTCATTAAAGTTCTTTAAACTCAATAGCAAGTAAAACAAAAACAGAGATTTTCTTTCATTGATTAAAAATTTCTTTTGAAATTTCATTTTATTTTCTGTGATTTTTTTAATTATTTACAGTTATTCTTTTGATTAATGTATTAACAATCTACGGTAAATCTACTTACTTAAAGACTTTTTTTAGGTTCTAATTCCTTTTGGGGTATTTTGTGAGATTTATTTGGTCAGAACATTATGGAGAGAGATTGATTTCGATTCGAATTTTGTATGAACCCCAAATAAAATTCAAATCGACTCCGAGGTCTGGCCATAGATTTTATATAATTGAAAAATGTAGAATTCGGGCAAAAACTGAATGTCTGCATTTTCTGAAGTATTGATGCAAAAGCCTGCATTTTTCGACTTTAATTTGTCCTGATTTGGACGAATCCAAGAAATAAGAATGTGGTTTGTAGTAGAGACTTGAACATATGTTAACCAAATAGCGTCTATACATTCATAATGCTTAGACACTCATCTAAGAATTATATGAACGAAATTGCAAAAATTGTAAAATTGTTGTTTATCAGATGAGTGTCTGATTCTTGAAAATTCATTGTCTTATACAAAAATATTAAAAAATTTCAAGATTTTGAACTGGTTATTGGGATCAGTATCTCTGATATATCTTTGAGCATTCCTCAAAAACGTCAAACTATTTAATGAATCATAAATAATTATTTGGATCAGTTCTACAACATGGATTTAAACCCGGATGGTGCACAATATCTTGGTCTACCCAGATGGCCATCGTTTTGGCGGCTTAATGACAGTTCTATGCGAAATTCTACTGTAAATCGACCAGAAACTAGCCTGGTGTTAAATTGTTTGTCCTTCCACGAAATAACTTCATTCTTTAACACAACAAAAAACTCTTAAATTGCTAGGGTATATCTTAGAAATCACCCCAAGATACATTAAAGATTAGATCTGTACTTTTAAAATCATGCTTCACAAAATGCTTAAATTTTCAGATGCGTCACAAAAAGTATGGCGACACACTAAATTTACACTAGATTAGATATGTGGTTTACTGTGTCGTTATCAAAAAAGATTGACAACATAGGGAGTAGTTTGATATTAATCTGTAATTTCCTATATTTCTACAGTCAATAATTCAAAAATTCATCAAAATCAACACTTGACCATTAAAATCTCACAAAATTTCCCACAAGGGGATTCTTAACGTCATTTACGGATTCTCTACTGTTTATTAATAATATTAAGAAAATTATTCATGTGAGATAAATTATATTCACATATTCGGTTTTTGTGTTACATTTAGTTGTATGTTCTTTTTTATTCACTGCGAAAATAAAGTAAAGCAGAAATGTGGAAAACATTTGTTTTTGTGGATTTAGATCAGGGTTCTTTGAACTTTTTTTTTGTAGGCCTTCCTTTGGTTTCAATTACGATTTTCACATTATAAAGTTGAAACGTCATTTTCATGAATTTTTAAATATAGAACTTTTTCGGTACGCTTTTATCCCCTCATTTTTGGTGCTGTATTTTATATCTGTTCTTAAAAAAGGGAACCAAAATTGTGAAATGAAACTCAAGCTGCGTTCACAAATTGAGATTTATATTTAGAAAGTTTTAGTGATTGGGGGAAATGATAAAAAATATTTTACGTATTGACGGAAAATACATTTTAAGATCTTATCACAGAAGGCTCAATTTATTTCCGTAGAAAGCACACAGTAGGTGCGGATTTTTGTTACAAAAAATGATTTTTATCTCATTTTGCAATTTATCATTGAAATATCGATTTAATGGGGATGAAATTTGCAATGGATGGGGATTCAATTATTTGATAAATATTATGTTGCAGAAATACTTGGAAAGTATCAGAGTTCAAGGAGATATTAACAGCATGCTGTGATGCCTAAAGATTCATTGATGAGATGTAGGCTTTTCTAACTAAAGTAATTTGTCAATAGTAGGATAAGACTTGAGTCTAGAAACATTATGATATCTGAACATGTCTTCTTCCGAACATCCAAATCGATGTAGAGACTGGATTTAATTATTTTTGACATTGAAAAGCACATTTAGAAAACCCAAAACCAAACTAGCCAAGCTAGACATATCTAGAACCATTTAAATCCAATTAGATCATTTAAATTTCATTTTGATCATTTAAGACTGATCCAGACCAACTATGTTCCTTTATACATTTGAATCTATATGTATCTCAGCAAATGTATTGTGTCCTAGGGTGTGAAACTAATCAAAACTGATAATAATGATATTGATCAGTTCCATACCCTTAAATTTGTCTTAATCTTGGTTAAATGGGTTAGATCAATATTTGTGCAGGTCAGTGCAGGTCTGGATTGGTCTCTCGAGTAGAAAACCTGACATAATGTCTAGTTATCAACTATAACTACGTTCAGCTTTTGAAATTTTCTCCAGAACGCTCCGTAAAATTTGTCATTAGTCAACTTTAGATCTAATTACTCAGATCTGGATATGTATGCGTTACAAAATTGACAGTTACTGAGATATAGGATATTTTTACGACTATAATCCAAGCCAAAGCTCGAATTCCATTCAGATTTTGACTAATTAAGTCCGCTTAAGTTGATTCCACTCCATACAATATTCAAGTCGACTTTGAGTTCTGATTCGAGCTATTTACTCAAATCTAAATCAACAACACTGCCAAATATCTTGAATATTTCAATATTTTGTCCAAATCCACCAAAAACATGTTTTCTTCCATTTCATACTTAGTAAAACAAGACTAACCTAAATTTAATATTTACTCATCGATCACAATTAAATTTTCATTTTGAGCTTCTTATTATTTTAGAATAAAAAATTATTCTATATGCTGATAAATATTTGAAAAATGATTTAACAATAAACTTAGACAACAACTTAGTAGATTTTCATAAAAAAAAGAGAGTTCAAGGACAGAATTACGATAAAAAGGATAAAATTTATCATCATTAAATTTCTATTGTATATCTTTGGTTCACTTAGCTGTAGTTATCAAATGCATTTCAATCTCTTTCTTAAAGAGACCAAAAAAAGTTTCAAATTTTCGCTTATTTACAAAAAAACAGGAAAGAATTTTCATTTCCATTTCCGTCGATTACTTTATTTACGATGTCAACACATCATAATAACTTCTCTCATTTCGTCCTCCTTCCTTTTTTATTTATTTACGAAGAAGGAAGTAAAATTTAATATATATGTGATGAATATATGCCGAAGAGTCTTCGATATACTCATCATTTATTGAAAAACTTTTCAATTGAAAAAGTTTGATTTATTATATCGAAAAAAAAAAGTTTTTTTATTTCATAACATTTTCTTCTATACATTCTCGCTTACGTGTTTATGCATAATGTAGTGACGCTCGTGTTATGAAATAAAGAATCTCTCATGTCATCCATCCATTCTCAATATATTTTGGTTGCCTTTAAAAATGTTTACTCATATTGAGTTTTGTGTGATATTTCACTCAATTTGTGTGTGTTTTTCTGTCATTTGCTATTGTGGATATGCTGGAAATTGCTAGGAATTTATGGGATGTTTGGAGTCTAGATGTCGAGCTAGTTGGGATTTTATGTATGGATACAAATAGTTTGTATTGAGGCTTTACAAACCCGAATAACAGAAGTCGATTAATCGATCCAAAATCTGGATCCAGACCGACGTAACTCTGACTTTGTACTGGATTTGGTTTATATCCAAAATCCTCTGACCAAGTCATAGTCAAGAAGGTCTAGGTTAGATTTTTGATTGATTAGCCGTTTTGTACTTTTGGGGATAGGTTTCAATTTAGTGACAAAATTCTAAAGAAACCAACATCAGCCCTGATCAATATTTAGTAGAGCTGTCCATAGAAAATTTTAGGTGAAGTTGACTGATCTCTAAATCGATTGGATTTTGTATAGAAAAGTCGACAAGACTCCATATAAAATCGAATCGAGCAAGATTCCAAATAGAATTGAGTCGACTTCGAGATCTGGAAGTTATTGTAACGATTCTCGGTGACCTAGAATAATGGATGCTGCTAAACATTGATAATTATGTCCAAAGTTGCAAGTCATATTTAAAGAAAATTCCCTAGTTGTATCATGAAAGCTTTTGCATTTGTCTAGGCATAACACATTTCTAGGACCGTTCATTTATTACGTTCAGGAAAGGGAGGGTGTTAGTCCTCAATCGATCTTCTTAGACAACTTTTCAGTTTCCTATATTCCCTTAAATTTAAGACTTCATTAGTCAATAACCCTAAAGACAACTACGACATTAGATCATCGAATCAATACCAAATATCCATAAATTCCTAGAAAATCCAAATCCACCAAATCTTCACTGTGATCCATAATGCATTCAAAGTAATTTAATATCTTCATCTCGCACATCCAATATTAAATTCATGAGAAATTACATCATTTTTTGGAATAATATGTATGAAGTGAGAATTCCTTGCGGCATATGTTTATGTTCGTATAGATTTTTACGAATGTTCACAAAAAAAACATGAACAAATACACATAATAATTTATGTATACATGCTTATATCAAAAAAAGAAATCTGCTGATTGGAAATACATGAGCAGTTCTGATATCATTTTCATTTAGATTTAAAATTCAATTTTCCAAAAGCTCTCTTGATGTATTACAAAAGATCATGTGGCTTTCCTCGTAGTTGTTTGTGATGAGATTTTGGCACGAGCACTCTTTGTCGTTGCATGTTGTTGTCGATTCGAATTTATTTGCCTTCTCGTACTTCTTAGTTCATAAACACTATTATTATTATTATTATTATTACTACTACTATTATTGTTAGAATTAGTAGAATTAATATTATTATTGGAATTGTGATTTATTTCAGTCTGATTATTTAACATTAATTCATCGTGGAAGGCTAAAAAGCCAAGTTGTGGATGTGATGCCTCATTGAGGGCCCTTGAGCGTATACACGCACGATATTGATCAGCAGACATTTTTTGACCGTTTTGTGAACCGGAACAGATCTTTAGTTGGTTGTGGATGGAAAGAAAGAATAAAAGAGAAGAAGAATAAAGGAATGAGACCGGAATTTAATAGAATTAGGATATATCCATTCATTTTCTGTCTAGATTGAGCAGGGTTGGATGATATTGACAATTTCATCAATATCCAACCCTGCACAAAATCCTAAACAGTTCCAGTTGAAAGAACAGAAAATGCTTTTAATGTTTCTCACCTTCGGATGCCAAATGTGAAATATTCCAGGATCGGTCGCTCGAATTACTTTAATATTTGACCTAACATATTTACGATATAACATTACATCCTCATATCCCCAACTTTGCATGTAAAATGAGAAGGAACAAAAAACAAGAGATTTATTGAATTTTAAATCCAAAAGCTAATCCAGTTAAAATATTTACCCAACACTCTCCTCATCGAATCCTCGAACCTTAAGGAAATCAGATCGATATTGGCATGTCATACCGTAACCAAAGTCACGCCAAAATCCAGTATCTCTCGAGATTACAAGTTGATCCGTTTCAGATGGCATTTCTTTACCTTGCAGCGTATAAACTACGTGTGGATTATACAGACTGAAAACTACCGGATAGTAAACCTGAAATTACCGTAGATAAGAAGACGATAAAATGGAAATATAATAAAGAGAACGGAAGGTTTTTATTTGTGTGTGTGCTGAAGAAGACAACACGAGGCTCGTAATGAATTTTTTGTTGGATTAAGTGGACATAGCGCATATTAGTTCAAGCTATAAGTTAGAGACCAATGTTTTTTGTGGTTACATTAGTCATTGGCAGAGTACAGTGATACTCCAAGCATGGCACCAAGCATGTTGTACCTGCGCCGTATCACTGTATCATCATGTCTTCCACTATGTCGTACCCCGATGCACCTGTGCCATATCCTCACCAGAGAAATCGCTTACCAGCTGATCTAACCCTCTTTCATTAATAGCTTCACAAACTCTAAACAGCCATAAAGACCAAAAAAGACAAAATGAATCCATAACCTCAACAAGTTCTCCCAACAGAACCTTCATCACAAAACAAAAAAGAATGGAGAAAGGAATTCATTAAAATGTAATGAGGATTTTTTATGTTCTGCGGCAGTAGCCGGTCACAATCAATGTTGAGCTTATGGCTTTATTTTAGTGTACATATAAATGTTGATAGTGGGAACTATCAATTCAGAATGAAAGAGGGTTTGGACAAATTGAACACGGAAATACAATATCATAAGAGGATGAGAATCCTATACATTTATGGCTATTTCTTCTTCATCACGAGCTCATCGATTCATCTCAATAACTCACTTTACGATTTGGCTTAGTATTCCATCGACATCGGTCTAGGAATTTTGCACTAAATACAATATCCACATCGCACATAAAAAGTAAAACGTCCTTATTATTCTTCCCTCGACTTTTATCCTCATTCCATATTTGCTCCGCACCAACTCGAAGTCCTTTTGCTGTTATTGCAGTCATTATATTGAAAATTAAGTGTATGGCGATCATGTAAAAGGAAGAGAAACAAGAAAAAGAAGTAGAAGAAATGCAATTAAATACTTCCGAACGTTTTTATGTCTGTATTTTGGGAAAATATAAAAGCTATTGGAATAAAGTAGAGGAGTTTGTGAAAAATCACAGATAGCATGGATACCAAGTGCATTCTTGCCAGACAGATTGAGTCTTCTTTATTGCCAGGTAATGTTGTTATCTGATTTGTTGTGAGGTTTACTTTTAATTTGACTATGGATTGTCATGATTCCAAGAAAAAATACTTTACTGTATGTAGCTAGACCACAAATAATCTAAATCTTATCTGGATCTTATGATAAAATGTAATTTTCAAGGTTACTTTGATTTTCATAACGTTTATTTGAAATTCAATTTATATTTATGAATTCTACATAGTTGAGCACCCCTTTTCATACAAATATTCATTTTTCATTTGAAATTCGAAGAATAAACATCGTAGATTTATTTTACAATCCGTAAATCATCAAATTTTACAACATTGTGGCCAGCAAAGACAAAATGAAGTCGTCTATCCAAAAATGCACCATCCAAAATGTCTCACGTGGTTACTTACCTCTAGAAAACGTTTCATTTAAGGCTAATAATTTTAAATTGGAAGAATAAGCACTTTTCTGAGCAACAATACGTTTCATAATTTGTCGTGCCTCAGAGAGACCATCCTCGCCAAAATAAACGACCGTTAACTGAACACGACGGTCATTTTTAAGAGCAATTTTTACAAATTTATCCATAAATCCTTGAAATGTTGCTATACGTCCGGATAGCGGTAATATGATGTGAATTATTTCCTTTTCGGCAGTTTTGGGAAATTTTTCTATTTGTATTGTCTGCAGTGGTGCAAACGGTCTCATAACAATAATTTTTGTCGTACCATGATCATTATGATGTGATGACGATGATGATGGTATTGGATTATTTGTCTTATTATTCATTTCTTTCGTACGAAAATAAAGTTCATATTGTGTACCAGTTGTTGGCTCGTTACGATAAATTCCTTCAATAAAATCATCCAATGTATATCGATGATTCGGAAGGGTTGCATTCTTATTTAACGACTCTAAAGCTCTATTGAGAGCGTCTAGAAGATCTTTTCGTTTATAGCCAATTGGCTTCTCAACTACACGCTTTCCTAAACCTAAATCTATTGGATATACTCGACTAAATGTGAAATGATTGAACGGTACCAATTCATATTCATTATTCATTGACATTCCGTGAAGTATTTCGGCATTTCCGACTTGTCGACGAATATAATTTGTACAATCTAGTTGATACGATGCTGATTGCTGCTGTTGTTGGGGTGATGCTGATACTGATGTATTTAGTGCCATCAGCTGATCTGATATTATTGCATTGTCTGTGGAATTGAGAAATTATGTAAATATTGTCAATAAGAAGTTGTATGCAAATGACGTCATGATTAGTAGACATCATTTACGTACGACCCTAATTAAGATTCTTACTTCTCAGCTGAAACAGCTCTAATTTAAGATTTTTAATCTCAGCTTTAAGCTTTGCAATTTCTTGCTGATTTTCTTCTTCCCGTTGTTCCATTAACAAAGCATGTTGCTCCTCATTACGCAGAGACGACCGTACTGGATGTGAAATAGCTACATTCGGATTTCAAGTGGTGATATAAAGAAAACTTTCTAATACGAAGAATATCTTAATTAATTAGCCTACCCTCATCGATTCCATTGTTGTCTAGAGCACCGCTAAGTCCGCATTTTGATAATGCTAAGAGTGATATTAAAGTCACAGAGGAAATCAACAGCAACATTCTGGCCAATATTGTTATACCCATGTTTATTCTCAAAGGAAAAGTGTCACATTTTTTGTCATTATTGAGTTTTCTGGAAAAGATAAGAAAAGATTTGGAAAATGTTAATTAAATTAAATTATTTAGGAAATTAGTGTACTAAAAAGATGTGATTGAGTAATTTTAATGAGAAGAATTTAATAAGAATTTTTATCATTAAGAAAATTAGAGTAAAATGCTGAAAATTTAATAATTTTCATGATTTTTCACAAATTGATCTCAACAATCCGTTAAATAACGGTTAAAAATTTGAATTTTCAAAATTTACTGGTTGCATAATTTTCAGGGTAAATTTCTGGAATTTTTGTGAATCCGCCTGACCAAAAAAATTTCATCATTGTGAAGAAGTCTGAATTTATTTTTGATTAAAAATATTATTTTCTTTATTTTTTACGCTTTGTGGCTTCCATTATTATCCAAATCAATTGTAAGTATCAATATCGGAACTGTTAAAAGCTGTGTAAAGTGAAGGAAATGACAAAAATGTCATGTGAAAGTTAAAATCGTCAAAAAAGTGCAACAAGTGAAATCAAAACAATTACTCGACCTCTCCTACATTTCTATAAAATTCCGAAACATTACGTTAATTACTAGTACATTAAAAATGAATCATCTATCGGCTGATCAACATTGTGAAGTCAAAAATGTCAATTTTTATGGAATATTCCGGCATGTTATGAGTCATCAAGTTTTGATTTCCACTTATGACATTAATTTGTATTTTTTTCGCTGTATCTTCCAGCGAAGATATATTGCTATACTTACTACTCTTATCTTCAATATCGTACATACACATATAAATACAATGATATTAATATTCATACGCAAGCAAAAATAAAAAGTCCATAAAGAAAATCTTATTGTTTCTTTTAAAGCTGATTATTATTATTAATTAATGCATTCGTCGTAATTTCTTCTTCTTTCTCTCTTTGTAGATATATAAACAACATCAAATTCATTGTCTGAACTACATAGATAACTAATAAAAACAACGCACAATATGGCAGATCAAGGATCATCAAATGGAGCGTAAGTTATGAGCCATACATAAATATTTATGATTATGCTTCGTGATTGCTTTTCGCAAAATTTTCAACTTAATTTACTGTAAAACTCTTGTTGCTGTTGTGAAGCAACAAGTTTTGATGAGATGATGACGTCACTTTTCGTTTTACAATCTTTTGTATATTTTTTGGACGGTGACGATAGTGTTAATGGAATTCTTACTTTATTCATATTTTTTTATGGACATAACACAGTTCATTTGTTATGGATTCTTGACATTTTCATAGTTAAAGTTGCAGAGTTGTTGAAATGACTGTTTTTATAAGTTTTTTTTATGAGTGATTTTACCGGTGTATTTAGTTATTAAAATTGCCTTGCAATTTTGTTGGGATTTCCCATGCTACGGACATTTCAGTGTCGAAAAAAGTCGACATTTTTGAAAAAAGTCGACCTGTGTCGAATTTGGAATTTTTTTGCATATTTTTGTCTAATTTCAACATAATTAATCATTTATATTAGCTAAATATTGATCTACAAACAAGAATTGTTCAATTAAACCTTGTTTTTCAATAAAAATTAACTAAAATTATTGAAAATTTGACGGTTATTTTGAAATTCAAACGAAAAATAACGGCTAATTTCGACATGTCCGTAGCATGGGATTTCCATATTTCATTGGAATTAATTAAACAATTTATTGTGATAATTTATGTGTTAGCATCTCAATGTCGTAATTATTATTTAGTGCTTAGATGAAGCTTAGATATTGACTTTATAAATATTGAAATGAATTGAAATGAAATTTTTAACGAATTTCCAAAATTCAATTCAATTCAATTCCAAATTAAATTTAGAATGAACCGAACTTAAATTAACTTTTTAACGACTTTTCATATTTTAAACTGTATCGAATTTAACGACTTTTTAAAATTCAAATGAACCGAACCAAAACGATTTTATAACGGCTTTTTCAAATTCAAATGAACTGAACTAAAACGAATTTTTTAACGAGTTTTCAAACTTAAATGAAATGAACCGAATTTAACGACCGTTTAAAATTTGAATGAATGAAACTAAAACAAGCTTTTTAAATTCAAATTAACTTCTTAACGACTTTTCTAAATTTAAGTAAACTAAATTCAAATTTTAACGACATTTTATAGTATTAAATAGACCAAACTTAATCAAATTAAATGCAATAAAACAACACTGCAAACTATGTATGAACCATAAAATTATAATGAGTAACAGTAATTCCAACATTTTGTTAATATTTCCCCTTATCATTAATTTTACGATAAATATAAAAGAGAAAAATTTGTTAAAATCACAAATTTACACCCCAATAATCAAGAAGCTTGTGCTTTACCCCAAACCAGTCATCATCATCATCATCACTATTCAGTCTTGATCTTATCAGAACTTTTCCTAACCGCGCACCTTTTTCGTGTTTTCCAAAAGAAAATTTTCTGTTTCTTATTTTAAAAAAGATTTTTTTTTGCATGAAATTTGAATTAATTTGCATAAATTTTTTTTTGTTGCTTTCTTCGCCTTTATGTCCTTCAAAAAACATAAAATTACCATAAAAAATTAACCACATCTTACAATTATAAATGAATGAATGAAACAATTTAAAAATCAAAAGTTTTCCATCACTTCCACCTCCTCCAAACAGCTCGGCGAGTAATGCAAAGAATAATCGATTAACACAAACGCAACAAAAGGTCGACGAGGTTGTTGGAATTATGCGTGTGAATGTTGAAAAAGTATTGGAAAGAGATCAAAAATTATCGGAATTGGATCATCGTGCTGATGCATTACAACATGGTGCCTCACAATTTGAACAGCAAGCTGGTAAATTAAAGAGAAAACAGTGGTGGGCAAATATGAAAATGATGATCATTATGGGACTTATTGGAGTTATTTTATTGATAATCATCATAGGTGAGTTTGATTAAAACTGATTGTTTTGTGTGTCTTTCGAGGACGAGGACTTTAATATGGAAATGGAAATAATTTTAAAGTTTATACTTGGATAGCACAAGTCGGTTGATTGATCTGAAATCTGGCACTAGACCGGCATGACTCTAACTTAACGACTGACCATTTGAGAGCATGGCTGAGCACAAATAGCCATTCCAGCCGTGCTCAATCATGCTTATTTAACTATTGACCATTCCAGAGCATGAACGAGCATAATTGACCATTCCAGAGTCATGCTAACTTGACTAGTGACCTAGTATGACTCTAGAATGGACAGTCGTCAAGTAAGCATGACTGAACATGCCTTGTATGGCTCTGGAATGGCCAGTCGTCAATCAAGCATGACTGAGCACTGCTGGCATGACTTTGGAATGACCAGTCGTCAAATTAGCATGACTGAGCATGGTTGTATGGCTCTGGAATGGCCAGTCATTAAATTAGAATCAAGTCGACCTGAACTCGAATTTTGAATCAACCAACCGATTTGTCCTATTCCTGTACCTATGTATGTGTCTTACTAATTATTTGTAACTTGTGCCCAAAAAAAAATTGTTAATTTTAATAAAAATTAATTTTCACATTTTTGCTTCTAACAAAATATTTATGCATAAATTTTCAGCCTAACACTATATCTGTTTACACTGATTATATAATATTTTAATTACTATTCCTTTTCATGCTTTTCCTCTGTACATGCAACATAAATAAAACATAACTAACATAACATAATTGTACTGTAAATATATGTATGTATGTCTGTGTCTGTTGATGGTTGATAAGACTTCTAACATGTGTTTTTGGATTTGTATGAATTAATGCTTTATAGGTGGGGTTTGGGTAATGGAAGGTGTGGAGGGTAAAGTGCAATTTGAAATTCTGATTTTAAATATTATTTTGACCGTTATTTTTTCAAATCTTCATTGTCCGTTATTTTTCAAAAATTTACCTAACTGTTGATTTTTCAAATATTTTTTGACCGTTACTTTTTCAAATTTTCTTTGACCGTTAAATTTTAAAAGCTTCGTGTCTTTATATTTCATATAATTTTAATAATTTTTCCAATATTCACTTCACAATCAGCATACGTAACGTCTATTGACACACAATTTAACTCCCAAAAAGCAAATTATTTAGATAAACTAACCAAAATCTGATAATTTAACATTAAATTTCTCAGCAATCAAATTTATTAACAAAAACCATACTGCAATTGATAATATTTAATTATAATCTCGTGATACAATATCTAGTGGGGTGATTATTTAGGCCATTGTCGAGTTTAGTCACATAAAATTTCTATGGAAAATTTATCATATTCAAAATATATTTTAATTGAATTTTATCCCAAAAATTGGATTTTGTGTGTGCAACATGCAAACAATGAATATGAATCATTAGCTGTCCATTTGAAAATAATAAATCAAAAAATATATATTCGACCTCTTGTTCCTAGCTCCAGCCTAAATTCATATTCCGTTGTTATAGGAAAATAATCAGGAACGAAAAAAAAAAAGTTTTTCATTTCCATTTTCCTTTTTTTATTTCATTGGATATGAAAATCTCGGCACGTAGAAAATGTAGTTGAGAGTATGTTGCGTAACCATTTCGCATAGCATATAGAATTATGTTGAAAAAATAAATCAAAAGCTTCTGCTACATAAATCAAACGTTTAAATCAATATGCTTTCTGCTCAATATACGTGAGCGACTTGCTCCATTTTTTTTTTTTTTGTATCAAGCGCATTTTTTTGTGCGTTTTGGGGAATTTGATGATTGGAGATTGTCTGTTTGAGGTTGTGGATGAATCAGAAGCTTTTATTGATTTATATTTGCAAGTTTTTTCTTTAAAATCGTCAAAAAGTTGCTTTAAAGCGTTCAAATCAGTCAAATTTGCAGTATAAGACTTTAACTGTTTTTTGAAATTTGAATTTTTATGAAATCCGTCAATATTGATTAGTTTTTAACGGTTTTTCTACATTTGAATTTTCATGAAGTCCGTCAAAATTGCTTAGTTTTAAACGATTTTCCAAAATTTAAAATTTCTTGAAATTCATCAAATTCGTTAAAAGCTCATAACGGTTTCTGAAAATTGAAATGTTCATGAAATTCAAATCTTGAAAAGCCGTTAAAATTTAAACTTTTGAAAACCGTTAATTTCCCAAAATCTTTTTTTGATTCAATTTCTTTAAAATTCTCAAATGCGTCTTCATCTTAAAAGGTAAAGCATCCTTTTCACTGCCTTTATTGAATATATAAATTATATAAATGCACAGTTTATTTTCCTACTAAATTTATGTTATTATATCGATTTCAATTTAAAATGTATTCATCTTTGATATAGCAAGAAGATTGATATTTTGTTTCTGTTTCGTCATTGAGGTATGATAATAAGTATGTATGGAATATAAAGCTGTTCATAGATATTATGCAAATGTTATAATGTTGCGGCAATGTAAAGTTATAATGATGATACTGTTGCGTAGTTATAGCTAGAATATAAAAAAAATTATGTTTTTTCAGCATATTTTCCATATTTAAAAAGGAAAGAAATTTATGTTCAAACAACACAGCAGAATATTTTTAACCTATTCGTTGATTTAACAAGGAGAAAGTTACTTAAAGCTTAATATATTCATGATCCTCATTAGCATGCTGACTGTTGTTCCTACTGCAAAATTCTTCATTTCCTTTTCATTTTTCATTCCCCTTTCCTTTTTCATTCTCAACACTTGAGATGAAATAATAAAAAAAAATTGGAATGAATGAAAATATCCGGCATTTTTATACTCATAATAACAATAAAAATAATTATAGTTAAAAGAATAATAACCCAGCACTCGAGTTTATTCACATAATGAGTAAGGAAAAGTTATTGTAATTGGATATGATGTAGTAGATGAAAATGATAAAACAGAAAGTTGTTAAGAATGAGTTGTTAGGGTGAAATTAAGGCCAATAAAGCTTTTGAGAAGCTGTAGAACTCTTATTGCAGTATCTGATGGGTTTTATTGCCTAAAATTGCCTAAAAAATTTGAGAAAAGCAGAAGTTAACATTTAACGGTCATTTTCATTTCAAAATTCTGCTTCATTTTCGCGTCTCTTTTGTGAATGCGGCTGAATGTAAAATTTGAATTTAACGGTAATTTTACATTGGGGTGATTCTCTGGATAAGTCAAATTCGTCTAATTCGTGTCTCAAAAATTACAAAATTTGCTTCATAGAAAAACATTACTTTAACTTATTAAACAAATTAACAAATTGATAATTTCGTTAAAATATTAATTATAATATCTCAATCTGTCTTTATTTTGTATTGTTAGTGTATAATTCCTGCAAAAACATAAAATCAAAAAATGAATTTTCTCATGGATTAGGAAAAAAGATTCTCGGAATCACTAAAATTTCAATTTTTCTCTTTAATTAAGGATTTTTGCAGCGTTTAAAGAGCAACAAACGATAGTTTTAGGTGTAATACACTCGAAATATCAATTCAACCATAGTGACAAGTAGAATAAAGTGCAAAAAATTCATGTTGAAAGTCGGAATTTGATATTTTGATTCCGAGAAACCGGCATAAAAATTGAAATATTTAATTAAATAAAGCATGACGGTAAAAAATAATTGTACATAAATAAAGATCTGCACAAATCCTGTAAGTGTGTATAAAAAATGGAGCTATAAAATTGCCAGATTATGAGAAAAATTAATTCAAAGTCGAAAATTTTGAAAAAATTTATCCAAAGAAACACCCATTGACTAAATGTAAAATTTGAATTTAACGGTCAATTTTAAACCAATTTTGTCTACAATTTCAAAGCAAATATTGCCAAAGTATCACAACAATAAACTTTACATTGCAGCACCATAATTCAAAAGACAATACGAATTTGTTAATATAAAAAATATTTGCATTTAAGAAGAAAGAACAGAAAAAAAGAAAAAATTTCAACGGATGATGATTATTATAATGATTGTGATGTTAATTTCCTCCTATAAAGCAAGCAAAGAACATTTTTTCTATTTTTTTATTTTTCATTGTCGTGTTCGTCGTCGTTCTACGATAAAATTGTTTATGCTTTAAAGAATATTTTTGCTAATTATAATTTTTAATATCTTTCGCATACAATTGCCTTAATCTTTTATGCTTTATGAGTTTAATTTATGGACTTGTGGAAGATTTGATGACTTTGTTAATGGGAGACGTTATAAAGAGTTTTTTTTATTTCCATTTTGTGCTTATTTTATTTTTGTTGAAGCTGAATATGCTCCTTTGTTCATCTTTGTTTGCATAGATAACTCAATTAAGCTTTAGATCTTCGAATATCCTGTCAAAATTATTCATCCGAAATTTTCCAAATCCTATCCTTGATCCAACCCAAATTGCATAAGTCGGTTAATCATATCAAAATCCGGCATTACACTGGCGCGATTTGGTTTAAATCCGGCACGAAGTCAGGGTCACGATGGCCAGGGGTTAGATTTTTGACAAAATTAACCGATTTGTGCCAATTGGAGAATATCCTTCAGTGAATTCAGAACTTGATCTCGATTCGAGAATTCAAGCTCTGTTGCTAACGATCCAGTTAAAGCTATGTTGACAAATTACCAGTTTTGCAGTATTTCTGCACTTTACGACTAGGTCTAAGCTTACTATCTTGTTATCACTTATTCTTAAACTCTTATACTATTTTTATAGCACGAAGCCGACATAGTTGAAGTCGATTCTACTCGACTCGACTCGACTTCGAGCTATGCCTACTAATTTCTAATCACCTATGCTTCTTAAATGTCAGATGAATTCTTTGAAAACTAACTTAAAACATTTTATTTCCTCTAATTTTTTTTATTAATTCAGTATTAATATGGTGGAATTGGCCAAAGAATTGATATAAAATAGCATGTGACGAGCACCAAGAATGAATGGGTAACAGATTAATAACTAACTAATTAAACAGATCTGAACTATTAACTAAGAGAAGATTGTGGATGAATCAATTACTAATCAAGGATTTTTTGCCAGAAATTCGCTTGATTTTAGAAAGCTTTTATCATACAAAGCTTGAATGTGATTGAAAAGCTTAAAGCTATCATGCTTCAATTTTAGAAATTTCAGTTCATTTTTCTGGCACAATTTAACATTTTTAACTCAATAACAATTCTAAAATTGACACAAAAAGACAGTAATAGTAATCAGAGGTTGAAGTCGACGCTCCTGTTCTTAGCAAACTGTAACAATCCTAATTTGACCTCGACCTCTGACAGTAACTAATTCAATAACAAAAGCTTACATAAAAAAAAATTTCTTGTTTTTTTTCTGTTTAATTTCAGTTATGCTCTTTAAGTAATAAGATATCCACTAGGTGCATCAAAATTTTTAATGTATTCTTCTTCACACACACACACATGCGGCAGAGTAACAACATATTATCATTAATCATAATTATGTTATAAAAAGATTATAACTTTCTAGAAATTTTTTTTTATATCATTTCTTTGTGTTCTTTACGTCTCTATAGTAAAAATATATGCGAGAAAAATATAAATGTACTTTTTCCTGGAAGAAGCTTATTGACATTAAATCAATATATATTTTTTTATTGCTTTATTTTGTGTGTTTAATGTACTAAACAGAGAGAGAGAGTGAGTTGCTCATGCATCACATAAAATCGGAGGAACTACCCATATTATTGTTATAAAAATATAAATTTTATTTTATGTAGCATCATAGTCATTGTTTGGGACACATGAATTTCATTGAAATTCATTGGATTATAATAAATATCAATTGTGAACGGATGAAAAATATTGTTTTGTGTGGTTTATCAATCAGCTGCTGTTAGTGGTCAAACATGAGATGGGGGATAGGCGTTTATTGGATGATGTGGGTGGCAGGAGAGAGTCAGTTGGAAGATAAGGACCTAAAGGCATTTTCCGGATAGTTTAAAATGTAGAAAATGTTATAACGTTCATTTTTAATTTAAATTATTCATCCGAACAGCACATCGCGTTTGCTAGGGCAGCGCTATGTTGCCATATTAACGTAGAGACGCAAGGTTGTCCTGTCGACACCTTGAAGGCTGATTTAGACCCATTTCATAAGATACAAGCAAGGATTAACACCAACTATTGCATAAGTTCCTTTAGAACTTTAAGTCGATTCGGATTTTGTATGGTTAACGTCTACTGGACCTCTTATGAATTTTGAGTCGACTTCGAGCTTTGAATCCACAGTCTTATCTACAAAAGCAACACCATCAAAATTCTATCTAGAATCGTCTACACTCCGTCCACCATTCCAACCAAATTTAATACCTCCCGAAATCCCCGTTTTCCATACACCATCACCACACCATATTTAATATTCAGCTCCTCCTCCTCCTACTTCATTCAATTTTCTCTCAACTCCAATTTCACTGAAACACGAGAACACAAAAATCACTTCATCAACAATTTTAAATTATTTTGTAAAAATGCACAGTACACACGAGCTCCATCAATCCAATCAATCAACAACTCTTTTTCAACTATTTTGCGTGGGCGCCGCTTATAAATTTATCAACAAAACATTTTACTTATCAAGTTTGTTTACAAAAAATATAAATTCATTCAATTTATTTTTTTTTGTGTTCTAAAAATAGAACAGAAGTTGAAATGTTTGTCGGAGCCGTCACGATACGTTAAATAGACGCGATGTTTCATTAATTTAGATCTTGTAAGGGTTCTCGATTCAGATATCGAGGCCAAGACTTTCCAGTTTTGGTCTCCAAACCGAGGCCCAGAATTCCCAGTTCCAGTCTTGTGACTGAGACAAGGCTTCCCAGTTTCGATCTCGAGACCGAGTCCGAAAATTTCCAGTTTCGGTCTTGTGACTTGTCAAAATCGAGACTTCGAGAAATTTCCTTGTAGTCTCGGTCTCCATCGCGATCTTTATCTTTGTATCGGCCTCAATAATTCGTAAAATCCGAGACAACAGGAAGCCCTAAGCTCCAGCACGTGTAGATTATGTATTTATCATCGTTTATCGTGTTTCATTACTGAAATTGTAATCAGAATCGAATTTTAGAACTAAATGTTTATCCTCCATCCAAGAGTTTGAGTCCAAAATGACAGTCCATGCTGATTGATAACCAAAATAAATCCCAAAAGTTCTTCCAATTATCAAAAATTTTGCCGTACTTTATTAATAAAAAATTATTTTTAACCTTTAAATTTTACTATACTCAATTTTTTCCCATCACTGTCAAGACACAAGTCAGTGAATAAAGTTTAACTCGAATAAAAAAAATTATGTGTATATTGAGAATTGAGAAAAATAAAGGAAGGAAGGATGAAATGGATGAATAGACATAAACTTCCATCATTAATTATAATAATGAGTGAGACTATTAAAATTATTCAATTAAATTCTTCCTTGATAGGACTTCTCATAACATAAAAACACAAGCTTCACATTAAATTTTTAAGAGCTGCTTTTCCGTGAATCCAAAAAAATTGCGGGAAACGTCGGAAATTAATGGTTTAAACGCATTTCTGCTACATTGATTAGGAACAAAAGGATTTAAATGAAGAGTTAAGGATTAGAATTCACAGGAAATGGAATTGTATTGTATAATTCACAGATTTTCTTCAATTCGAGATTGACTTCTGAGATTTTACTTCCTAATAAGTAATTTAAATTAAAGCTTTAAGCTAGTTTTGACAGGAAATTAAGGAATTATCCCGAGCAGAGTTGCAAAACAGGCACCTGTGACCGGAAAACACCTTACAAATTCTTTATAATTTGTACTAGAATAATCCCCCACCAAACATGATCCACCGCGGAGTTTAGAGCGGAATAACAGACAGAAGGACAAATGACCTAAATTATATTAATAATGGTTTCGTAGGAAAAAGGCGCCTGTTTTGCTGCTTAGGCCCTAACCATCATAAATTAAGAAGGCATCGCCACGGAGCTTTTAAAGCCCCGCAAAAGCCTTTTTATTAACTCTAAATAGAAACCGCTTCTGTTTTACAGCCATTAACATGCCATTCTTAATTTGTGTCGCTAGGATATATACTTGTGCAATCAAACACACGCCATAACGACACCCATTCATATGATTTGAATACTCACTTTAATCGAGCGTGTCTCAATCAAAACCACATATTATAATAGTGTAAATTTGATATTTTAACATAATTTTTGCGACATGTTAATGCATTCGTGGGAAATTTTTTATTTTTCAAGGGACATCTCGTTGGTAAGCTTCGACCTCAAAGCGACATACGATTCGTGGCATTCCCGGAAAATTATGATTGCTTATAACTGCGCTAATGTTTCGCAGATCTTAGTTTGAGTAATGTTTCTTCTGGATTTAAATTGACTGTCAAATGACGACATTAGTCTAAATGCAGTATTAACTGTGATCATCCCTAGAACTAGACATACATCTTGTGAAACATAAACCTATCCCATTAAGCATATAATACAATCTATACCAACATTTGATAGGTTAAACATCAAAGAAGAATAATGCTTAAACCCAATCCTATATCCTCATTTCATTTGTAAGCACATTAAAAACAAAGAAAACTTTACAATAAAATCCAAACCTACATGTGCTCATAAATCAACACCTACACACGCATCACACCAAACCCATCTCAATCAGTCAACAAAAGTGAACACAACCTCATATTTACTCTGTGCAGACACTTGGTAAACATTAATAGATTTCATGTTAATGTTCTATTTTCATTTTCTTCCTTTACTTCCATTGTTTATAATTTGTTTTAATCATTCCTTTGAATTAATTAAATAATAATGATATCAAAGAAATTCGTTCCGTTATTGTTTTGAGACAGAAAAAAAAATTATTTTCAATTTGATGAATTGCTTCAGACTTTGGATTTCCTTCCTAAATCCTCTTGATATTGTTGGTCTTTGTGGATATTTATGTATGAGTGCGAGAGAGAAATTGCTTGCAATAATCATTTGTAACTAAAATGAGGTGCTGCTATTAAGTGAATGGGACAGACACAAGACAGTGGGGAAGGCTATAAAAATGATAATAACAATATATAAATTTTCTTATTCATTTCTTGGGATGGGGGTTTGTTTAGTTATGATGTCTGTTTATTGAATTATGGGTTTTGTTGATATCAAGAGATTTTGGTATTGTCTCGTTATTTTCAAGAATCAGTTGGTACTGAGACACTAAATCCCGAATAGCACATGTCTTATTAATCTATCCAACATCAAGTCAGCTTGATTATTGCATATTGCTGAGCTTAAACTGAAATCGTCTCCAAGTCAGTGTCGATTTTTGATCGGTTAACCGATTTGTGGTATTCAGGAAAGTTTAGTAAATTCAGTAAACGATATGGAGCGTGCTAAAGAATAAAGGGATAGAAGCTTAATTATTCTAATGCCAGAGTAGAGTGGAATCTGGGGTATTGAGCGTTATATAGGCGAATCTGTCAGTGTGAGATTAAGGTCTCCATACTTTATTGGTTAGACACCAAGTCGGATATCTGTATCTCTCTTTCGTTTGAGGACGTATGTTCGATTCCCACCAGGTTTTGTTCTTTTATAATTAAAAATGACAAAAACAAGTGTAATCGATATGTCAAGGATTTGATCCTATGCTCATGACATTTACAGATAGGCAAAGCTACTCTACAGTTCAAATACTAATGCTATTAACGTAGAAGACCTGATGAATCAGAAATTGAGACCATATTCTGTAAAATTTAACTAGAACTCACATTGGGGCCAAAAGTGGAAAAGATGGCAATAATTCATCTGATATGCCTATATTATAGACACTAGTGAGTACTATATAGGAAAAATAAAATTTCTCCCCATGAGTGCACTGTGCGCGTAATACGGGAGAAAACGTTTTTTGGGTAGAGGGGACTTTCAAATCGTTCTAACTTTTCACTGCCTTAGCAGAATTTTTTGAAGTTTTTTTCATTTGGTAGATATAAGTAGGGTCTTTCAGAAAAATATTCATATGTTACACTCAGGGTCAAGTCGAGCGTGAAAACCTCAAAAAAGTTCAAAAAAATGCATGTTTTTAGTATTTTTCACTTCCTGTGACTGTATACCGAGCTATAACTGTTGACAAGTTACTACATATGAAAGATCTTATTTATATCTACAATACCTACATACATCATAAAACAAAAAAATTCTGTACATATAGTCAAAATTAGCTTTGAAGTTAAAAACACGTGGTTCTTCTGCCTTCTAGGGTCAATATGACCCCTCGGACATGACCAGCGGTTTTTTGAAACTAGTTATATTTTTACCTAACACACTTATCTATCTAATAAAAACAAAAAAATATCAATTTTTCTGCCAGCGCGATATCGAAAAATTGACTTGAAGGGGGTCTAGGGGGGGTACCCCAAAAATTCAAAAATTTCTAGTAATTACCAAACTTGATGAAAATTTTTGATACTTACAAATCTTATTCAAATACTAATATTCTTTATATTCATATCAATAAAAATTGTTACGCAGTGTAATTTTCCCAAAAATATTGAAAAAACTGGTTTTTATGTTTTTGAATCCACTAAATGACCTTTGAACGTACTATAACCAAATATTTTCTATATTTCTCATTAATTTATACAAAGTGCATTAAAATAGCTTTCTAATGATATATAATATGTTACATAATCTGCTTTTAATATCGAAAAAACTAAAAAGTTGTCAAAATTTTTCAAATCTGAAAATCTATAAATTGCTAATTTGCTCATAATTATTGTAAATTTCAACAATATTTGACAAATTTGGTATTGTTGGAAAATTAAAAACAGTATCTATGAGATAATAAAAAAATTATAGCTTGAGATGTACCCGGTGCACAGTTAGGCTAAGTCCAAAATGTCGTATTTTGGCGATCCGTCCTAGGTGCAACGACTATCCAAATTTTATTTTTGAAAGTGATTTCGATAGTTTTGCTCTAGAACTGTCTAAAAACAGGAAATAATCCCATTTTTCATCATTAAAACCTGTAAAGGACAAAAAATGATTCAATCAAATTTTTCGAAAATTTTCGAATTTCAAGTTTTTTCCGTTCACTTATTTACAGGTTTTGATGATGATAAATAGATTTTTTCACTGTTTTTAGACAAATCTAGAGCAAAACTATGGAAATCACTTTCAAAAATAAAATTTGGATAGTCGTTGCACCTAGAACGGATCGCCAAAATACAACATTTTGGACTTAGCCTAACTGTGCACCGGGTACATCTCAAGCTATAATTTTTTTAATATCTCATAGATACTGTTTTTAACTTTCCAACAATACCAAATTTGTCAAATATTGTTGAAATTTACAATAATTATGAGCAAATTAGCAATTTATAGATTTTCAGATTTGAAAAATTTTGACAACTTTTTAGTTTTTTCGATATTAAAAGCAGATTATGTAACATATTATATATCATTAGAAAGCTATTTTAATGCACTTTGTATAAATTAATGAGAAATATAGAAAATATTTGGTTATAGTACGTTCAAAGGTCATTTAGTGGATTCAAAAACATAAAAACCAGTTTTTTCAATATTTTTGGGAAAATTACACTGCGTAACAATTTTTATTGATATGAATATAAAGAATATTAGTATTTGAATAAGATTTGTAAGTATCAAAAATTTTCATCAAGTTTGGTAATTACTAGAAATTTTTGAATTTTGGGGTACCCCCCCCTAGACCCCCTTCAAGTCAATTTTTCGATATCGCGCTGGCAGAAAAATTGATATTTTTTTGTTTTTATTAGATAGATAAGTGTGTTAGGTAAAAATATAACTAGTTTCAAAAAACCGCTGGTCATGTCCGAGGGGTCATATTGACCCTAGAAGGCAGAAGAACCACGTGTTTTTAACTTCAAAGCTAATTTTGACTATATGTACAGAATTTTTTTGTTTTATGATGTATGTAGGTATTGTAGATATAAATAAGATCTTTCATATGTAGTAACTTGTCAACAGTTATAGCTCGGTATACAGTCACAGGAAGTGAAAAATACTAAAAACATGCATTTTTTTGAACTTTTTTGAGGTTTTCACGCTCGACTTGACCCTGAGTGTAACATATGAATATTTTTCTGAAAGACCCTACTTATATCTACCAAATGAAAAAACTTCAAAAAATTCTGCTAAGGCAGTGAAAAGTTAGAACGATTTGAAAGTCCCCTCTACCCAAAAAACGTTTTCCCCCGTATTACGCGCACAGTGCACTCATGGGGAGAAATTTTATTTTTCCTATATAGTACTCACTAGTGCCTATAATATAGGCATATCAGATGAATTATTGCCATCTTTTCCACTTTTGGCCCCAATGTGGAACTACACAAAAGTATTATACAAGACTATTATTATTAATTGACGTCATTTATAAACAACCCCTCATGCATCGTATACATAAGGAAAAGTCTGGTATGAAGCATTCATTTATCTATCTTTCTCTTGTTTCTTTACAGAAGCGTTCCTATGATTCTCTTCTGATAAATGGTCAGCTATTTTTATGTTCTTAAGGTTATAATAGAATTTGACCCTGCATGTATATATTACTGACTGACCAAATGCTATTCTTCTATTTGCTGTACGTAGAAAACATATGCTTAATATGAGCACAAAAAATCATATTTCATTGGCCTTACAACGACTTCCTTTTTAAAAAAGAAAAGTTAATAAAGCCTTAAAGTTATAAAAAGTTAAGATGACATTGAGGAAACATCTTTTTCATGTCCTTTCGTTTGTGTTTATGTGTACAACATTTTTTAATATAAAAAGGGGAGACAATCAAGTTAAAGACTAAAGTTTTTGCAAAGTAGCCCAAAAAAATTAAATGAATTAGGATATGAAAGTTTTATGCTAGTTTATGGTGAGAATTTATGCTTGATAGGCTTTGCATAAAGAAAGTTTAATGTTTACAGAGTTAATGTTTATAGAGTTTTTGAGTTTGATTAATGGAACGTAGATTTATCATTATAAGGAGTAGTTGGGAGATGACATCGGGGTGGTTAAGGACGTAGCTTTAACTCACAGTCTGTATAGTTCAAATCAGCTAATCGATTCATAATCCGAAACTAAACTGGAGTGACTCTTGTATGGTTCCTTGGCTGGGGCACACGAGGGTCCATTGACGCACTTAGGGAATGCCTAAAGACAACTCTATAATTTGAATCCTTCTGCTGGTTCGGGATATTAAGGACTCTAGCTTTCTTTTCAAAACATCCAATCCAGCAATTATTCGGTCTTCCTCGCGATCTAGTTTAGCGCCAGATTTAAACCGAATCCGGCAGCAAGTTAGAGTCACTCTGACCTGGGACTGGATTTTGAATCGATTAACCAATTTAACCTATTCTAGATTGTTCCATTCCATTATTGGAGAATTTGGTCTTATGTCCGACAATCTAAACTAATTATTTACATCCTGTGCATCGCGACACACTAATGTGCTGTCAAATTGTTGTTGAAATGCCTTGTGCGGTTTATATCGTGACTTTTCACAAAGGTATGTCGTGGGTACGCTTTCTCGTTGTCAGGATCGCTACCGGAAAGTCCCGTCTCGATCCCGAAAATCTTACGGAACCGGGATTTCAAGAAAGCATAGTCGTGAGACATAAAAGCATACCTATCACTGCTTTTAACCATCAACATCACCCTCCTAATATAGCTACGTCCATGTAGATCAATTACAGTTCCATCAAATAATATTTGAGTACTTAATTCCAACCAGACAGCATAAAAAACTTCTTTTTTATCCGTCAAAACTTCAATGCCAATGATAACTCAGTTAGACATCATGACTTTGGTAGTTTGTATCCTTTTGTGTCAAGACACTCTTCCGTTTTAATAAATTATCCTTCATTATTTTTGTCTCGTGTCGTGTGTATATTATGTGATCTGTAAGCATACACCATGTACAATGTTTTTTGTCATATAGAGGAAGTAGAAGAATGACCTATATATCCTCCTTACATGAGAATTGTAAGTAAAGACATCTCAATTTTCTATAAAAAATAAACATGTGTGAATGATGTGATAATAAATGATGTGAAAATAAAATGATGGCAATTCAAATTATTTTCCCTTCAATATCATCTTAGTGTGATTTTTTTATGCTGTATGCTGCAGGGGTGTAGTCAGAAAATCTTATTAGAGGGACCCGACCGTTATTTTTTGAATTGTTTCTGAACGTTACAAAATAAATTGTTTTCCAACTCTCTGAGGGGGGTCCCGTGCCTCCAATGACCCCCCCCCCCCCCTGGCTACACCCCTGACTGTATGCTGTATATATTTAACAATCGACATTTGTAGTGCCTATATCAATTGATGTAATTCTTCTTATTTATTATCAAACATGCTTTAGATGCATGAATCTACAATTTTATGTACGAATGAATTGATTGTGAAGACTATCCTCTGAGGATTGTTACCATGTCCGTAATCTTTTTTATGTGTATGTATACATAAAGATGAATGAGAGAAAAAATATATTATTTTCTTCTTTTTTATGGCTATATTGAAATGAACATGGATGGCATGAGGCTGTCGAAGACTTCTTGTTCGTAATATCTATTTTCCCTCATTTATGGTACTACTTCTGAACATTTTGTTGCCTCAATCTCTTGAATTTTTCTTGTTTGTTTGCTTTTGCAACAAAATTTGTTATCAATTGAGGCAGCTCCTCTCTTCATTGTACTTATTTTTCATCTCATCTCTCATTTTAATTTTCGACATTCACTTCAATTGAAATAAAATTAAATTTATTTCGCTTCTATTGCTTCCATCCTCATTCGTTCAACATCTCAGACGTCCAATTTCCTAATAGAAATAAATCAAATGTGGGATGTTTTTATTTGGTAAACTTAAATATGTATCCACAATTGTTATTAAGAATTCTTATTGATCTTTATCCATTGAGATTAGAGTTGTGTCTTATGGGAATTATACGGATGTGGTGTTGAGATGTTTTTCGATTCTGGTGAAATTCATGTGATTTATTTATTATTGGGAATAAGTATTAATCACTTGATGGAAGTGTCAGTAGTCTAGTCGGTGTTGTGTCTGAGAGTTGTATACGTAGGTGGCATCAGCACACCTTCTTACTTACAACTTTGGTCTTACATATCAGTTGTGATTCATGGCTTCCTCAGATGAACCCTAAAGCTGGCTTCCGTCTCCCAATTATCTATATCATGTACAATACTGGTTAAAAAGTCTCCTCCAGGTTTTTTGGTCGTTCACGTAATCTTTTTCCATCTCCAAAGTCGGATTTTAACACCTTATTTATTGGAACCTCAGCTCATAGTCCTTTAAAAAAGACTATTTGTTAACAGAGGGTTACTCGAATCTGGAGCATACAAAAGCAATCTTGGAGCTATCCTTGAGAATATTAATCACTTGACGGGATTCTCAGTAGTCTGGTCACTGTTATCTGAGAGTTATATACATTGCAGCTTCAGCTCAGTTCCTTATATAAGGTATTGGTGTGAACAGAGAGCTATTCGAATTTTGAGCAATTGAGAGCAACCTTGTAGCAATCCTTAGATCTCTTATAGCCATAAATATCATTTTCAAGCAGTTATAGATCATTAAGGTCATATGTCTTCTTAAGTGCTAGACTTACAGTCAAACAATTCCCTACTAAATTTTTTCAAACTCAAACAGAACAAGACCATTAACTTAATTACCAGACAATACTAATAAAATCCCCAAAAAAAAACTTTATTTCTCCCCAATAATCTTATTTAATCTTAATTTCTATCCTTCCGTAATGCAATATTTTATTTACAATAGCTCAATTCGTAATATATCAAGCATATCCACTTCTGAATTCAGAGTGGTAGTAAATTAGATCAAGATCCATTAAAAATTATGTGTTCTGGATAGAAAAAAAAACTTTTAGCATGATAAAGCAAAAAGTAAAAGAATAGGAAATATATGAACGTGAATGTAATAAAAAATTAGTGGACTTTTGCCCCTAATATTATATCCTCTAATGCCTCATGTCTCATTTGTTATGTTTAGGAACGAAACGAAAAAAGTAAATGAAATCATGTAAACATAATTTTTGTTGGATGGGAGGAATTGAGGGGAGTTTATTGGGGTTTGTGTGGTAGATGCTAGACAGGGGCGTATTCATGGGGGAACTGGGGTAAGAGGGATCTAACTTCGGCTCTTCTAAGGGGATCAAGAGGTTGAATGGGACTATTGCTGGTGTATAATGGCAAAAGGTCACATGGACGGCCAAAGAACTCATTTAAAGGAGCTGTCGATTGAGATAGTATAGCATTTGGAATCGGAAATTGGGAAGTCATGGATTACAATTGATCTGTACGGCCTGCGAAAAAAGGAAGTAACCAAGCTTTTGTATACTTGAATTTTCAACTCAGAATCCTTGACTTTGACCCCAAAACATCTCAATCTTCCAAAATATCCTTCACATTTCCACCAAAAAAATCTATAATTCTTTCCTTGAACCCTCATCCCCACACATACAATCGATTATTTTTCCCATGAAAAAAAAAGAGACTAAAAACGAGCAAGTTGTCTACAATCATTTCAGCACCAGAAGCACATAGCATATGCAAGAGAGCGAACAGCAATAATAGTTAGTTTCCAAGTGTTTTATTGTTCTGTTGAACATGATGAACATGATTTGATGTTTACTTACTACATTACTATTGCCATATATTTCACATTCATACATTCACTATAACATGAAAATAATTCATTGTGTACAAGTTTTTTTCTTTCCAATGTGAAGGAGGTGGGGGCGTAAAAAGAGACGAGAATGAGTAAAAAAAAATGGCATAAGGAAATGAGGGTTTTTTGTTCGCTGGCTGAAGAAAAGGAAAAAAAAAAAACTTTATTGTTTTACAAAATAGAAGAAATAGCAGCAAAAACTCATTCAAGCTATTTAGGGTGAGAATGTCTAATGTGTAGGATATTTTTACTAAATACATGGTAGGAGTTAGCAATAGCAAGCGATAGGTGGAGATGTAGTTGCTGGTTGAAAATAAATGAGGTTTGTAGTTGAGTGATGTAGTGACTGAAACAAGAAGAACAACATTTACGCATATACAAGATGTATTATGTTGCCGTATTAAGAATGTCTCTAATGTGATTACGCTCATGAATCACACTAATTGATTTCGATTAATTGTACAGCAATTAATTCTCTCTGAGATTGATTTTATACTCCTTTTTGATTGTGCTTCTTGGTTGTGGCAGAATGGGGTAGACATGCAAGTCTGGTAGGAGGGCAATGTGGGAGGCACGCTTCTGTTTAAACTGATTTTGCTATTTTTGGATATTTTTGCCATTTTATCGACTAATTGAACTAACAATGCAATATTTGAAGCTATTTTGCGCAGTATTTTCCAAGCTTTTTTGAGCGACAGTCTTACTTCCTTACTGACAAACACCTTTGTGTTAAGCCATTACCAAAAACGAACGAAGCATGCGGTTCGTGGTATTTCTACAAATTTAGACACAAAAGTTGGACAAGACTGGTTAAATCTGAAGTTTCAGGATAAAAACAACCAAAAATCACCAAATCATCATCTGTTGCTACTCCAAATAGCTACAAATAGTGAAAAATGACAGAATCTCCTCCAATATCCATAAGACTCTACCCTGAAAACTGCTTAAAGCTGACGATTGCATGTATTCTATTACAAATTAAAGAAGCTTTCCTTAACATCATCTAAATGCTTCTCAAGATTCATATTCCTATCATCCTCAGATCCACCTTCTTCTTATATCAATATTTACCATCTCTGACAGACATTCATATCTGTGTGTGCGTGGATATGCTTCAGGAAAAGACAAAAAAGAAAAAAAGTTGATGAGTTTCGCTCATTTCTTCTTCCTCATTTGGCCGCGTGAAAAGGATAGGAAAATGAGAATAAAGAAATAAAAGAAATGGTTGACGCAATAGATGTCAGAGGCAGATTCGCAAGCAATGTAGCTAAAGACTTTCTTCTTTTAAATATCTTTAATACGCTTTTTCTCCTTAAATACTTGCTCTGCATTCTCTTCTTATCTATTTTCATTTCCTGCCAAAACGATATTTTGTTCCGCGCGAGTTGAATACATTTTTCATGCTCTTTATTTTTCTTAAACGTTGCAAATTTGAATGAGGAAATGAAATGCTCAGCATTTTGGAAGATGCTGTTGAAATTCCTATGAATACATTTGGGTTTTAATTAAAATTTGAATCTTTTAAATGGTTTTGAGAAATTCTTAGGTTTAGTTTTGATTATTTATAGTTGATATCCATGAAAATGTAATTATTATGTGGTTTTCGGAGGTTTAGGTGTTTTGAAAGCTTAACCTCCTGATTAATGTACATGATAAAGATGAAATACGAGCTGTGGATAACGTTGGAATGGGGAACAGGTCAAAAACTTGAAGTTTAACGTGAAATATCGGAAATTGAGTAAAAAGATTGCCCTGGGAATAAAATATTGATAGAACGAACCTGAAATTTTATCGTTCTGCTAATATAAGATCGAAGTAAAGGTCCAAACTTATTCGAAAACTAGATTTTAAATTTTATTCTATATCCTACATGGATATACATAAATTGACTTCAAATAGCACATTTTAGTTAATTGGTCTAAAATCCTGACTGCCTTGACTCTGGCATGGTGTTGGATTTGTATTGAACCTATTACCAAGTCAGAGTTTTGTCGGTCTGGTGTCGGATTTTTGATCCATTGACTGAATTGAACATTAATGTTAGAGCGAGCAAAAAGAACGGTTTTAGGTACCGGAGTGGTATTTCTGTAAGCATGCTCAATGCCTGTTGGGGGATATGCTAGCAAAAGTTCATTAAAGCATAGTAGCATACCATACCAAGACCTATAGATGAGTAAGATTGTTGATCCTTGCTCCACACCTGAGTATAGTCAAAAAAGAAAAAATCACCCCTTAAAATCACATTAGTCACTATAATCTATTCATTCACGACCCTTTATATCTTTTGACCATTTACTTCTAGTAAAGTAACTTAATCAAATGATTTATTTTTATAATGCTGTTAATTTAAGAACTTAATCCGGAATCTGACAAGCTTTTTATGTGATTTAACAAAAAGTTAATTTGTTCAAGGATTAAACTTTTTTGTGCATGAATCTTCCTTAAAAAGAGCTTATTATGGGAGATATTCAGCATAATAGCTGCAACAAAAATAATAATTCAACTAAAAAATTTTATAATTTTCGACAATTTTTAATCCACATCAATTTTATGCATTGTGCATGTGTCAATTGCAAAAGTTCACCAGCTCAGAATTGATGGCTATTTGTGCTTGCGTCAGTATTGAAAAAAATTTAGAACTTTATTATGTATTCAATTGAGAGAATTATTTTCAATTCAGTGAATATTCGTTGCTTCCTCATCAAAGTCTGTTGCAGGAATTGACAGATGAATTGTTTGAGGTTGTCAGTTTTAAAAACAAATAAACAATGCTTCATGCTGAGTTCACTTGCTCAATGAATATTGTGCAGAATTATTTGTGGCAAAATATTCACTCGATGGAGTTGGCATGCTGAGAAGTTACATGTCAATTTTCGTAGAATAACAGAAGTTTTGAGCATTTTGATGCTTCTGTTTTCTTTAAATATTTAAAGTGAAAATTGTTATCTTGAAACAATGTCGAAAGAAGCTTAGTCAGCATCATTGAATAACTGGAAAAAGAACATTTCCATTAGTGACAATTTTTAGGGAAAAAATTCCTCTCAATATGCATGACATCATGAAAGCTCTCTGAATAATAATCAAGATCACTACAAAATATCCTTTCACAAATTTATTTTTATATTTTTATACTTTTGTCTTCTTCACGGTCTATTGATTGTCGGGGATGCAGTGGTGTATGGAGGAATTTTAAGTAGAGATCATTGGGGTCTATTTACTTAAATTGTCCAAAAAAAGTGGAGTTGAAGGACCAAATTTAACTTAAATCAGACAATCCTCTTACATTTTTTGTGAATTCCACGATTCTATGTATACATGCTGATTACCTACAATAGATTGAGTCTAACATATTCAAGCGACACGAAGTTCAGTTAAGCAATCACATAGAGTTCGGAAGTCTATTCGAATTTCATATGGATTTTATCAGAATCATTCAGAATAAAGAGCTCAAAACAAATTTCCTGTTCTCAATGGTACACGACATTAAGAACGACTCATTTAACGACAGACACATCTAAAGAATGTTCAATTGATTCCAGTTAAGCAGTTCATTTTGTAATTTTACGTCACAACAAAACTCATTGTTTTGCAGTGAAATGAGCTGGAAAATGCTGTAACGGTGCATGTCATGTCTTACTTATTTACTCACAGATCAAGTGCGATCTATGGCCTCCTTTAGTTGACGAATAAAGTTGGCTCTATCGCTGACTACTGCTTGCCATTAATGCAGTCATGTTTTGTTCTTGATTTTGATAAAAAGGAATTAACGCTATTTCTACCATTCTGCAACACCCAAACGTTATCTACCCCTAAACCAAATTGCTCAAAATTGCAATAATTGACCAAAATTCTAGCTTTTTAAACGCTTCTTATTGACTTGCTTTGTTATTGTTTAAAATTCGTAATTTGTTCAAGACTTCATGACTACACCTCTGCCTTCTGTAGAATATTTTGTCAGTTATTTTCTGTGTATTTTATTTGTTCTGTCGTTCATTTCTACTGCATTTTTTTTTTGTTTTGTACATTTTTTTCTGTGTAGGATGTGAAAAAAAAAGCTTTTTAGCAATTTGTGCATTTTTCATAGAGTAAAATGTTGTTTTTTTCCTCTGTTATTTCATATTGCATCGTTTCTGTTGTTTTTGTATCTTTTTTTACCATTTTCATTTCCTTTTTCTGTTTTTCTGTTTGCGTTATGTGAATGTATGAAGTAGTTTAAAGAGTGAGTGAGAGAGATGCTTTTAGTCATTTTTTTCCGTCCCACAAAAGCATTTCTGTACACTCGAAAAATATGAAAAAAATTGTTAATATTTTATTGTTGCAGTTCTCGTTTGGCCAAACGGATCAGGAGGAGATGGAGGTAACTAGATGAGGAGCACAAATTCACTGAGTGAGAGAGCTCTTTACCCTTTATGAGCTGATTATACTTTACGGAACAACTATAAAAACTTCAAACACTGCATGTTAATTTCACATTTATTTATATAAATAGAATTTTTCCTGAAAACTCTTAAACTATCTTTTTTTTGTGACTTTATTTTTGTCAGTGTCGAAAAAAGGTAATAAATTTAAAGAGACAATTTGTGCTTATCGAACTATGAAGATATCACATGATAATATGAATTGCTAAGGATTCAGGAAGATGACAAAGTTTCTTTCGATTTTGAGTTTTGCTTGATAAAAGGACTAGAAACTTTAGTTTAGAACTAGAATAAGACTCAAGGAAAATTCCGAATAGCACAAATTGGCTAATATATCAAAAATTTGGCCCGGATTGGGATTCAAATCAAATCTGGATGAAATCAGAGTCACGACTACCAGCTTGTAGATTTCGGATAGATTAACCAATTTGTGGTATTCGGGAACGATGAGAACCTTAGAATTCTTAGATTAGTAGTAGTCATGTTGAATCATGCATTCCTTATGTGTGACAATGGGCTCACATGTCAAGAATAGAAATTTAGGATTAAAGACGAAATAAGGATGTATGGGCTTAGAGTTTCTTAAAAACTCTTTACATCCTTCTCATTAAACCTAATTTTTTTACAGAATTTTCGTTGATTGTTTGACTCTGACCAAATATTGCTAGTCTGATTCAGTGTTATTTAATTCGACGTACAAGTGTACCAAAACCTTCGCGGAATATGTTGCAAAAAACTAAACTATTACCAGACTTATGCTTAACTATATCAGAATCGAGTAGATTGGAAACCACTGGTTTAGTTCATCAAATTCAGTTCGGAAAACACACAAATCAGTTCAAACCAGAGCTTAAATAATTACAGGTCAATAACAAATTTTACAGAATAAAGTGGATACTTTATCTAAAGTTATCCTTAAATTCAAAACAATTAGGTCTGCATAAATTAAATTTCTCCATCCAAATTTCAACCTTTAAGTACCTTTAATCACCCCTTGAATCTTCATTTCCTTTAAAAAACACAAAAGAAAAGAAAAACACGCCAAAAAGTTCTTCTTCATGTTTTTCATACTTATATTAAATATGTCACGTAAGTGCAATCATTTATTTTTCTTTCTTTTTTTGTTCTTCATAGTCTATATTTCATAAAAAATGATTTTCAATTTGCTTGTGTCTTCTTTCCTTCCTTAACTTTATTGTTGGTGAAATTTTCCTTTCAAGATTTTTCTTTTTATTCTTTTTTTCATGAAATATTCATTGAAAAATTGAAGCTTTTTTGAGTTTCTCTAGAAAAAATATCAAAATTGTATATAATTCTTGCCCTCAAGACTCTGCTTCTTACTTACTGTCATCAACATACGCGCCTCTTGAAAGTTTTCCGACAGACGAGAAGAAATAAAAAATTGAGGAACAGAAATTTTCTTTTTTGGGGACAATTTCGGTTTGTCCTTAAAAGCTTGAAACTTTTTTTTCTTATATTTGTGTCTCAGCATAATTTATAAGCCTTAACAATTTTCATCTATCTTTTTTATTCAATTATGTTCAAGTTTTCCATTAAATTTTGTTTACTTAAGTTGATTGAAATATTTTTTTGTTCGAGAGATATGATAGTTCCTTCTTTATACATAACTTTTTGAGCATTGCGAGATAAAATTTTTAAATTTTTATAGCAAACCTCATTATGAGGAAAATATTTCAGTTTATCATCTCTAGACTTGATTTAAGAGAATTTTGTAGAGAAGCTAGATATTATAATTGTGGTGTATCCATATTTTATGAATTATTGTATGATTTTGGTTTTAATGCATTTGATGCTATAGTGAATTTTTCACTTCAATTGTGGTTCAGTAAGAATGTGAAATATATGCATAAAGTGAGTATGTGCTTGCCAAATTCGATACCTCATTACTCATAGGTAGGGTTTCTGAAAGCGGTTTTTCAAAAACCGCAAAACCGCACTTTTTGACTCAAAATGCGGTTTTTTAAAAACCGCGGTTTCTGAAAGTAAAAACCGCGGTTTTAGAACTTTGTATGGAAATTACTTAAATCAACAAAAAGTAAATTTTGAAGATAATTTTTCAAAAATAAGTTTTCATTTAATATTATATTGAAAATCTGAACTAAAATTATGCAAACTGATAAAAATAACTTGAATTTCAAAAGTTTGTACAAGAAATTATTTTTTAAACTATTTTATCAACCAATTTAGAACTGAATCTTAATAAAATAGAGAAAAATAGCAAGTTTTTAATCTTTCATGCATAAAATTCAACTTTTCAATTTTTTTTTAAAAATTTCATACATTTGTATGAAAATTGAAAACCGCAAAAAACCGCAAAACCGCGGTTTTACAATTTTGGAAAACCGCAAAACCGCGGTTTTGAAAAAGTGCGGTTTTTCAGAAACCCTACTCATAGGGTAACATCAAACAAAGACATTTTCATACCCTACCGTACTTCGGTACATAATTCATATAATGCAGGACGTGGCTCAAAGTCTCCTTTAATAGACTAGATACAATAAACTGACTATAGCATCGTCATCAAAGGAGTGATTTTGATCCTCCTATAAACTGCAGGTCTACAAAGTCCTCACTCAAAACGTTCTAATGCAGCTCTGGATCTCAATGATCTGAGAAGCTTAAGGATATATTAATTTTCATGAACCTATCAAAAAGTAGTTTGAGGTAAAATTTTCCAATATTTTAAATATTTCAGCAAATTAAAAAAATCGATGGGAGCTTTAACTTGGCTTTAACCCCATCCTAACTACACCACTGTTCAGTACTGCCACATGCATATTCCCACGAAATTATAACTGTTCAATATATCTCAAAATTACAATCAAATATCAAACATATATTTCATATTCAACCATTTACTTCATTACAATTCCAATTTTTACCGATATTAAATGAATTGCTTACGTGATTTTTATTTGACATTTAAATAGACATGAACGACATAAATTGAAATGAGGGAAAAAAATATGAAATAAATTTCATTCAATGAAAATTATTGATAAAGAGAAGAAGAGGAAATGAAATTCTGAAAAATGGCAGGATGTGTAATAAATTGAAAAATAATTTAACAAAAAGCTTTACAGTTTCAATGCACAATTTTTATTTTTGATTTTATGATATTGCCTAAAAGGAACTGTTTGCTTATTTCGTAACGTAATGTTCTCTAAACTTATTTGTATCACGGTACGTCTTGAGATCCGATGATTTATGACATGTCCAAGAAATTTCGTTGGAACTCTAATGCAAATTATTGACATTCATCATCCGAACAAAATAAATTTCATCCGGGTGAAATTCAGTGTTAATCCTTTAGACAAGTTTGTTCACAAAATCTGCAAGGAAACAATTTGAAGCGGTACAAAATCAGTAAACGTCCCCAAAGAAGAATTTACTATTGTTTGCAATTTTGTTCAATTTTTTGCTCGATTACAGCCACATTTTACTCTTTTCTGTGTATTGTAAGAGCAGGAGTAGCATCAGCATAGACTGAGTAGGATTTATTTCCCGAATCGACAAAATGCGTTCCCGAGTGGACAAAAAATGTTAGAACTAGTTGATGGCAGGTTAATGCCTAGTTGATGACTAGTTCTAACGTATTTTTACCTCGTTTTTGTCCACTCGGGTTCAAATTTGGGAAACAGCTCAAAATGAGGTGGTAAGATCTTTTTTATCATGATTTTTGAGGTCATGATTCACACAAACCGAGTAGAACAGCGAATGAGCATCCAAATTTAGCTAAATAATGATTGGAGTCACTATGCAGGCGTTATTGTAGAAGTCTATCATACTGACGATTACTTAACTAATCCTTGAGATTTTTTGACTATTTAAACATTATTGACGGGCACTATTGAACTAAATCATGCTACCTGGTTGGTTTTATCTACCAGAAATCACCTGATTACTTCTCTGTATCACAAGCTGAACGAATCTGGATTATTTGAAAGTCAAAAAGTGTTTTTAAAATAATTTGCCATATTTTACCACTTCTTTCAAACTCTAATTACAGCATATGCATCATGTATACAAAAAACTACATAATTTTAATCATATTAAGCTTATTATGTAATCAAATTCATATCAAAACCACATTTTTATAATATAATAAAAATCAATAATTTGAATACGAATATTTCAATTATCTCTGATATATTTTAAGCTATGTTTGTGGCTGCAATATCTATGCACAACTCAAACTCTTTTTTTTCTAGCATCAAATTTATGTTAATTTTTTTGAATAAATTTTTCAAATAATTAATTTTGGCGTGAAAGGGATAATTTATGAGCATTTATTTGTGCTGCTTATTTATTCTACTCAACACGATATTTGGCGTTGTACCTTTCAGTACCCTCACGGATTATACACACCAGAGAATTCAAATTCATTTTATTTATTTAATTTTAATCAATTCATTTATTTAGAAAATTGACTGGATGTATAAGCAGGCATATGGACTATCAGCAAATATGCATTAGAGGTTAATATGTTCACGTTTTTACGTATTAACGAACAAAATTAAGGTTTGATATAGGCGAATCGTTTCGTGGTATATTGAAATGTTTGTACTTTTATTAGAGGTATTTAATGAGATCTATTTCAGTAAATAAATCATGGATAGGAATATTAGGATGTGGAGTTAGATCAATTTTCAATTAAGTATTCAAAAAGGGAATTTAAAATGAGTTTGTAGTACACAAACTCTAAAGTTATTTGAAGAAATGTTAATTAAAACTGCTTAAAAAGTACAAAACGTTTAATCGATTCCAAATTCGGCATCTGACTAGAGTGACCCTGGCATGGTGGCTAATAAAGGCTAAATCCAAAGCAAAGTCATGCCAACCAGAGTCCAGATTTTTGAATTTTTTTGGTAATCGATTTGTGCTACTCGAGTTGTTCTCTAAGTGAAATACCAGGATTCGGGGCCAAACTTGCTAAACTTCAATGTATAGTAATCTCAAAATTATGTTGTTGTCAATTGTTATACAAATCGACTCACAAATTGTAAACTAAATTTGCTAAATCTAAGTTTTTAGCTTAGATACTCGGTTAAGCTGTTCGAGTAGGGTCTCCCGAAGTCCAGATTTCGACGAATTTTTGGGACCAAGAGCAAAACCGGGAGCGAAACCGAGGCTACAAGGGAATTCTTCAAAGTCTAGATTTCAAGAATCCTTAGTGCCTATGAGCATGCCATACATGAATGATTATCCTAGTATTGCATGAAGAGTACAGTTCGAGGTTCTCAAACTTTTAATTCAAAATACTAGCAAAATAAGAATTCTTTCCAAAAAAGGATTGAGGTTTGTCTGACTAAAACCCGCTCTCCCCTAAATACACCTTTGGTTACAAAATCTGAATTGGATTTTTGGTTGACTTTATCTCGCCAGAAAATACAGAAAATACAAAATATGTGCTAGTCGAAAAAATCGACTTTAGTTCCTATGCAGCTACCTAAATTGCATCCTTAAGCTATTTTATAAAACACCAACTCAGCATACAATTTAAAATCAATTACTTTAATCATTCATAACTTTTGAAAATTTTCTCAAGAATCTTGAACTTTTTGATTAATTCTCTCTTGTCAAACACTTTAACATCCTCAAATAAGCACTGTTGCGAAAGCACTTGAGAAATAATTCATCAAATACACTCCAAAAATTCATTTTCCCGCTCAAGTATCAAGTACTCTAAAAATATCATTAATGGCAAAATTCCTTTCCAACTAACAAGATTTCATCATTTTAACATCATCAATTACCCGAAAGCTGTTATTTCCAATGAAAATAGGATAAAAATTTGTTTACGCATTTTTTCACTTCCATTTTTTCTATGATAATAATCAGAATAAATTATCGTCATTTTATTCGAATTGAAAAATCATAATGGAAGCTCTCATTCTGCTTAGTAGAATAAATCATTATCAGAATTTGTACATACAAATAGACTCGATTCCAACATTAAAATTCATTATTGGCAAAATTTAATTTTCGTGTGATTTTTTAGAGCTTTTTTGGAAGAATTGATGCTTAATAGTACAGTTTGGTTGGATTGCTGTCTGGCTTGCTGAATGGCTGGTAGGCTGACTTTATAGATAGCCGGCTAGCTGACTGGATGGTTGGTTGGCTGGCTGGGTGGCTAGAATACTGACTGGATTGATTATTGACTGGCTAACTAGCTGGTTAGATGGATGACTAGCTGGCAATTTAAAAGACGGAGATCTCGGCAACCAGACCACGTAGAAATTTCTAGTTTGAAGCAGAGGGCGAAGCCGAGCTTAGCTCGCTATAGTCGGCTAAGATCAGCTAAAGTCGGCTTTAGCCGGCTAAAAAATTTCGTGAAATTTCGTTAGCTGGCTTTAGCTGGCTAAACTCCTCTTTAGCCGGCTAAAAGCGTAGCTAAAGCCGGCTAAAAAGAGAATTTTTGTCTTGTGAAGTTTAATGAAATTTCATACAAAAATTTCAATTTTTTTCTTTTTAGCCGCATAAGTTCGAGTCTCAAATTTTTTTTTCTCTTCTTTTTTGCACTAAAAATTTTAAAGTAGTAAATATTTAAATTAGTAAATAGTAAATTTCAAGTATCTGAAGTGAATACTCATTCAAAATGGAAATAAATCCTTATGATTAGTTCACTACAATACTTTACTATCAGAAATTAAGTTAATAAATTTAAAAATGTTTAAAAAAGTGCAAAATTCGAAAATTACAATTTTTTGTAGTAAAATTTCATTTTATTATCAAAACAATGTACATTTAAAACAGAAAATATGTAACTCTCAACAGTTAAATTGAATTTTAGCATTTTATATAGTAGTTCTTTATCTATAATTACAATTTCCTGTATTTCTCACCATATCTTTTGGAGAAAATGAAAATTTACTGCCAAAAATGTGAAATTTTTAACTTTTGGACATTAATTTAACATTCCTGAAGGATTTTGATAGTAAAATATTATAATGAACTGATTAATTATTATTTATTTTAGTTTTTAATGAGCTTTTACTTCAGATACTTGAAATTTATGAATTAAATTCCAAAAAAATAATAATTTTTCATAAATTTAAACTTTTTAGGATAAAAAAGAAGAAAAAAACAAATCTGAGTCTCGAACTTACACAGCTAAAAAAGAAAAAGTTTGAAATTTTTGTATGAAATTCACAAGGCAAAAATTCTCTTTTTAGCCGGCTATAGCTGCGATTTTAGCCAGCTAATATGCGTTTAGCCAGCTATAGCCAGCTAAAAGAAAACAACGAATTCCGTTAGCCGGCTAAAGCCAGCTAAGGTTTAGCCGATTTTTAGCTGGCTATAGCGAGCTAAACATGAGTCGGCTTCGCCCTCTGGTTTGAAGCATTAGCTTTGTGCCATTGAGCTATTTTGGTATCGATTAGTCTGGAAGCGCATAACAATCGCTATGTACGTTAATTCATAATTCTTCATTTCATAAATAAATGAAATATATTTTTAAAGCGTTGTTTTCAATAAATTTAAATTTCTAGCAACCGTTAAAAAATCAAAATTCTAAAAAACCGTTTTATGATAACATTCTATTTGGAGTTTCCTGGATCTTACTTTTTAGGTTAAAGAAGTGACTAGATCTTATTCTTAAGGTCGATTCGCTAACTATTTACTGATAGCTTGGAAAAAATGCGCTGAAGTCCCACGATAAGTTCTAATACTTTTTTAACTATCTATTTTTTTGTCAATTATGATAAAAATAAATTTTTGTGCCTGTGCATGAACCAAATCCCAGAAAGTTTCATTATTGGGGAATTCAATGTTGAGGCACAAAATTAATGTAATTGAATTATAATAAATTGAATTTAAATATTGAATCAAAATAAAATATTTTTCATAAATATTAATCACTTCACATATCATAAAAATTAGCATAAATATGTTGCTGTTGCGCTCTTTATCGTCTCAAATGTAGCCATATATTATCCGTTCAGAACTGCCAAAGCTTATCATAATAATAATAATAATGAATATTTGTGTGTATGTGTGTACACAGAGCAGCATGATTATGCAAATGATTATAACGAGAGATTAAAAGCATCGAAAATAACATTATTCATGAACTTCCCTTCCTCTTTCCTCATACTGCTCGGAACTATTTTTTATTGCCTCCGCATTTTGGGTTCACATTTTTTTTTATTACTTCCATTTTCCATTTTTTTTTTCATGTCAAAAGAAAGTTCCTTGAGTAAAATATTCTTTTTGTGCCTATTTTTATACTTAATGATGTCTAGTCTATGGACAGATTTAATAGCTTTGTTGTGCGTATGTTCTTCTTTTTATTTGCTTAAATTCCCAGAGAACATATTTGATGACTATTTGCTATTTAATGAGAATATAAAGTCATCCAGAGTAATTGGGGGTTTTATGGAGGAAAGGAATTAAAGGGAGATTTGGGGATTATTTACTCACTAATACCGGGTGGACAGTTTTTATACTAGTTTAATGGCTAGTTTTAATGACGAATAATGTAGATTGAATGTGATTAGACGTCCGTACCCCGAATTGTCAAAAATATGTAACAAATTACTGGACATTAACATGTCTTTGGTTAAAAAGTATTTTTATCCTCTCGGGTACTAACTAGTCAAACAAAATACTGTCCACCAGGAAGTTTGATTAGCAAATAATCTGTGCTGTAATGTGCGAACGAGTTCTTATTTTCGGAATTTTAATTTCGAATGGTTCTTATTTTCGGAAACAAATTTAAATTTCAAATGAACGTTAATAATCTAAACAAAAAAAGTTCTAGATTAACCTTTAACTATTAATTTTAAAGCAAGATTTTGCTTAAACTAAACTAAATAATTGTAAAAGATTTAAGAAAAAGTCTAAAATAATGAAGAAAAGTGAATTAAAGACATTTAAGTTTTTCATTGTTTTTTCAGAATGTTTGTAAACAAACAATGAAAACAAGACCAAAAAATTGGAATAATTTTTGAAAAAACTAACTTTAAGCTAATAAGTTTAGCTTTAAACTTCGATTAAATGATTAAAAAAGCTTCAATGAACATAATTAAATTGATTATCTTGATTTAAATGAAGCATTCAAGCTAAAAATCATGAAAAACTAAAAATTTTGAAAGTTTTGATGTTTTTCAAGATGGCGGATTTTTTTCCGAAAAAACATTCGAAATATGATTCAAATTTGTTCGAATCAACGTCCGCATCAACTGTTCGCACATTACAGAATCTGTGGTTTGTGAAACTGACTTATTTGAGGAAACTCAGGATTAGCCCGTAAAATCCCAAAAGGATTCATGGTTTTCCAATCAAGATGTTTGATTGTGTCCATATGAGATCAGTCAGCAAACAACCAAATCCCTGGCTGTATTAATAACAGCCAAATAACAGCTAAACCAGGGTCAGACACTAACTTAAAAAATGCTGAACGAAAATTCAACACGAAAATGAGTGTAATCCAAGTTTAATCCACTTTAGTGAGATCAGTCAATAATTGTTGTGGATTTTAAGATTTTAACAATTTTTCTGAGTTGTGTTTTAACCATTGACAATTCTAAGCAAAATATGGTTAAAATGACCTATAATATCTGTTAATAGAAAAGACCTGATTGGAAAAAGAACATCATGATACAAAAAAATGAGGTAAATTACCAAAACAGTACCTAAAACCGGCCTCTTTGTCTGTTAGGGATAGTAAGTTCTAAGTAAGTCTCTCAACCTATTTGCAATCTGTTTAATGATATTAGGTTGAACGGAAAGTTACTGATATCAGAATGCAGCCTAAAATATCGAGTATCATAGACCTGTAACCATTGTTTTGCGTTAAAGCCTCATCATAACTCCAATAAAATTGCTCATAAATTTCCACCATCCAAAATTCCCATCCAAAAATATGTATTTCCATAATAATCATTTACTTTAACTTCCTTTCAATAAATTTTATTTTAAAAGCCTTTAACTAGGTTAACCAGCCAAAGTCATAAAAAGAGCAATTTTGTATCGACGGGGACGAGCTTCCCAAAATAAAGGAAATGATAGTCCATAAAAAAAAAGTATGATGAAATATTATTTAATGAATATTTATGTTTGCATCTCCGATTTTTTTTTGTATCCACATTTGCCTTTCAACAATTTTTTTTTTATTTTTTGGATATACAAAAAAATATTGTTTTTTGTTCCGCTTTTGTTTTTACAGTCTTTAGACTTTATCTCCATCTCTTCATCATATTATTTATGATTTTTTTTTATATAAGCAAGATTCAGCAATTAATATTTATATTAACGTACACGATAGTCAGTATAAATATTTTTGCAATCATACTTTATGCTTCCATGAGTTCCGTTTCTGTATCCATCATTCATATTACAATGATTGCCTCAACATCCAACCGATTTAGGACTTTTTATGATGTTTTTTTTGGTGATTTCTATGTGTTTGTAATTGTATTGAGGATGTTTTGTGACGAATTGTAGAGTTAACTGCTAAGCTCATCATTTATTTATTTTATCATGTTTATGTTCGTGCTCATTTTTATGCTTTGTATTATTGTAAATTGTGCTTTTGCTGTTGTTGTTGTTGTTGTTATTGTGATGTTGGAGGAAATTTGAGTTTGCAACTAGTGGATGGAATTTTCATACTCAACGATTAATAATTTAATAGCTTTTTTTTTTTGCAACAAATGGAATGAAATATGACATAGTGTGGGTTTCTTAGTTTGTGTTTTGTTGTTCCATTTCGATTGTTTCAGAGTAAACTCTGGGAAAATTCCTAAGTTTTTATTAAAATAACAAGATCTGAATAACCTGTCTACAATTTGCTTTCTCGAAATCCCAGTCCCGATAAATTTTCGGGATCGGGATCGGATCCCGATAGCGAGAAAGCATAGTCTAAATCAGAATGAGATTAAAAATTTAATTTTTTGCTATCATGGATCGTACGAAATTAGCAAAAATGAAGCCATCAAGACATTCAAACATCTTGTAGTCAACGCGGGAACGTAGCGTGAACCTGATGGACTCTGACAGGACTACATCGTGATGCTCGGGTTACATGCTTGTATTTTCTCTATCGAATTCGACCCTTGAAGACCCTCTTGAAAGAAAGTTATTAGGAAATAATTACTGTACTTAATATTAGAAATTGCCAGACGAAAACAAGCAATACCGACAGCTTTAGGCGCCATCTAAAGGAAACCAAGATTCCCAATTGATGTGTGTTGTCTTGTTCATGTGGAACTGAATGTTTTTATCTTCAAAATTCAATAATTCTTCCGTTAAAGTTTGTCTTTACTAATTTCCTTTGCTTCTCATCTGAGGGAAGCCAAATACCACAATTGAACTGAACGGCCAGCGAAGTATGCAAGCACTTATTTCGTTGGCTAGGTCGCATTTATTATATCATATATTGTTGTGCGTTGAACGTTTGAAGCTGGCTTTATACTTCTGTTAAACTTTCAGCAAGTTCAGAATATTACAAATGCACTTCAGCCTACTTTTTTCACGCATTCTTCATATTGAGCTTCTTTTTAGTTCGAGGATAAGTTGCTCTAAAGTATCCTAGAAATCGGCCAGAGATCCCACTATAAGCTGTAAGTTTACATTAGTTTGGGAGGTTTAACTAGTCCTCATTTCTCTAGCTGTCTTTGGTTCCGAAATGCATATTAACTTAATTATTGTATTATTCATAAGAATTCGTATTCAGAATCCGTATTGCACCTCTATCATAGCAGATGCCTAGTCCTGCATCGCACGAAATCATTTACTATCTCTATTTTTAAACCAAACTCTATCCTCAAATTACAAAAATCCTTTTAGATTCTCCATAAAGCACACCTCAAAATGACAACCACTAAAAGAAAAACCTCGTCTACTTCCACAAAAGCTTGTTCAAAAGAATTATATTCTAAACCTTAAAAAATTATAAAATAAATTCTTTCCTTTCCATCAAATATATTAGTGCACATCTGCAAAAACAATCTCTATCCACATATCCATGTGTGTCTCTACGTATGTTTACATAAAATGCTGTAAAAATTTCTACGGAGAGTTGGAGGATTTTAAATTGGCCATCAAGTTGTTGGTTTCGGTGTACAGCATGCATAGAGTGTGGAGATGTAGAGTATGGATAAGGACAGAAAAATATGATGAAACAGCATGGCAAGGAAAGAGTTGTGTTTGCTCATCATTTTCCATTCTAGATGAGATTGAGAGAATTATTTATAAATTGTAGCTACTCTATCTACAAAAGCGTCATCATCTTATCGTCTGTGTTGTGTGTGTTTTTCGGGTAAGGTCTGTTGTGTCTTCCATGACTGCCAAAAGAGGATAGGAACAGAGGTGGACAACCTTTTAATCTTCACGACACACCTTGATACTAAGCTTCGACCGAAACCGCATACGGCATAAGGCTCATAACATTTTCAATACACAATCATGTGCCACGACACACAGGTTGCTCACCACTTCCATAAAACATTAAACTTCTTCTATCCTCAATGTTCCATGTTATTTTTCCGTTTTTTTTTTTTTTTGCACACATCATTGCCGCCCTGCGTCTCAACATTATAATGAATATGGAAATGTGGTTATGCCAAAAAAGAAATGGCAATGAAGAAAAGAAACTTCTTAGGATATTGAATAAATATGAGCGTAAAGCTAGTCTCAATAAATTAACAGAGATTATAGGAATAATGAATAATTGATTGAATTAAATTTTCGGTTATTCGACGATGGGATGGTAAGGAAATTATAATTTGTAGCACATTATCGTATTTAACATATTTTATGGGATTTTAGGAGGGAGTGGTGGGGATTGGTCATGAGGATTTTCTAATGATAATTTATAAAGCAAAGCTTGACTCAAGCAGGCAAAGAATGTAGTGTTAAGAGCAAGCTATGAGTAAAGCTAGCCATCAACGCTAGCAAGCATGTTCAACTAAATAGAATTGCTCACAACTTGCAAGCCTTCTAGAGAGTCCAGCAAGCCTTCTAGACTTTAATTATATGCAGAATCCAATCTTCTACAGTCGATTAACCATGATCAATCGTCTACACTTAGTAGAAATGGACAAAACTCTGGCATTAAATTAGATCAAATACGGCCTCAAGCCAAAGTCAAGTCGACATGGAACTAAATTTTAGACCAAAAGTAGAGTATTGTACTTACTGTCTGAATTTTAGTACAATTTTAGGCCGTGTTTTTAGCGCATTTTTGAAATTTTTTTCAAAAAGGTAGCTCAATAAGACACTTTTTTCGGTCGGTCGGTCGGTCGGTCGGTCGGTCGGTCGGTCGGTCGGTCGGCTGGAACGCGAGATCTCAAAATCTAGACATCGTAGAGAGCTCGGAATGGTTTTAAAAGATCAGTTCCATAAAGTTATTGGCGCCCCGGTCATTTAAAAGTTTTAAATCAAAGCATAAATACTATAATTAACAATTTTTCATTTTCATATACAACAACAACAAAAACAACAACACGTTTTTTCATTGTTTTACAGTGTTTTTCAATGTTTGTCGATGTTTTTACAGTGTTTACTGAACAATGTTTGAATTTTTTTTTACTGTTATGAGGTTTGAATTATGAAAATCCGTTAAATGATTAAGTTCTTAAATTTGTGGAAGTTTTATATGGATCTTGTGTTTTTGGTCTGGAAGTGACCTGGATCTTACTGGATCTTGTGTTTTACGTCTGGAAGTGACCTGGATCTTACTGAATCTTGTGTTTTTGGTCTGGAAGTGACCTGGATCTTACTGGATTTTGTGTTTTAGGTCTGGAAGTGAACTGGATCTTACTGGATCTTGGTTTTAGGTCTGGAAGTGAACTGGATCTTACTGGATCTTGTGTTTTAGGTCTGGAAGTGACCTGGATCCTACTGGATGTTGTTTTGTGGATCTGGAAGTGACCTGGATCCTACTGGATCTTGTTTTTGTGGGAATAAAAGTTATATGGATCCAACTGAATCTTGTTTTATGGATCTGGAAGTGACCTGGATCCTACTGGATGTTGTTTTGTGGGTCTGAAAGTGACCTGGATCCTACTGGATGTTGTTTTGTGGATCTGGAAGTGACCTGGATCCTACTGGATCTTGTTTTTGTTGGTCTGGGAGTTATATGGATTCTACTGGATCTTTTTTTATAGACGGGGAACTAACTTAAAAATCAATTACTGATCGCTGGGACAAAAATGCGCTGAAGTAACTCGATAAGAACGAGTACTTTTGTAATTTTTTCGATATAAAACGATATGGATCAGACACTCCAAAATTAAAGTACTGTTCTTGCTATTTTTACTGTACTTGTTTTGGAGGCCCTTGTATGGTTAGTATAGTACTGTATATTAGAGTATTTGACCCTTGGTGTATGTTGGTAGTAATTATGAGCTAATGCTTTACTGAGTGCAAGTAAGGTCCTAAAGTCGGACATTAAAGATGGCAAATGGTCACGTGGAAGGCCAAAGAACTCACGGAAAGAAGCTGTCTATCGAGACAGTATTAAATTTGGAATTGGAAATTGGCAAGCAGTAGCCAGCGATTGAGCAGGTTTAATGAGACATCTAAGAGAGGTCAAGGATCATAATTGATCTGCACGTCCAGCGAAGTAAGTAAGTAAGTACTATTTTGAATTCATCCGTAAGACATTTATTTCGTTACGTAATATCCAAAATTACTTTTTTCTTCATAAATTTCTAGTTTGATTACTCATGCATTTTATCGAAAGTCTTAAAAGATAATACCCATAAAGAACCATATCCTCTTAATTTATTCATAGACATCATCTAAAAGTAAATAAACCACTTGATACATTTGATATCCATTTACTGAAATCTTCTTTGACAATTTTAAACTTTTTTCCTGAAATTAATTTTTTATAGTCTGTTTGTCAACATTGTGGTAAGCATAAATCTACACCCAATGATATATGTATGGATTTATCTCTCGAAATGTTTACATGATTTTTATTCTATTTTGTTTGTAATTGAAGCAAATATTACTCAAAAACTTTGTTGTTTTTCTATATCCACAAACTTGTGGGATATACTTTTATTCAATTCCAATTCTTCTTCTCTTGTTCATCGATGCAAATGACATCTAATTTACATTCAATCGATATGAACATGTTGAGCTTCCACTTGCCTAACCACTGAATGATAAAAATTCCTTTTTTATTCCATCTCGCTTATTTGTTGGACATGAAAGGAGGAAGCTCATCTGTTGTTTACTCAACCAAAATATAGACATTTTGTGTGTCTGTGTGAATTGACAGAGGGTAGTCAGACATCAACGTAAAAATGTATTCTAGTGATGACATAAAGATGTAAGAAATGTGAATAGAAGATGTATATTTACTGTCATGATGGATAGATTGTCTAGAATAATGGAATTGTGAACACCAGAAATTAAGCACAGTTCTTGGAATAAAAATGGTTTGAGTATGTTGTGGATTTATGTCATCAAAATGTAAGTAAAACAGTTGTCACTGTGCCTTTAGGATAATTCCACATCGTTGAGACAATTCCATGTTCTGTCGTCAACACGGAAGTGGAAAAGTCTTGTAGCAGACATGATGTGGCCTTAGGGACAGTTATCAAATTAATATGGTGACATGCAGGTGAGTTATAGATGCTTTTCTGTCTAATGATCTTCTTCATTTACCTGTGTGTCTCAAGCTCAAGTGCTGACACTTTGTTGAGCTGACTGCAAGAAGTGAGGTTACCTTAAGAACAACGTTATGGATGGAATTCAAGTCCTGGTCCACCCTACAGATCTGAATGATCCGATTCGGATAATTGATTCAAAATCCGACACTAGACTCACTTGACTCTGATTTAAACCAAATTTGGCACATATTCTGAATCAAACTAGCCTGAAGTCGGATTTTCAATCGATTAACCAATTTGTGGTACTTGAGAGAGAACCTAACTAAACCGAATCCTCCTCAAAACAGCATAATACTTCAACAACGTCAATATACTTCCAATAAACTACAATCAGCTATAAGAAGCTTAAAGCTTCTAGAATCTTAATTACAACATAAAGTGCAGTTCATTAATATGGAAATGTATTTCATCTACATCAATTGCTTACTCAGTTTTGTAATGGAAAAAAAAGTAGAACAAGCTCAAAGCATTCATTCATATCTCTAATCATTATACAGTCTTCTTATTTTCATCCATTAACCGACACGAGAAACAGAAACATCAGCAGTTATTAAAGTCATGCAAAAAAAAGCCCTTCTCTGTTAGTTCATTACCATTCAACATTCTTATGCTGTCATACAATGTCATAATGTCTTTAATAAAGCGTCTCTTGTCGTTGTAATCCTTATTAAAGTTTCATGAACATTTTTTTTCTCCTTCGTGTTCTACTTTTTGTGTCACTTTAAATTGATGGAATGATGCTTTCTATATTCTCGACCTTTCTTACTCCCCTATGAATAATTTGCCGGTTCTGAGGATTCTCTTTAGTGACATTGGAAGGATATCGGTATGGTAATGTTATAAAGTAAGGTAATCAGATATTAATGGAATATACTGTGAAGTTGTACATGCTTGAGTTCATTTTATTATTGCACTTTAGTCTGCAAAATGAAGCAAAGAATAGTAAGGTTAAAAATTGACCATTTTGTTAAGGCATGTACTCTCCTTAACATACTAACATGTGCTCAATGAGGATCTAACGGAACCTAGTAAGTATGCTCATTTGTACAAATAGACGCTCATTGAGTATATGCTAGTATATAAGGGAGTGTACTGGCTTACTGCGTCACTAAGATATGTCAGTTTTATCCAAATTAATCAGAGAAATGAAGCAGGATATGTTGATCCCTAAATATTATTACACTGCGATTCTCATGAATTTTTAAAAATCAATTATTCCAAAAACTAACAAGCTAAGCATTTTGATGTAAAAATTTTGCTGATTCCTAATGTAAATTCTAATAAACCTTCATCAAATCCTCGCCTTATATGAAAAAATTAAACATCAAGGAACATTTTTTAATCAAAAAATAATCTTTCGTCATTATTCAAGCTTCATTTTTAATCTCTAGCAATCTTCACATAACCATTAGGATTTGTAGAGGAATTAGAGCAAAAAGCGAACATTTTTTTTCCCTCCTGCTTTGTGCTGGAGATATTTTTTAATCTTATAAGAATTTTCATTGCATCCTCGCACAAGTCATGACTTATAAACATTATTCTGTTCCTTCCTATCTCTTTCTCCCTAACTTTCATCATTCAATGTCGATTTGAGCATCTAGCACATATAAATACTGCCAGAAATCCAGTTCATATCATCAAATAAAAATAGCAAAAAACTTGATGTTGTTATCATATATGTTATGCTGTACAGCAGCTCTTTATCTATAAACTTAACTGGATAAATGATGAATGGAAGTTGTTGTACGAGAAGAAAAGTCAGCTATTGTGTGCATCACAAGTTAAAGCTAAGAAAAAAAGAATTTGAACAATAAACAACTTGAAAACGAGTTATTCACAATATATTATTATAAGGAAGATGTGGAATAAGAAATGAGCAATGAAAGAAAATAATGGAAAAGAAGCTTCAATAGTTTTTGTATAAGAAAAACTTTCTGTCTGCATGTATGTGGAGATTGTTTTGATTTAAGGAAGTGTTTTGACTTATAAGTGATCATTGAAAGATAGTCATGGACTATCTTGGATGTGCTTTATTCTGTTTTTGTTGGATGGAACCGTAGTTGAATATTTTGTGGAAATTTAGTTATGCACTTAAGGGAAAATGAGAGAAATATGACGTAACCCGATCGGCAATCTTTGAAATGTTGCCAACACGGCGACGAGATGGTAGTATACTTAGAACCAAGTGACAAAGAGTGCCGATCGAGCAAACTTCAACTTTGGGACTGTTTCAAATTATGAAATGATTGCCCTCTTTTCATTTAATGCCCCAATAAGCAATGTCGATACATAAAGTTTTAAAAGCTTCAGGTAAATCAAGAACCCTAAAGTTTAGAATATTTCTAATGTAAATTATGAAGATTAAGATCCTAGCGAGTCTCGAGAAAAATAGAAAAAGGTCAATAATATTAAAATAGATCAAACGTTAGGTCTTGCTTCATAATAGTCCGGTTTTCCATTACATAAATATCAAGTTCAGATTCTGGTGATTTCTTAGCTTATGTTTCAAGTAGTTCGCTAAAGCGAAAAATGTGCTGGCTGTTGCTGCAGTATTATACAACCAGTAATTCTTTCAAATAGTATCGAATAGTTCAATTATTGAGATTTGGATTATGACTAAATAGTCAATTACAGGTCTTTAGAATGTTCAATATATTTACCTGACAGCTGTTCATTGAATCTTTAAAGTGTTTAATCTGCAAGTACATTAGATAAAATTTCAAAATTAGCTTAGATATTAAACATTGAATTTCAGCAAATCAACAAAAAAATTCAATTTATTGATCAATCATAAATCTTTAGGGCTCGGTCGAAATCCTGGTAGACCAAGTGGTGCATGGCATTTGTATACTCGCAAAGAAGAGGCTCAGCCACCATTTTATGATTTTTTGACTTTGGCAAGTAATCGCGTTAGATTCAATAGTATCGTAATCACCCTACATTTCATAGTGAACTAACATTGCGCGACACAAATGAAGAAGGCTCCGCCACGGAACTCTTTCAGCGGAGCCTGAAAAGCTCCGCTTAAGAAAACGCTCAGGGCAATAGTACATCATCATTCTGTCTAATCAAGTAAGTTTGTGTTCAAAACATCATTTTTCATAGGAATTATCATATGAAACCCAAATGCCCAGATGGCTTCTAATTCAGTTTAGCATTAAGTTGAGATTTCGAAGTTTTCTTCATTTATAACGTTTAAGAGTCTATTTCCTTTACACAAAAGAAAACAAATCAAAACATTAAATTCCTAAACATTTGATAAATGCTTCCAACCTGTCTTGTTTCTCACTTATCAAAACAACTCATACAAAATACATAAAAGGAGAAAAAAAATCAAAAAAAGCACAAAAGACTTTGATTCCTTTTTTGGCAACATTGTTGTGTACTCGACTATAAATAATTTACTACTTTTTCACTTCACTTCATCACTCTTCATCGCTCTCACACTCGCATACAATGCCTGTATATACTTTTTTTTTACATTACTCATTGTTGTCTCATTTAATTTCTTTTGAAAATATATATATACTTATATTCCTTATCTCATCACTACTGTCGATGCTCACTCAATCAAGAAAATGGCAATCTGACAGAAGTTATTTAATCGGAAATGACCCCTAAGATGAATGGTGAAGAGGAAAGATTGTCGTGTCGGGTGACCGAAAAAAACAAGAGGGAAAAAAATGAAATTTTCAAGTCCAAACTTAATATGCTGCAAAAACACACAACATCAAAGTCATTGCGGTCTAAATAATTTATGGAAATTTATGGATCTTATTTTTTTATTTTCTTTGTCATGGTCCTTCTGACCTATGTTTTTGATACTAAAAAAAATTGAAGAAAATATTCATAAAGTCACATGCATATTATTTACGATAAGATGGGTTTTACATTTTATGGAAAGTCATATTGGAAGATAATCTTTAAGGATTGAATGCAGGGTTTGGTTCAAGGGTGTATTGAAGTTCTGGATAATTCAATGAGCTTCGATTTTAGGTTTAAATTCATTTCTTTAGTTCATTTGAGTTTAAATAGCACAATTCAGCTTATTAACCTTAATTCAGCTAATTTATCACAATTCAGCGTATTCACCGCAGCTTTTCTTATTAACTGCAACTCAGCTTATTCCCCACAATTCACCTTATTCACCGCAATTCAGCTTATTTACTATAGTTCAGTGAAGTTCAACTTATCAACCTCAATTCAGCTATTTCCCCACATTTCAGCTTATTCACCGCTATTCAGCTTATTTACTACATTTCAGGTTGTTCACCGTAATTCAGCTAATTCACCACTATTCAGCTTATTCACTACATTTCAGGTTATTCACCGCAAGTCAGCTTATTTATTAAAATTCAGAGAAAATCAGCTTATCAACCTCAATTCAGTTAATCTATCACAATTCAACAAATTTAACTTATTTGCTGCAATTCAGCTTATTCCCCACCATTCAGCTAATTTATCATAATTCAGCTTATTCACCACATCTCAAAATATTCATTAGATTTCATCTTATTCCCCAAATTCATCATAGTCCACAACATCTTTCCTTATCAAATATTAATTGAAATACCTTTTGAGACAAATTACTCATAATTAACATCCACAACTACTCCCAAACCCCAATTAACCTCTCTGGCTCAGCATACTTAATCGCATCATCACACAAACATAATAAAATACCATAAAATAGTGTAGAGTACAAAAAAAGGATTAAAAACATGCTCCTTTTTTCCAGGTGGTCGTAAAAATTAATTTTCTCACTCAGTTCTTGTTCAGTGAGACGATAAATCCATGTTTTTGTAGCATTAATATAACATCAGCATATACATAATCATGCTGAACAAAAAAACACGAAAAACTACCATTAGACGAGTTCGAAAAGTCAATAAATTCATAAATTTGTTACATAAATGGTAGCAGATGTATTTGATAGCTAAAATTTTGTTGGTCGGAGATGGTTCCATGTGCTACTCAGTCATTCATGATGCGAAGCTTTACTGACTTACTTATGGATGTAGCAAAAAATTGTTCTTAATTAGAAAGGAAAAGGATTTTTGCATTTAATTACTTTTTTTTGTCGGCATACACATAAAGCTTAGATGATGATAAGATGGAAAGTTCTAATTGCCCACAGAGCCTTTCCACAAATTTTCATAAGGGTTATATCTAAGATCGGTCCAAAAAATAGCACATATATACAGAAATTTTAATGAATATTAGGTTCTCTTTTTTATGTCCATTTTCTTGAGGATGCAAAAGATCTAGATTGACATTGTGACTAACTCGATGAATAAATATATCCTTTATTTCATCTGAGGATGTATTTGTATGCTTATGTTATCAAAAAGAAAGGATCACACAAAAATAAACAAAGGAGATGAAAAATTAAGCCTAAAAGGGAAGAATATGTGGAAGGATTAGAGCGCAATTTATGTGATTTATTATAACGGTTTTTTAAAATTTAAATTTTTAACGTATTTTTAATGTTTGAATTCTGAGTTAATTTTGACAATTTCTCATATTTAAGAAAATTTAGCTAAATTAAAGCCAATAAGGCAGTTTTAAATCCAAAAATCCATCACAAACTCATCTATAAAGCAGCATAGACATAGACAAAAACTTCAAAAACTCCAAACTTTCTATATTATCCTATTTAAACCACATTCAACACATCATTCATTGTCTCAGTCAAAACATACACAAAATCTCCTTTCATCCTACAGATATGTTCGTCCGAAAAAAGAAATCGCCTTATATCTCCTCCACAAAGATGAGTCTTGTGTGTGTGCATTGAGAAGAATGATGAGAGAACGGAAAATGGTCAGATTATGTTAAAAGCCCATAAATTCATGACTACATAGTCAAAAAAATATAAGCGATAAATAAATAAACATAGAAAAAAAGAAGTAAGCTTTCGTAAATTAGACAGAAGGAGGATGAAGGAAGACAGGGGTGTAGCAAAGGGGATGAGGGTGTGGTATGTGGGATGTGAGGCAAAGGGGTATGGGAGACATGAAGCATGAAAGATGAGTAATTGGGGAGGTGAGGCATCGGGCTAAGTTATGGGGGAGATATGACATGAGGGGTAAAGTATCGGGGAAATAAGTCATTGGAGTTAGTTATGCGAGACATGAAGCATGGGGGGTGTGGTATGGAGGAGATGTGGCATGGAGGGTGAGGTATGGAAGAGATGATAAATGGGGAAGATGAGGCATGGGGTTAAGGTATGGGGGAGATGAGGAATGAGGGTTGAGGTATGGAGGGATGATGCATGAGGGTTGAATTATCGTGGAGATCAAGCATAGTTGACATGAGGCATGAGAAGTGAGATATGGATTAGATGAAGTGTAAGGATGAGCTATGGAGAGATGAGGGTTCAACGTGAGGTATGGAGGACATGAGGCATGAGAGATGAGGGATGGGGTGTGTTTTGGATCACAAAAATTAAGGGATGATTTGTGATTTTTCACAATTTTTCCAAAAAGGGGGAGGAAGTAGACCTCTAACCACCCATCCCCATCCTTTTAACACACCCTTTTAAGAACTTTAATTCAATTCCAAGATATTAATGCATAGAACTTTTGTTACTGCAATTGACGTTACTGTTATTGTTCATAGTGTTTATGTTTACTTACTGATATCTATAAAGCATATGAAATTTTGTTTGTGCATGAAAGGATTGGCTGAATAGAAAGTTTGTGTAACCAAAGTTTAGCCAACAAACCATAAAGCTTTTAGAAAGATGATTCCTAATTGATCTTCGAAGTAGATTTGGTTAAAGTATTTATGTGAGTCTATATGCATAGATTCAAGACTGAATATGTATTTTAGTTAGGGTATGTTTGTTGATTTTTATCATTTATGTGCATTCACATCTTTGATCAGTCAACATACTAATTCTTCAAGTCTTTAATCCCCAGATCTTATAGCTATCATCCATTAAATAACATGACACATTCTATCCATTGATTTTTGGTTCCAATTCTCATTTTTACAATCACTGCTATCATCATTCTTTTTTCATGCATAATTTACTTTTAATGCTGCAAGTTGGAATATTAGGAATAGAATTACCAAAAAAACAATTCCAGATTTAGTACACAAATCCATTCAGACTTTTACGGCTTATCTTTATGAAACATAAATGGATATGAATAGAATCAAAATTCCATTTTGCAATCAAATAGACATTTCAGTTTTTGGGATTGTTTAGTTATGACGACTAATAGTTTGGAAATATTCAAGGAAATGCATAGGACGTGGAAAAGGGTGGAATATTGTGTCCAAGCTGGCGTGAATCTGGCTTGGACCCGAATTGTACCGTATGCAAAATCATAATAGATTCACATCGTAATAGTTGAAATATTTACACTATATTCCTTGCGTGACTCTGACATAGAGCTGTAGTTTGCCGAATTCGTTTTCATACCAGAAGTAAGCCTGTGGACACTATTTTTTTACCTCTTTTTCATCGTATGATTTTTAGGATTCATTATATTTTAGAGTTTTATGACAGAAGGACCAGATTATTTATGTAAGAGACATGAAGCGAAAGATTCTGATATTTTGTTGTCAAAATTGGTTAAAGCAGCCTTTATGGTCTAGTCAGGACAGCATTCCGAAAGACACAATATGGCGTCCCAAAAAATGGGTTGAGAACAGCTGTCACGATTTGGTCAAGGCAACATTGCCAAGCGAACACGTTGTGCAGTTTGAGCTTAACGTCATATTAACGTTCTGTCCTCAATACGGCGATGTAGTGTAACCTACTCGCTACGTTGTGCCGTTCGGATCATATACTTTCGGCTTCTTGGCTAGGAAGTATGTTAGGACATTGTCAAGCATAGAAAACTGCCTACAATTGATTCTATCCTTCAAAACCATCATCCAGTTTGAAATATTAAGAAGCGTAGCATTCTCTTTTATAGCCTTAGTCACAAAATCCAACAAAACAAAGAAGCTTACTTATGAACAACCCCATCAGCAACTAAATCAATACATTACCATCCTGATCTATAAAAAATTCCATTTATGGCAAACTATGAAAAAAGTATTTTTGCTAAAAATTACCATAAAAATCAATAGTGGACCAAATACTTTTACCAAACCTACATCCTATAAAGAGCATTTTTGATGGGATTATTTTATGTCCATAAAGATTATTTTTATGGCAAAAAAGAAGGAAGAATGAGAACAGTAACATTGGAGCATCTCAATATCTCATCAATATTCAATAGCTCATCGGTTAGTGCTGATGATGATGATGACCAAACCACTATCAATAGAATAAAGATATAAAGCCATAAAGTATAGGAAAAAGAGGTATGGAATTGTTTTATGCATGATAAATGTGTGGACAGAGGCATAATTTGATATATATTCAATATAAGGTAAACTATGGAATTATTAAATTATTATTATGGCTATGGATATAATATATAAGATGTAATCTTACTCCAATCTATAAATAAATGGCTTTTGGTGCTGTGCACATATTCGCTTGATACTATTAAGTATGTGATTATATTTATACATCTTGCCTTCATTCAATTAATGCTCTTGTCGTGGCTGTTTAGCTTATCCATTATAATATATATTCGCTACAAGCACAAGCTGTAGTTAAAGGAAAAATTCTATTTATGGTTATTATGCGACTTGTTATAGGTTTTTTGTCCTTGATATTAAGCATCATATTCCTACCACCCATTCCATTCCATGTCCAATAATAAACCAAAGGGAAATTTATTTTTATTACCTTTTCTTCTTCTTCCTTCCTCCCATTCATTCCCATTATAATATCCAAACACTTTGCTGAGCTCTCTACTCGAGCTTATGGAAATCCATTTCATTGATGGCATTAATTTTTATTGAGGTCACAACTACTGATGCAACTTTTTTTTTTCATGCTCTTTCTGATCTTAAATAATTTCATTTTACAAAGTGCCTTACATTTATTATGATGACTTTCATATCAACATATGTGATGCATATTTCTCTTACTTCTTCTTGCCTTACTAGTTGATGTATAAATTATGCTTACATTCATATTGTATGATACCAAAAGGTTACTGGGTGGTAGCTTTTTTTTATAGTTTTCAATAAAGTATGCAAGATGTAAGAGAAAATCTTGATTTATATTCAATCTGCGTTATTTTATTGAAGATGGAACTGGAAAATTTTAAAGAAGCTTATGAGGATTGATTTGCTGTTTTTGGGGTTTTTAATGGTGTTTACCACAGGACTGAGTTTGAAGAAGACTCAGATTTTGTATGAAATTGCTAATTGACTATATGCAGGATTCTAATAAGCATACTACAAGCCAAACGATGTAGGAGTAGTAGAAAATTTGACCCAGGATTCGACTCCAGATCAATGTGACTCTGGCCCTATGTTTGATTTGACGAAATTTAGTCTCAGGCCTGAGTAAAGTTGGCTTGGAGCTGATTTTTCGGTCACTTTTACGCCTTTAGATAAAATTGCTTTTATATGACAGATTGAATTATTGTCTGTAATGAAACTACTATAACAATCCCAAGTTCTAGCTTAATGTGATGTCTTGTTAAAAAGTAGACCTGCCGAAGGGCCGTATTGAGGAGAACAGTCAACTCTTTACACTCTATTTAAACAAAATTCTCTATTTTTTTAGGATTTTTCGGGAAAAAAAATTCAAATCCTTCAAATAATTTCTAGCTTAAATCCTTGACTTGCGTTCTCCAGGACGTTCCGTCAAATTTGTAATTAGTTGACCTAGTCATTAGATCAAAAGGTTATAAGGTCATCAGGTCTAGTTATCAACGCTTTATCAAGATGTCCAATCGGGCTTTAATATCCGGTTCACCAAAAAGACAACAAAACTGCAGAAAAAAACAAAATAGTTAAGATCCAGATAACAACTACAAGCCAGGACATCTAAAATGCAGCTTCCAAACGAACACTACTTTCATCTTGAATTCTTAAAAAATCTTTTGTTGACTTCAATTTTTGATATTTTGTCGCAGCTGCATCTTCATTTAATATTCATTTCTCCATACTATAATAATATAACCCCGAGCGACACATGACAATAACGATTTATTAACGTTGTACACTTGACTGTCTCTCGGGATTTAAATAAACAATCATCTCAACAGCAATAAGGTCCCCATCCTCATTCAAATAAACAAATAAACTCTGTAATTCCATAATAAAACCAACTCTCAAAGGAGCTCCTTTCAGTCAGAGTAACAAAAACAAAAAAAAATTCTCTTCACAACCTTTTATGCTTTTAAATACACTTTAATCATAAAAAAGCAGCTCAAGTGCACTCACTTTACATGTAAGCTTGTTGAAATATAAAAAAATTTTTCTAAATACTTTTTAATGGAAGATGCGAAATCTCGATTCCTTCAGCAGCAACTACATTTCTTGTTTTAATTCCTTTTTGCTCCTTTTTTTTGTTTTTGTTCACATTTGTAATTAAAAAGCATTAAGAATATTTCAAGTACTAAAGTAAAAAGAAGGAATTTAGCACAGAAGCAAATATAAATGCTCTCAACTCTTTATGAATCAACAGCTTCAAAGCATTTAATGTTATTTAACAATATGTAACAGAACGCAACAGAATAATAAGAGAGAAGGAGCTGCTGTTAAAAAGATGATTCAAGCTTTTCATTTGAAATGTTTCTTTTTTGCTACAAATTATCTTTTTTTACATGCAGCATGGGAAGTGCTTTGTGAATTTTGTTCTGTTTATGTTCATGTTTTGTGAATTAGATTTAGATAAATGGACCTAAAATGCTCAGTTTATAATGTTTGGGTTGGTATTGGAGCTAACATTGTGTCGCGACATATCCTGACAGGCAAAGAGACCGCTTTTAGGTACCGTAGTGGTCTTTCTGTAATATGAAAGCTTGCTCACTGTCTGATAGGGATAACAGTGAGGAGCAGAGGAATTATTGAGGATAATTTGAGGAATACTGCTCAAATTACACTAAATAAGGATCCAAATAACAAAGAGACAAGCCTAATGGACAATGAATATACTCATCCAAATGAGCGTTCTAATGAGTATACTCAATCAGTAAAGATGAGTAATCTCAATCTTGTGAGCATATTCATGAGAATGCTCTATGTTTTTCCGCAAAGAATTAGTCCGAGCATTGCAAGTAAGAAGAAAAAGAAAATGTATAAAGTAGATTTACAGAGAATATGTTATTTGAAGGAATGAACGTCGTTTCCCTTGCAGTTTCCAAAAACTACTTGACCCAGAAGAGATAAAAGAATGTCAGCTCAACGTGCGGACAGACAATTTGTATAAGATAGATGACAGATCCAGCAACAGAATCAGATGGAAAGAGCCTTTTGTTGTAACCTAAGCTCCACATTGGTCTTTTGCAGCAACCTCGGCTCCTATTCGAAACATGGTCCTAGTCAGTAAGTAAGATTCACAAAGGAACATGGTTTAAGGAAGTAAGTAGATGTTCAAAAAAGGCTTTAAAATATCGATTTGGTTCTTTTCATAAAAACGCATACTCCAACTGGCTATAACGAACGGCACAACATATATGATTATTAAAACAACGCTTAAAAGTCCTGTTATAGACAAAATAACAAAATAATGTATGGATGCCCTTACAACATATTCATGACAGCTGTTAAAGATCAATTTGATGGCAAAAAATCAGATCTGTCGACTGAACAGGTAAATCAGACAGAAAATGTAAACTGCTTCAATTTAAAGCAACAGTAAAGTTTTCCTCTTGTATAAAGCATCATACCAGAAATAATTTCTCTAAATAAGCACCATTCCAGATCATATCCAATATCCCAATTCACAAAAATTAACTCACATTCAAAAACAAAAACAAGCAATCCATAAACAGTTTGAAGCATTTTTCAAATTTCATTATCCTCTAGTGCTGTAGTAATTAAACAGCATTTATGCTCATTATAAAGTTTTAACTGTAAAGTTTTTCATCTACCTTACAGCACTTTCCATTAAATGAATCTCATGTTTATACAACGAATTTCTCACAAAAACTTCCTCCCTCCTGTTATTCCTAGCTCGTAATTTATTTGCTGGAGAAGCTTAATATGAAAATTACAAAAATATAAAATTAAAACATCTCTTATTGCGCACAAAATGGCAAACAACATTTTATATTTCAGCATGTATACATCAAAGAGGAAATGTAATGATGCTGTGATTAATTTTGGAAAAATAAAGATTTTTTTTTGCTCATTTTTATTTAATTTTAATTTTAACTGAAATGTTGAAAAACAAAAAAAAAAGTCTCTTTGACTTGCATGATTGAGCTAGAGATGTTTTTGTAGGAATTTAATCTGTAATTTTGTCGAAATAAATTAAAAATTAAATATTATAATTAAATTTGTGCTGGATTTGATGAGTCATTTTGAGTCAAAAGTCAGCTATGCATTGGTATGGTACTATTTGGATGCCGAATGGAGTAAACCGGGAATAGTCGAACGCATTTCTAGGAATAAACTTGACATTTGTGGAATATATCAAAGAATGTCAAGTTAAGAATTAGACGTACCCAATCGGTGCATATGCAACTCTTATGGTGTCGAAAGCCTCCCGGACTACGGCATTGTTCTTTGAACCAAGCTACTGACAATTAGCTTTATTATTCGTGAAATGAAATTGTAATATATTTCAGGGTAGACATCTTGAAATAATTTCTAACTATTAACTAGACCTATGCTATAATATGTCATAATAGTCGGCCTAAGTATTAACCAGACAGTATGTCAAGTTGTTCACTCAGGGATTGCTTTTTGTTAATGAAATAATAAATTAAATCGTGTTTGCTTCTTGTAGTTAGTTTGTTAGTTTTGAAATTTTCTCTTAAGCTGTAATGCTTAAGATTAAAGAGTTGTGCATCACAGTTATGTGTGAAACATGACTAACGTCATGAGTGCTAAATAGTACTTATTATTGCATATGTGTACTGTAGAACGTAAAAATCGTTCGTATTTAGGTCATTAATTGCTTATTACTATCAAATATATAAATGTAGCCATTAAAATTACGGCAAAGTTGGTGCTTGATTAAGATGGGTTGATTTTGGAGTTTCTAATGACTGTTCTTGGCAAAGTCCTTGAACCGTCCTTGAATCACCTAATTCTCTAAAATTACTCAGAACTACCTAAAATCACAAAAAATTACAAAATTCAAAAGTGCGATTCACATTTAAATTTCATCAAAGTTCTCCAAAGGGTAGAAATCTCATTAAAAATCATTAAAAATTCCAAAACAATATGAGAAATATTTCATTTAATTCCTCTGACTCTATTTATACGAATGAAATGTTTCCCCAGAACAATAGTAACCAAAAGTAATGAGCATATACTTATATATTCACAACAACAACAACAAGCAAAATAAAAAACTTAATTAAAAACACAAAAGGCCAAATAAAAAGCTCATTTCCTTCATTCACAAAAGGAACTATACACAAATTTATGTGCGTATGTACATAAATATGCGACAGCACCAAAAAAATCATTTTCCAAGCAATTGAAAAATTATTCAATGGAACAGCGAGAAAAAAAAGTCACAGAACGAGAAACTTTTGTTCCTACTCGTTCCTCTATTAGCAGAAAAAGCCTGAAAATTAATTCACAATAATTTTGCCATTTTTTTTGTTGTGTTGTGTTTTGGCTGTCAAATTGAAATAAAAGGCAACAGCAAGCAACATTAAACAACGGGTGGAAATATTAATGGCGGAAATATTGAAGCAGTTGATATAAAAGCAAGGCTAAACAATTGAAAAATTGGCACACTTTGTAGATATGCATACAGTTAGTGGAAATAAAAGTTTTATTTACAATTCAGTGGAACCTCATCCCTTCCTTATTCTTGTATCCATTCGTTATGTGTAAAATACTGTTAAATCTACAAAAATAAAATATGAACATACATTTAGCACTAAATCATCTGCATAAGTAGGATGTAAAAGCTTTTTTTTTTGGGAATTTATGCATTTTACTGTAAACTGGTGTAGGGGATGGAGAGACTCGACACGTGTAATGTTAATGGTAATTGAAGAATTTTTAAGTCTTAAGGCATTACTTTGAGCTTTAAAAATGTGATGATATTGTTGACCTTGGAATTTGAATTCGTTATAAAAGTGTAATGGATATTGAATTTCAAATTATATTTTTAATCTTGAATTCAGAAGAAGTAAGGCTCAATATTATATTATTTTTTTCAAAGAAGGTCAAATATTTGAATTTTTGTGTAAGAAAGTAAAATTGAGTTGTTGGAACATAAAATTTTAGTGAGAATAACACTGAAGTTAGATGTGAATTCAGACGATATTGCAGAGTTTTGAGTTTGCTAAAATTTCAATAAAATTGCTATAAACCAAATTCCCTGAAATGCAATACTTTTCGTCAAACATTACCCATCCTTCAAGGAATTGGTCATATGGACACTCCAAAGTAATTCTGAGAACATCCCATAGAGCAGTGGTTAACCGCCATTACGTTGGCAATGCAAGCCGTAATTCTTAACTCCAAGCTTGACACACAAATAGAGATACGAAGCCTAACAATGGCGACCTAGAGATATCACCTCTTCCACTTCTTAACAAGCTTAAAAAACTAGTTGTATGTATACGAAATGTAAAGAGAAAATAAGTTCCATGAGTGGACAAAACCATGTTAATGAAATTTTTGGAATTCATCGTTAAAATTTAAAGCTAGATTTTGAAATTTTTCCGCAAAAAATCCTTTCAAATTGATTTTTTTTTCTAAATAGCGGAGAGGGAGAGGTTTCAGGGGTCAATACGTTCTTGATGCCTACTTCAAATGTATTTTTGCCGATTAAAGGTCGACTTCAAGAAACTTAGTAACGGTCAGTAACCTTTAACCTTCTAGCCCTTGGTAATAATATAAAAATTCTGCTAACATCACAAAAGAGGAATGAGTGCTGTACTTTATTGCATAGCACTATGTTATCCAGAAATATTTTCCCATAAAACATTCCTTTCCTCTTAAAAAAACTTATCGAAGATCGTCCATAAATCATAAGCGATTTTTTTCCCGCTCCTAACTACTTTTTATTCAGCATAAGATTTCCAATTTTTTCACATCTATATGCAGCTATAAGTCAAGCAGTTTTTTTCACCACAACATGAATAAATAAGGAATCAGCGGAGAATATTTCTTTTCAATATACATGAATGAATTTTTCATGATCCACTCATGTGCATCAACTTAATGATTTATCCAATATAATCCAATAATCATAATTCCCCGTTTCTCGTTAGCTTGCGGCATCAAAGAGGAAAATAATAAAAATATTATTGCTTTTATACAGTACATACGCAGTATAGGCAACATGTAGCACATAAAAAATACTATTTTCGGGTTAATGTGTCCTCGCTGTGACTTTCATTTGATCTGGGCAACTAAAAAATGAGCAACAACTAATCAAAATAGTCTGTCAAATTATCTTCGCGATAAGCAAGACACTCGTCTATATTATTTTCAATTAATTTCGATTCTTATCAATTAATGTAGTGTGAATTGTTAACAGTAATTCAATTAATCGATTGGCATTGACAATTGGCAACAAGAAAGTTTCAAAAATTATCTCTAAATTTAGGTAAACAACAAGTTGTTGTTAATTTCTATTTCTTGATTTCGTAAGACTAGTGCGAGACACAAACAAGCTATGAGCAGTGATAAGAAAGTTCGAGGATTTTTTACGCAAGCATGTATGCAAACAGCGGCTGGTGGAAGTGCAGGTAAACAAATAAAACACAAAAAAAGTCATTTCTGTAAATATTTACAACCATGTAAATGTTGTTTCAAGGCTTTGTGGAAGTATGCATCATGCATCCATTGGATTTAATCAAAACCCGCTTGCAAATCCAAAGTACACCGGCTATGGCTGGAAATAATGTAAGTAAAATAAATTCAAATCTAAATATAAGGCTGTCATGTCATTGCCGTATGATTTATTGTCGCCCAGGTATATTACAATGGAGTTTTCGATTGTGCACGAAAAATGGTTCAAAGTGAAGGATTGTTTAGTGTTTATAAAGGCATTTTACCACCAATTCTGGCCGAGACACCAAAAAGAGCAGCTAAATTTTTGACGTTCGAACAAACGAAACCATTATTTCTATTTGGTAGTGATAAGCCAACACCATTAACATTTTCATGTGCTGGATTGGCAGCGGGTGTATTTGAAGCCATTCTCGTCAATCCATTTGAGATGGTGAAGGTAACACTGCAGGCAAATCGTAGTAAAACTGGCGAATTGCCAAGTACAATAACAGTTGCAAAGCAAATTGTTGCCAAGGATGGATTTGGCTTGCGAGGACTTAATCGTGGTCTTACGGCAACAATCGGTAGAAATGGTGTTTTTAACATGATTTATTTTGGCTTTTATCATTCTGTTAAAAATATTGTGCCTGAATATAAAGACAATCCTGTAAAAGAGTTCTTCCGTAAAGTTGCCATTGGCTTTACATCCGGTACATTAGGTTCGGTCATCAATATTCCATTTGATGTTGCAAAATCGCGTATTCAAGGACCACAACCACAGCCAGGTGTCGTTAAATATAAATCAACATTCCAAGCTATTCAACTCGTATATCGCGAGGAAGGATTTATGGCATTGTATAAGGGATTAACACCTAAAGTTATGCGTTTAGCTCCAGGTGGTGCTATCATGATGATTGTATACGAGTATGTCTATGAAGCTCTGGACAATTATATTTAAATTGTGTCCATTTTTGTGTTCATTTTGGAATGTTTTTATGAAAAATATTTTTTGGAAGTGAATTTTTGAATCTGCAAAAAAAAAAAACAAATTTCTAGCTCAAATTTAGGATGAAAATTTCTAAAATTTTCAATACAAAAAAGTACATAGCATGTAAGTTTGATTGCTTTTAACAGATTAACTGCATTTACATATATTTTTGAACTGTTTGAAATAGAATTAACAAATTATTCATATACATAACAGATTGTATGCATTTTTTTATGGATATTTAACTTTATGCGGGTTTGGTACAGCATTACATAATCAATTGTTTTTAATAAGTAGAATGTAGTTGATGCTGGACTCGATTGGTACATATTGAATTGTTGTCATCATGATAACAAAACAGCACAATATATCGATAAAGATACTTAGAACTAGAGTTGGCAGGACTTCAAAGTGGAGTTGCTTCCATTGAAGTCTGGACTCTTGAGGAGTCACCATTTTAGTGGGATCTGGACTTGAATAGCCTATAAATCTCCATTTTTTTGAACTTTTCGAGCCCAGGCTCCCGAAGTACTGCTTAGAACCAAGTGGAAACTAATTGGCAAATTCGACCGTAATCTTAAATTGGTTGCCACTTGGATCTAAGTTTACTTCCTCTTCCTCACATTGATGCCAACATTTCAATATGTGCTACTCGGAGTATCATCAAGTTGTTGAGAAATTTTAATGAAATATTCTAAAAATACAGAAATTATCCGTCTTTAGAGAGTTTTTTGTGATTTATTTTTATAATTTTGAAGAACCATCAAACATTGAGTAGCTCAAAATTTAAATCAAACTTGATTTATTATTACTAATTAAAATATTTTAACACATTTAATAGTGAACAAAAAGAGTATATTTGGCTTCAAAATAAGACGAAATCTAACTAAGTCAGTAAAAAGTCAGATTTCGTGTTATTCAGAGTCAAATCGGATCGAAATCAGACTTTGGATCGATTAGCTGGCGTAAGCGAATCAAGCTGGAACAATATCTCATTATTCGTTCTAACGGAATCATTAGTAAATTCAAGATTTTGAGCTGCTCTAGAATCAAAAATTGATGGTTTTGTCAAGTCATACTCAGTTTGATTATAAATAATTTAAACTTTAAAAAAGAGTACAATTACCAAATTTTGTTTTGAAAACGTAAATTATTCTGACCAGCCATTCATGGTCTTTTCATAATCAATCAAAAGAAAGTCATATTGAAAAGACATTTTCTAATAAAAGGTTCGTTTACTTATTACGTTACGAAAAACATGCATACAAAAAAATATAGCAATAAAAATGGCAGAACTACCCTCCACTTCTAAATAATGAACGTAATATTTGAACGACCTCCAACAAATCATGGTTAATTTACAAAGAGGAAAAATTTTATTTTTGTTACAAATTTTATATTTTATCAAATGTAATTTAATTTTTTTATCAATAAAATATTTTAGAGTTTTGGATGCAAATTTTGAAAAATTCGTGTTTTTTATTGCCTTTCTTAAATTCTTATGGATTTTGTTGTCCGTAAGCTAACCCGAGTGACATGTAGCACAAATGGAAAAGGCTCCGTGGCTGAAAAATCTTAACCGACAAGTTAATCGATCGATTAGGTCTAATCTTTAAACAAGTTGCTAATTTAATTCATCCATAGCCGAGTGACACTTTAGTGACACAAATGAAGAAGGCTCTACCAGCTTTTTATCAATCTCTAATCAACTCCAATACAAACTCAACAAATTTGTGTCTCTCGGGATAAGTGTAAACAAGTGCAGCTGTACAACAAGAAAACCAATTTCTAGTCTAAATTAAGCTATAAGCTTACCCACAAATAACACAAAAAAATTACAGCAATAAAAACCATTAACATTACTTCTTTAATTAAATTGATCTGTTAATTTTCACAGAACTTCTTTCCATCTGCACATCACCAACGTTTCCTTCATAAGTACTTGAAACAGAAAAATTAATCGCCATAAGTGTCGACAGCATTTTAAATACTTGATGGAAATATTCTTTTTAACAGCTCGCCAAACGTGACTGAGAGAATTTCATGCCATAAGAAAGTGGATGAAAATAAGAAGAAAAATTCTAAATGAGCATAATAATTAAGCATTACGTTAAGCATGCCATTTGAATTTCTGCGACAATTTTTTCTCATACATTGTTCCTTATTCGAGTTTAGTGACTTGTATACTTTTAGGGTTCGCCCAGATGCGCAGGCCTGCAGTTTCTAGTGTTCTAGATGCGCATCCAATTGCATCTAACTGCATCCATCTGAACTTTTTGTATGGAAATTTTTTTCATAAAAAATGATGAAAAATTGCATTTTTGAGAGTTTTTCACCGTCGTAATTGGGAAACTAAATCAAAAATAACATTTTCTACGATATTCCAACTTTATTTTTAAAAAATTAAAAAAATGTAATTTTCCAGTGTTTTTCCAAGTTTTTCACCATTATATATGAAAATTAAGGGAAAACTAGCATATTCCAAGATTATTCATTATTATAATATGTGAATTCATGTGAACGATTCTGGAAGAAAATGTCATATCTACAGTGAAGCGAATATTTCTGTGAAGAAAGCGACTTGGCATACGAATTAAACAAAATTTGGAAGCATTTTGGTTGCTTAATAACACAAAAGTATGTTGGAAGTTCAAAACGGAACTGCTTAGTTCCAATAAGCATTTGATTGACGACTGAAACAACAAAATAGTCTTTAAATGCTCATAATTCAATAATGAACTGATGAATATCCAAAATTCTTTCAGGTTTCTTTAGTATGAACAAAATGCTAAATATTAGAAGCAGCAGTTCTGTCCTTTCAGGTCTGTAACATAATTTATTGTGCTTTCAAGTTTTTGTAAACAATCAACTTTTAAATGAAATTTTTTTCAAAAATACAACAGCTAGAAATATGCAGTAAGTACCAAAAGATCAGATTTTCAAAGTTTTACTGGCCAGTATCTAGTAATCAATGGAGAAATTCATAAATTTTGACAAAATTCAAAAAAAGTTTTTTTGGTTCACATAGAAATTGAAATTTTTTTCGCTACAAAACATTAAAACTTAAATAATATCAATGCTTGCTGACATTGGCTGAAAGTATTTTGAAAACCTGATCGTTTAGTACATACTGCATATTTGTAGCTGTTGTCGTTTTTAAAAAATATGAATTTTTAAATAGATTGATTACAAAAATTTGAAAAACGAAAAACGATGTTACAGGCCTAAAAATACAGAACTACTGCTTCCAATATTTAGCATTTGGTCATACTAAAGAAATCTGAAAGAATTTTGGATATTCATCAGTTCATTATTGAATTATGAGCATTTAAAGACTATTTTGTTGTTTCAGTCGTCAATCAAATGCTTATTGGAACTAAGCAGTTCCGTTTTGAACTTCCAACATACTTTTGTGTTATTAAGCAACCAAAATGCTTCCAAATTTTGTTTAATTCGTATGCCAAGTCGCTTTCTTCACAGAAATATTCGCTTCACTGTAGATATGACATTTTCTTCCAGAATCGTTCATGTGAAAAATTGTCATTTTCATAGTTTTTAAAGTATTTGGTTAAATTTTCAGATGCACTTGGATGCGCATCCAGATGCGCAGGCCTGCTGCAGGCCTGCAGTTTTCTGCATCTCTGCATCTATCTGCATCTAATTTTGGCGAACCCTATATACTTTTAAGTATGAGAAGTACAGTTCATGAATGTAGTATGGAATTCAAATATGTTATGAATGTATTGAATTTGAAGTAAATAACCAAGACTTCATGCTATTCCTGAGTGGACAAAAATGCGTTAGAACTAAAGTGTTACGCATTCGTTTTTCCGAGACAAGTTTTTTTAGAATTTCTTCTTTTCTATTAATTTTAACGGAACAGCTTTTTTACTATATTAAATCTTATTAAAAATGCCAAATAACAAGCATAAGTTAAAGACTGTTAAGTTAGGATTTTCACGGAAAACTGACAAAAAATTGAAAATTACAACAACAACAATACGCATTCGTTTAGCCGAGCTTCCAATTTTGTTAAATTTTGATGAAATTGCATAATCTAACTAACGTTTTATATTCTTAAACACTAATTATGAATACAACAATGCTTAATCATACTTAATACTATAGCAAAACTACATAGTTATGTTAAAAATTTAAATTTCAAAATGGCGGCAAGAACCTCATGATTTTTCAAGATTTTGGCACGATAACTATATATTTTCTTGAGTTTCTTCAATAAATCTTACTGCGTTTTCATTAATCTTTCAGATAATATATAACTTGTTACTATTTATGTAGATTAAAGGGAAAAATTTAACAAAAACTTTTAGTTACTTGAAGTTTTGTTCCAAAATTTTTTTCTTTATCTTAATTTTTTTGTTATATATCAGCATTATGCAATTAAAACTAGCTTTTTCATATAGTATTTTAACTAATAAATCAACTTCAATAAGTTAATCAATGATTTAATGAGGGATTTTTCAAAAAAAAGATTTTTTATATGATCTTTGTCTATACTTATGAAATTTAGTGAGTTTCCTATGAAAAAATTTTTTTTTCTTCCATGACACTAGAATTTTACTTTTTTTTGAAAAATCCCTCATTACATCATTGATTAACTTATTGAAGTTGATTTATTAGTTAAAATACTATATGAAAAAGCTAGTTTTAATTGCATAATGCTGATATATAACAAAAAAATTAAGATAAAGAAAAAAATTTTGGAACAAAACTTCAAGTAACTAAAAGTTTTTGTTAAATTTTTCCCTTTAATCTACATAAATAGTAACAAATTATATATTATCTGAAATATTAATGAAAACGCAGTAAGATTTATTGAAGAAACTCAAAACTATGTAGTTTTGCTATAGTATTAAGTATGATTAAGCATTGTTGTATTCATAATTAGTGTTTAAGAATATAAAACGTTAGTTAGATTATGCAATTTCATCAAAATTTAACAAAATTGGAAGCTCGGCTAAACGAATGCGTATTGTTGTTGTTGTAATTTTCAATTTTTTTCAGTTTTCCGTGAAAATCCTAACTTAACAGGCTTTAACTTATGCTTGTTATTTGGCATTTTTAATAAGATTTAATATAGTAAAAAAGTTGTTCCGTTAAAATTAATAGAAAAGAAGAAATTCTAAAAAAACTTGTCTCGGCTAAACGAATGCGTAACACTTTAGTCATTAACCCATTAATTACGGAGTTTTTTTAAGACTTAAGGATGCATTTAATTGATAAATTATAGTCTAAAAATAAGGTTCACGAAAAAAATTGAGCGATTTAGTGCACTAATTTAGTGTAATTAACAAAAATTTAGTGTAACATATATGTTACGCTAGTATTTTACCGACAATTTTTTTTTCTGTTTACAAAAATTAAATATATTAAATTCGTCGATTTCTTAGTTTTTGAAGTTAAAAATACAGCTTCATTGTTATATTAATGACATTTAAAGTCATATTAGTTAAACATTAATATTGAATTAAGCTTAGAAATAAAAAATTCTGAAAAAAATTCACTGTCACATTGGTCGTCATATTTCATGAATTACACATTGACGAGCTTTCAAACTATAAATAACATATTTATTTTACAATGATAAACCACATAAAACATTATGAGAAGTCAATAATTCTTTTAAATTGACTTAAATTCACTTTGAAATTGACTCCTCAAATTTTTATACCAAAAAATTTATTGCACTGAAAAATCCACGAATATTAGCTAATTAATTTAGATTTTATTTTAAAAACTTCTATTTCATGATAATCTAGCTATCCACAAAAAACTACAGCTCAAATCACAACTGAATCACTTGAAATTAAACTCAATAGATTTGTGTCCCTCAGGATAAGTGTAAACAAGTGCAGCTGTACAACAAGAATTTTCTTTTTTCTAAATTAAGCTATAAGCTTACCCACAAATATCACATAAAATTACAGCAATAAAAACCATTAACATTACTTCTTTAATTAAATTGATCTGTTTATTTTCACAGAACTTGTTCTTTCCATCTGCACATCACCAATGTTCCTCCATAAGTACTTGAAACAGAAAAATTAATCGCCATAAGTGTCGACAGCATTTTAAATACTTGATGGAAACATTCTTTTTAACAGCTCGCCAAACGTGACTGAGAGAATTTCATGCCATAAGAAAGTGGATGAAAATAAGAAGAAAAATTCTAAATGAGCGTAATAATTAAGCATTACGTTAAGCATGCCATTTGAATTTCTGCGACAATTTTTTCATATACATTGTTCCTTATTCGAGTTTAGTGACTTATAAACTGTTAAGTATGAGAAGGACAGTTCATGAATGTAACATGGAATTCAAATATGTTAAGAATGTATTGAATTGGAATTAAATAACCAAGACTTAATGCTATTTCTGAGTGGACAAAAAAGCGTTAGAACTAGTCATTGACCCGAAAGGCACATGGCATAGAAATGTCCAAAAATCTGGCTCAAGGCTGACTTAACTCTGGATCAATTCCATTGGATGTGGTCTGGAGTCAAAACTACGCTGACCTGCGGCAAATCCCGGCCATTTGTTCGTGAATGTGTTTTACGAGTAACTGGACATTGACTTGCCTTGAACTAGTCATAACGTACCTTTGTCCACCAGCGATTAACTTTATTCAACACTTCTTTATTTATTATTATGAAGACTTGTTCCTTATTCATACAAATCATCCAATTCTACCAACATATGGAGGAATTTCGAACTTCCATCTCTTATGTCTCATATTTCGTTCATCAACGAATCGGTCTAAAGCATTTCTCACGTTCATGACAAAAATCTCTGCAGCTTGATCGATGGCTTGTTCAAATTGCTCTGATAAATAGTAATCGTCATTCATTTGCTGGTTTGAATCTGAAACTGCAGCAGTTAGAGCCAGGAAGACTATAATTAAAACTTTCATGTTGGTTATTTTTGTGACTTGTGAAAACAAAAACTAGAAATGAGTATTTTTGAGGGTTTTTATTTAGTTTTATGATTAAATTGTTTTCTTGATTGATGTGGTAAATTTGAATATTGATGGAGAAAATTACATGCTTAATGGCAATTAGTTGAATTAATTTACGAGTCTGAAATTTCTTAAATATTGTTGAATTAATTGAGGTTATTCACTTGTCATCAGTATAGCTAGAATAGCGTCGGACTGCCGTTCTAACGACCTGGGTTCAATCTCAGGGAAAGTCTAATTGGATTCGAATGCTTTTTCGCTGTTCTGGTCACACCAACTCGATTTGTGTGATTCACGACACACAAATTGTGGCTAGGTACGTTGTATTGATATACCCTGGGTTATGCAGCGTGCAGAGTTGGGGAAAGCAAAATGTCCTTTATGACAAAAAAATATATAGCTAGAAAGGATATGAAGCTGATATGAAGTCGAATCAACTCAAGTCGACTTTTTCATACAAAATCTGAAGCTCTAATTTGGTGAAATTCTCTATAACTGTAAAATCAGCTGTTCTTATCAGCTGTTTCATGTAAATAGCGATGGAATGTAAATTTTAAAGATACATTTTAGTAATATTTGAAGTTACTTCAACCCACAATAATTTATATTCATACTTATCGCTGAAAAATGTGATAAAAATGCTTAAGCTAAGTAAATGAATTAATCTTTTTTATTTCCATTTCCACCCAAATCATGCAAAATCATTTTTCTAATACTCCATATTTTTTTAAACCATCATCATCTTCCATCACTCCCGAAACCATCTCTTTTACTTTCATAGTGTTACCATCTATCATTGACTGCATTACTGGGTTTCCTCTGAATTGATTATCCATAACATCTGTTATTTTATTTGCCTTATAATTTGCATTATACTCAAAAGCAGATGTAGTTGCAATGACCAATGTTAGAAATACAATAAACAGCTTCATCGTTTGAAATTTATTGGAATTGACTTTACTTCGAAAATTCAAAATGTAACTAAGAATTGACAGTAAGTTTTCATTTCTTTTATATTATTGAATTTGCAAGTTATTTGATTGACGTTCCTTAATTAAAAAGTTAAAAATGTCTAAATTGTGCTATGACTTTGATAGACTTTTATTTAAATATCACGAAATGTTTATTTTAATTCACAATATCACAAGTTCCTTCAATTTAAAGCTATCTTTATATTTGGCTTAATCTTTTCCATAAATTCTGCAAAATCGTTTGCTAATTTATCCAAAAAGTCAATTGCATACTGTCCATTTAATAATATTTTTAAGCTTCTTGATTGTAAACTTTGAGGCAAATTTGACAGAACATTTTCAATTTGATTTAGAAAGTTATGATAAGCTTGATCTACTACTTGATCAATCGTTGATTGTATATTCAATTCTAATTGTCTGGAGATGTCATTTGTTATGCCTTGATCATCTGATATATAATCTAGATTGTCAGCTGATATCGGTTCATCATTTAAGCTGTTACTGTTTAAATCAATATGAAATTTGTCGTAGAATTTATTTCCATATGTGAAGGCAATAAGCAGAGCTAATAAGGCAAGAAAGGATGCCATTGTGGACTCTTTGAAATCTAGTTCCTTTAGTAAATTCAAAATATAACTAATGATTGATATATTAAATCCAGTTCCTTTTATATACAACTTAATTAATGATTTAATGACAATTTGTAAAATTAAAAGAAATTTAACATGGTTCAAACAACTCCCGAACAATCCAACGTACGTGATCATTTGGGCAATCCCTAAGAGGCAATGAACATGCACTCGATGAGCATGCTCGTGAGCAGTGCTTTCAGCTTATGATGCTCTTCTAGTTAGGAATTTCCACGTCAACTTATTAACGATAGCTGATTCCAATACATTTTTTGTGAAAAATGCGGTTCATCGCATTGTGCTGCACGGACGAACAACAATCATACAAATGAACAGTAAATCCTCAATAATAATATAGTAAAATGTGATTTATTAGGCTTTAAGTTTTTTAATAGTATATTCAATATTTCATAACTGCACATTCCCTGATCTTAACCTCTGAGTGCTTTATCATTTTAATTGTTGTTTTACAACAAACAGTTTTGTGTAAAAAAACAGTCATGTGTATCCTCGGTTTCAGATGTGGTTTTGGTTTAAGTCGTTTTGATTTTGGTTATTATTTTGAGTATAACCTCGGTTCCAGTTGTTGTTTTGGTTCAAATCGTTCTGATTTTGGTTATTGGTGTATCCGCGGTTCCAATTATTGTTCTGATTTAAATCGTTCTGGTTTTGGTTATTGGTATATCCTCGGTTCCAATTGTTGTTTTGATTCAAATCGTTCTGATTTTGGTTATTGGTGTATCCTCGGTTCCAATTGTTGTTTTGGTTCAAATCGTTCTGGTTTTGGTTATTGGTGTATCCTCGGTTCCAATTATTGTTTTGGTTCAAATCGTTCTGGTTCTGATTTTGGTTATTGGTGTATCCTCGGTTCCAGTTGTTGTTTTGGTTCAAATCGTTCTGGTTTTGGTTTTGATTATTGGTATAACCTCGTTTCCAGTGGAGTGATTGAACTGGAATAAATGCAGCCAAGACTGCAACTAAGAGTAGGATACCATTCATGACTATATTTTTTTTGCTAAATGACTTGAAGATGCAATAACAACTGATGAAAATTCAACTCAAATCAAATGCTTTATATTAAAAATATAAATTTTTATTGACTTTTGATGTTGAACGCTTGAAATAAATTTAATTGATTAGAAAAGTGAAGTCTATGAAGTTTGTAGTTTGGCATTTAAGGTTAGACGGTGTTTATTTGTGATAGTGTAGGAGAATGTGGCGTGATGTGTTAATTCATATTGGTAAATCTGCCTGAATGAAATAGTTGAATCCAGAGTTCGAAGTTGACTCGGATTTTGTATTGAAAAGCTCGCTGTTCTGCTCCTTATTCATAATCATATTGAAGTAAATCTCTTCGTTCTATTTCTCTACGAGTTAAATTTGGATAGTCATCGTCGATTTGGGTTAAGAGTCTTCTGAGCAAACCATCATCGAAATCTCTTCGTTTAATTCCTCTGCGAGTTGGATGATCTTCGTCGCTTTGAGCTAAGAGTCTTCTGAGCAAATCATCATCTAAATCTCTTCGTTCTATTCCTCTACGAGTTGGATGATCTTCGTCGCTTTGAGTTAAGAGTCTTCTGAGCAAATCAACATCTATTTCTCTTCGTTCTATTCCTCTACGAGTTGGATGATCTTCGTCGCTTTGAGTTAAGAGTCTTCTGAGCAAATCAACATCTATTTCTCTTCGTTCTATTCCTCTACGAGTTGGATGATCTTCGTCGCTTTGAGTTAAGAGTCTTCTTAGCAAATCATCATCTAAATCTCTTCGTTCTATTCCTCTACGAGTTGGATGATCTTCGTCGCTTTGAGTTAAGAGTCTTCTGAGCAAATCAACATCTATTTCTCTTCGTTCTATTCCTCTACGAGTTGGATGATCTTCGTCGCTTTGAGTTAAGAGTCTTCTGAGCAAATCAACATCTATTTCTCTTCGTTCTATTCCTCTACGAGTTGGATGATCTTCGTCGCTTTGAGTTAAGAGTCTTCTTAGCAAATCATCATCTAAATCTCTTCGTTCTATTCCTCTACGAGTTGGATGATCATCGTCGTTTTGTATTAAGAGTCTTCTGAGTGAACCAACATCCAAATCTCTTCGTTCTATTCCTCTACGAGTTGGAATATCTTCGTCACTTTGAGTTAAGAGTCTTCTGAGCAAATCATCATCTAAACCTCTTCGTTCTATTCCTCTACGAGTTGGATTATCTTCGTCACTTTGAGTTAAGAGTCTTCTGAGCAAATCATCATCTAAATCTCTTCGTCCTATTCCTCTGCGAGTTGGATGATCATCGTCGTTTTGTATTAAGAGTCTTCTGAGTGAACCAACATCCAAATCTCTTCGTTCTATTCCTCTACGAGTTGGATGATCTTCGTCGCTTTGAGTTAAGAGTCTTCTGAGCAAATCATCATCTAAATCTCTTCGTTCTATTCCTCTACGAGTTGGATGATCTTCGTCGCTTTGAGTTAAGAGTCTTCTGAGCAAATCACCATCTAAATCTCTTCGTTCTATTCCTCTGCGAGTTGGATGATCATCGTCGTTTTGTATTAAGAGTCTTCTGAGTGAACCAACATCCAAATCTCTTCGTTCTATTCCTCTACGAGTTGGAATATCTTCGTCACTTTGAGTTAAGAGTCTTCTGAGCAAATCATCATCTAAATCTCTTCGTCCTATTCCTCTGCGAGTTGGATGATCATCGTCGTTTTGTATTAAGAGTCTTCTGAGTGAACCAACATCCAAATCTCTTCGCTCTATTCCTCTGCGAGTTAAAGTTGGAAAGTAATCGATGGATATTATTTGATCATAATCATATTGATCGTCATATAATTGAGTAGAAACACTAGCAACAGAAATAGCAAATAAAACCAAGATAAACTTCATAATTGAAGACTTTGTGAAGTCTCGCAAAGCTAACAAAAAAGAGTTAAGCTGATAGAGTAATTTTGTATGATTTTTATAGCCAATTTCTTAGTTTTGACTTAAATTCTATGCTTGACTATTAATTTTAATTGACATTTTGTAATTGACTTGTAAAATGAAGAAACATTGAAACAGACATTGAACATGGAACACTTGAAAAGTTGAAATTTGTTAAGCTTATCAATATTTTTAATGAAAGCTCTTTTTCGAGCTCCTTCTCGAGAATGAAAACTTCTCTTTAGAGGAGCTGATACAAAGCTTGGAATGAACTTCGTTAGAGACATGATTTTGAAACCATAAAATCATTCTTTTTAAAATATTTGATTGTTATTAGAATCGATCAGAATGAGCAACTAAATAACGCTGATTTGAAATTTAAATTATCTAAGCAACGTTTTCAAATTAGTCATCTCGGAAAAGGAAACATAAAAAAGTGAATTATTTATTTTTTGTAGTTTTAAAGCGTAAATGATTTGTTTTGAAAGTGCAAAATAGTCACAAAGTGTTTAAAACAGAGTAACTTAGCATATTTTGAAGAAATCTGGAAATCCAGTGAGTATTTTTGAAAAATTTGAATTAAAAATATTTTCATGAACAATTTTCTTTGTTTTTATTTAATAAGCTTTGTTTAATTCATGTTTTAATGATTTGCTTGGGCTAATATCTCAAACTGTTTACTTAAAATTACTTAATTTAATGCATTCCTAATGCTAAAACAGTCAAACTCATAATAATTTCAATTCAATTCAATAAATTGTGCTTTATTAGTTCTTTATAAATGTACAGTCAATTATCAATCTAATGCTGGATAAGTTTAGCGGAGAGCAAGAGGTAAAAGATCATTCATGTTGTTCAAATCATTTTGATTGTTTGTATATGTATATGCTCGGTTCCAGTTATTGTTGTTTTGGTTCCAATCGTTTTGGTTATTGGTATATCCTCGGTTCCAGTTATTGTTGTTGTTTTGGTTCCAATCGTTTTGGTTATTGGTATATCCTCGATTCCAGTTATTGTTGTTTTGGTTCCAATCATTTTGGTTATTTGTATATCCTCGGTTCCAGTTATTGTTTTGGTTCAAATCATTTTGATTGTTTGTATATGTATATCCTCGGTTCCAGTTGTTGTTTTGGTTCAAATCATTTTGATTGTTTGTATATGTATATCCTCGGTTCCAGTTGTTGTTTTGGTTCAAATCATTTTGATTGTTTGTATATGTATATCCTCGGTTCCAGTTGTTGTTTTGGTTCAAATCATTTTGATTGTTTGTATATGTATATCCTCGGTTCCAATTGTTATTTTGGTTGTTATTCCAATCATTTTGATTCTGATTATTCGTGTATCCTCTACGACCTGCTGCTGCGAATGCAATAACAGCAAATAAAATCACAATTGTCTTCATAGTTACAATAATTTGGATTAATTCCGATAAAACCGAAAAATTGACTGATTTTTTTGAGAGTTTCGGATCCAGTTTTATACTAAAATAGCAGAGAAGGAATTGCATTTTTGATTGACGTTTATCGCTTCATGCTTAATAATCAATTGCTTCAAAGTAAATTGCATAAAACAAAAATTTACTTGATTGTAAATAAAATTATAAATAATGCCCGATCAGTACACATTGAAATGTAGCTACTATGGCGCCGAGGCTGCAAAACAACTAAATTTGGTTGTTTACTTGGTTCTAAGTTCTAAGCTCGACTCCGTAGTGGCTATGTTGTTAATGTACGCTAATCAAGTATGTATATTGATTGTTTCCTTGTTATGGAACGATCTTATTTAAGGGGTTGTCCACAAAAAATGGGATTTTGGTAAAATTAATGAATTTCACTCATGACTTGCATACTTAAATTGGGAAATTTATGAACAAATTTTAGAATAAAATTCCTTGGATTTAAATCAACATCAAATCAGCATGTAATCATGCATAAAAATATTTAAATTTAGCAATAGCTATAAGCAGCCATACTGAGAAACCTACACAAAAAAAAGTCATATATGCTTTATTTTTAAAATATTTTAATTTATATAACATCCAATATTTTACAATTATTATGGCTTTAAATTTGTACTGCTCATTTGTATTCTAGACTGTGCATCTTCCATCCAGTTCATAAATTATTTTGTAAATCTATTAAATTTCCGAATTGTGGATCTATTAAGGCGCTCTGGTTGTTGAACCTCAATAATGTCATCTATTGGACGATTGGGCAGGTACGGCAACAGCAACGGCAATTAGTATAGTTAGTACTACATTTGATTTCTATGAAAGTTGTTCGCTAGTTAAATCTCCGAAAAAGACTGAAAAGTTTTGGAAAATTTCCTCAGTCTTTATATAGCTTTGTTCATATTTGAATGATCCTTGATTTTGACTTTATGGAACAAATTGGAAGTGTCTGGAACTTAACTTGTAATTAATTTGGTTCAAATAAAACTATTACTAATGATTAATTTTGAATAATAAATTTATTCGCAGTTTATATTATAATATGACTCTATCAATAGACTATTCCACCTCGTTGAATCATTGCCATCGTATCCATAAATCTTATGGAAAACTTATCAAAAGCTCTTTTAAATCGGTGAAATCTTATCTTGAAATCTTCAATGATTTGATATGTAGTATCAATCGGTATGTAGATTTGTTCATTCAAATCGTCAATCCTCTTGTTAAGATCAACCACTTCAATGTTACGGGGTTCTATATTCTCAATCACGTCATTTTGAGTATATCCTGATTCTACACTTCGTCGACCTGCCATCGGATTATGACCTAAAACTAATCTTCTGCGCGAAACTGGAGCCCATCGTGCATGAACGGATACAGCTAAGATAGTCAAAACAAAAATTGTAAACTTCATGCCAGAATCTTAATTTTTTTGAACTCAATAAGCAAGGTTCAACAAAGTGATTGAATTAGTTCCTGAAAGCTTCGTACTTTTATATATGAAAATTGCTAGTTTGATTGACGCTTAACATTGAATGGTTTATTAGTGCTTGGATTTGGCAACTGTATGGTAATTTATTTGAAAAAGTGTACATTTATCGTCACTATGTAGCTTGGTATTTGATCAGATTAGTCGTTTGAGTAGATTTACTGAGTCATCTTAAAAGCTCTCTGGAAATCGTAATATCAAGCATTGATATCACACATAATGATAGTGAAGATGTATATCCGTCCACTAAATTCAGTATTCATAACCCACAAAGTTATGCATTTATAGAAAAGTCAAAAATTTTTGAGTTTTAAGTTTTTATATAGAATATTTTGAAATTAATGGAATAATTGGCATATAACCTCACTTTTTAATAAACATATTGATTTGAGTTTAAAGTATGTTCCTTATTACATTCACGTTTCTGGGGTAGTTTAGGTCTACATTCAACCATTTTGGCATAATTTTATTGATTTCTAGGTCAGAGTTGGCAGGACTCCAATGTGTCCAATGTGTCAAGGGCACCTCCATTGGAGACCGGACTTCAAAGTCCTACCAACTCTGTTCTAGCTTAATTTACTCTCAAATAACTAGTGAATAAAAATTACAATTAAAATCGTACGATTGAAATCGAAATCAAAAAAATTGCATTGAAAAAATCGTACGATTGAAATCATAATTTAAATTCAATTTCAATTAAAATTATGATCGTAGGATTTAAATTATTGCGATTGAATCGTGTTAATTTCGATCTTTTTTTTACGATCGAAATTAAACGATTCAATCCTAAAATTGGGATCGAAATTGATTGTATGAAATTTTTTTTGTGACTCATGATTATGATTAATTTCGAAGAATATTGATTCGGATTCTAGACTTTTGTTCTTTTGTGAATGTAGATGCATTTAATATTTATACTGGATCTGCAGGAACAGCTGAATTTTATGCTGATTTGCTGATTTTTCTGTTGATTTTCATTGATTTTCAGCAGAATTCTCATTCTTTTGGTTGTTTTATTAGGAACTGAGTGCTTTTTGAATACAGCGATTTCATATTTTGGTTCAGTGAGGCTATATGAAGCTTAATATGCTTAAAGGAAGTAGCGGAACTGCTTAGTTCCTGAGATCTGATCACATGCTTAAAAAGTCATGATTCGTCGAGAAATGAAATAAAAATATTTTTGGCAGTTCCAGCCAGTTGGACATAGCCAGTTATCAGCCGTTAATTGGAAGATATCGGTTATGTATGATGTAACATGTGTCTTTCAATATACAGGATATTTAACGGTTTAAAAGAAAAAGACTAATTTTTAATCACTTCAGCCGGTTCCACCTTTGATCCAGAGCAGAATAGAATATAGCAAATCGTCCAAAAAGCAACTTTTTATGTTCAAATGTTTTGTAATCTCGATTCCTTTGATTTTTTTGTGAAATATAATAATCTTAATGATAACTGGCTATGTCCAACTGGCTGGAACTGCCAAAAATATTTTTATTTCATTTCTCGACGAATCATGACTTTTTAAGCATGTGATCAGATCTCAGGAACTAAGCAGTTCCGCTACTTCCTTTAAGCATATTAAGCTTCATATAGCCTCACTGAACCATAATATGAAATCGCTGTATTCAAAAAGCACTCAGTTCCTAATAAAACAACCAAAAGAATGAGAATTCTGCTGAAAATCAATGAAAATCAACAGAAAAATCAGCAAATCAGCATAAAATTCAGCTGTTCCTGCAGATCCAGTATAAATTTTAAATGCATCAACATTCACAAAAGAACAAAAGTCTAGAATCCGAATCAATATCCTTCAAAATTAATCATAATCATTACACACAAAAAATTTTTCATACAATCAATTTCGATCCCAATTTTAGGATTGAATCGTTTAATTTCGATCGTAAAAAAATGATCGAAATTAACACGATTCAATCGCAATAATTTAAATCCTACGATCATAATTTTAATTGAAATTGAATTTAAATTATGATTTCAATCGTACGATTTTTTCAATGCAATTTTTTTGATTTCGATTTCAATCGTACGATTTTAATTGTAATTTTTATTCACTACAAATAACTTTATGAATTTGGGTAAGTTACAGGAATTTAGTTTGATTACCTTAATTACAGTCTTATAAAATTCCATTAAAAATCTATTAAATAATCAAAATTCAACATCAACCTCATCACTAATGCCTCAAATATGCAACCCCAAAAAAATTACATGTCAAAAAAATTTGAAAAATTTCAACGATTTAGATAATTTTTGTCATTCGTCAAGTGAAAATGCAAACATTTTGTCTTATTTATTTAATGTCATGTCATATGCTTAACTTTTCCCTCCTGTTTTTTACATCACATCCATTATAAAAAAGGGAAAAAAAGTTTTTCTTACATGCTGCACATAAAAAAACACCAAAAAAAGTTTCATGATGAAGAGTTTGTCATTTGCAGGCTGAAAAGATATGGATTTTCTAAAAAAAATCTCATGAAATTCAGTTATCGCAATTTTTTCACATTATATGCGGGAAATTTATTCACAATTGATGGGGTTTAATTTTTTTAAAATGCCTGCACAGCCGACAATTTCTTGAATTATTAATGTTTTGTTGGATTTTCTACTCATAGAATTATTAATGAACTAAGGCTGTATAATTTTTTGACATCTATTTCTTTTTATGCGGAACTACATGTAAGAATTTTATTTCGGAATTTCTATTGCGCATATTGAAAAAATTAATTATTGAATAATTATTATTCCATGTCACGTAAAGTCAATAATTCCTACAAAATATGAAATTTTTTGGTGTTTAATTATTTGTGAATTATAAGTTTTGGAAGGTTAAATTCGTTGTCCGTGAGAAAATGAAGTAAAAACCAAATTTGAATTGCTCAAATTAGAGGCTATATTTCTATATTCTGTGCTTATGGAGAGGAGGAGCAGATGTGTAATTTGGACTCATATTTCTTGATTTGGAAAGAATTCTTCAAAATTCTAAGGACTTTGGAGTCCGGACTCCAAAAGTCCCAAAAGTCCGGACTCCCAAAATGTCCCATACAAAAATGATATTTTGGACGTTTTTTTGGGTTACACTGCGTAACACTCCACTTTAAAGTCCTGTCAATTCTGTTTTTAATACAAATTTCTGAAGCTCCTCAAAAAATATCTTTCAACGAGTTGTAAGGTGCATACCTTAGCTGTTTGGTCATTATTAACTAGGACTGAAACCTAAAATGAAACGAGTTACTTGGCTTAGTTTGTGTATAATGCCCAATGAATCTCAATAAACCGTAACGATTTGTAACAAAGCCATGATAACCACCACCCCCCTTCCCACCTAAGTGTTACCTATGAAAAACGATAGCGGAATATCAAACTTCAGTGAACTGTATCTAATATTATCATAAACGCTATCGTTTTTCATGGTCCTTCGAACCGGATACAACGTAATTTCTAGAGTAGATATCTAAACAGCGCGCTCTATATAAAAATTGACATCATTTAAAGTGTAAAATCTTCTTTTACTAATCACTTCTTTTACTAGGGTACGTATGAGCCTAGGCTGTACTCTTCATACAAACCTTTTGAATCCTGTTCTATCATTCAATATATCAAGACTCTCTTACCATTTTCTACATATTCAATCCAAAAATAATCAGAGACTAAAATGTATGAAAAAAAATCTTTGATGAAAAAAATCATTTTTTTCGATGATTAAAAAAATCACGATTTTTTTCATCATACGTTAATCACACGTAAAATTTAATCACGTAAGCATCACTACGTAAAATTTAATCACGCAGGGCAAAAACACATGGTTTAAAATTTTTCTCAAAAGGTTTGTGTCAATCACGATGAAAATTTTGAAATTTTTTTAGCTCTATTATTGTATTAAACTAAAATGTTATAAGCCTTTACTTGTTACTTCACTATTTTAAGTAAATTAAAGTAGTTTTCTGGTGCCTAATTTAGTTAGATTAACCAATTTCAACTTCATATTTGTGTAGTTTTTTAATGGATTTCTTTTTGTATCTCCGTGAAAAAAATACCAAACTTCATAGTTCTTTTTCACAAATCTAACTTATTTAAGCACCAGAAAACTACTTTAATTTACTTAAAATAGTGAAGTAACAAGTAAAGGCTTATAACATTTTAGTTTAATACAATAATAGAGCTAAAAAAATTTCAAAATTTTCATCGTGATTGACACAAACCTTTTGAGAAAAATTTTAAACCATGTGTTTTTGCCCTGCGTGATTAAATTTTACGTAGTGATTAAGCTTACGTGATTAAATTTTACGTGTGATTAACGTATGATGAAAAAAATCGTGATTTTTTTAATCATCGAAAAAAATGATTTTTTTCATCAAAGATTTTTTTTCATACATTTTAGTCTCTGAAAATAATATAAGAACATCAAATCTAATACCCAGCTATATATCTGTCTTGACAATCAAATCAAAACTCTTAACTATCCCAAGCAGCATGCAATCCAAACAAAACAAAAACAACTCTTATTGTAAGTATTTCCCCAGATTTAATTGCACATCTCATCCAACGTTTACATTGTACATGCATTAAAATGTAGAGGATAAGGATGCGATTACTCATAAAGCTGTTGTTTTTTTATATTTTCTATTCATATGACTTCATGTACAAGCCATTTATGATTCAAATGCTTATAAAATATTTATATTTAAAATGTGAAATTTCAAAACATTACGGAAGTAAGTTTCACATTTCCTTTTTTTTTCATCATCCTCGAACAACTGACATGGATGTATAATAAGGAGTAGTTGAGTTCATACAATTTAAAATGAAAAGAGTCTACGACAGTCATTGTCTTATGTTTATTTAGTTTGACATGTCGTTCACATACATATTTTTGACGTCTTGTATCAAACATTCGAGGAAAAAATAAGCACAAAATGATGAGCATGAGAAAGTAAGGCAAGCGGAAGATGGGAAAGTCTTATTTGTGGTTTGTTCTTTTCTTCACATTTCTTATCTCTTTTTTTTTTCTCCGTAATAATAATCATTGTGTGAGGGATTATAAGAGTTAAGTAAAGTTACCACATTACGTTACAGTTTGAGTTTCATTTAATGTCTTCTATGACATATCATTTTCATCATTCAACTCAACATCCTCTTATTCTGTGGTTTTTTTTTGTTTTTAAACTTTCATCATTATAACTTGAAATGAGCTTTTTTTAAAAGTTGGATGATGTAAGGCTTAATGTATTGTCAAATGATTATATAAGTTTTAATTGCTGGGCTTTTTTGATGGGGTTTTTGGGGGATTCTTTTTTTTGTTTGATGGTCGGCTAGGAAAGTTTACAAACAATTCAAACTGTAGTTTAGACGTCTTAAATTGAGAGAAGCCTTCTTGGAACTTATTGCTTAATAACTCCTAGACATGCGTGGTCGGAGGTTGAGGATGGAAATTCTATCACAAAAAGCTATATCAAATTGATTTTTTGGTCAAATTTGGGTCAAATAGGTCCCTACTTCTTATGGTCAACACTATAGGCTAGGCGACCAAACTTTATGCCGGGATAGATGTTAATGGATAGATTAAAAACAGAATTCGAGGTCGTCGTGAGTTTTTTAAAGAGAAAATTTGACTGTTTGATTCTAAATCCTAGTCGATTTTGAGTTGTGCTTTTCGATCAAACCAATCTCCTAGTGCTTTACTTACTTCGCTGACCGTACAGATCAACTGTGATCCATGGCCTAAATCCTAGTTCTTTGGTCGTCCGAATAATCTCTTTCTACTCAATAATTCTGTCCCTGTTGCTGTAAAATGGCTTAAGATCTCCAGCCAAACATAAAATTCAGAATAAACCATTAATATGACCATTATTCGAATATAATTTTAAATATTATTTCTGGTTTAGAGATTATAGTTGGACAGAACTATAGATAGGCTTCTAGCAAACTTATGATTCAGTTCTAAGTCTCTTCAGCCTGGCTGTTTACATCTTTACTTAGAATTCACTCTAAAAAGTCCAATCCAGAAAGTCTTCAACTGAAGACAAAACTTCCCTAAGATATTCATTTCCTGTCCTATCAAAACTTATTGATTTTTCATGCTACAAAAACTTCCTAAAAACATTTCTAAAGAATTCCCATTTTATTTTCATTTAAATTTATTTTCTGTCTTCGATTGCAAATGAAAAAGGAATTTAAAGAAAACAAAAGAATCCTTCCTTGTTGTTTGTTTCATGAGAAGAAATGTTTTAATAAATTACGACAATTTTCCTTCAACAACTTTTTATGAATAAAAGAAGAGGAAGTAAAATTTTCTCTCTTTTAATTTGAACACAAAAACTAAGCAGAACTGTTTCAGTAGTTGTAGTTTTATGTCTTTATGTGGAGAAGAGAGAATTTATGGAGCGAAAGTTATGGTAATATGAAACGAAGGAACTTCTTGTTTGGTGTAATGTTTTTTTTATTTCTCATTTCTTTATACATGAACAATTATAATTCTCAATTCTTTTAATAAAACCTTTCAAGCTAGTTTTGTTTTGTATTTTAGGTTTAGTAAGGAAAGCTTTCTTTTTTTGAAAATTTTTATTCAATTAAATGATTTTTTTGGGATGTCATTCATTTGATATTCATAAATCCCGAGCGACACAAATGAAGAATGTCTATCTTTAGCAGCCACTTGGACGCCAAACGAAGGCGACTTCCATTTTTTATTAACTCTGTCAGAGTCTTGAAAGCTCCGTGGTCGAGCCTTCTTCATTTGTGTCGCTTGGGAAAAAAGGATCTGAGGAACATAAATCAGGTTAAACTCTCCCTAGAAAATTGTTCTAAGGTAGCATGACTCTCTATTCTGTTGAAATAGCTTCTCTATTCGAATACGGAACGATGCAGCAAAGCTCATTACATACAGAGTTGCCAGGACTTAAGGAATCCGGACTCCAAATGTCCGAAAAGACCAATCCTATGAATTCCGGTCTAGTTAAGGCATCTCCATGAGTAAAGACCTATCAACTCTGAATGTTTGTCTTCAAAATTGATAGAAACAGCCGCTATAGAGCCGGTAGGGCATTTTCACAACATTTTGACACTTTACAGCTAGATGACGACATAACTGTACCCTAAAAACTAATCGGTGTCACTTGTTCCACTAGATATACTTAAACCTTCTTCATAACTCCCACAATCATCTTTTGAACCAACAGAATCTCCAAAAAGATTATCAAACTGAAATTCTATGTCTTGATCATTAGTTTCATTAGTTAGTCTGAATATTTCAATCAACTTATTGCTAAGATTGCAATTGTTTTCATCGTCATCTCCGATAATAGGATGAACCTTTAGAAATTTCAATTTTGTAGGCTTTTTGGCTTTGAATGAGATTTTCATAATTAGCTCAAAGACAAATATCACAATAGTGATCAAGATAAATCCAAAGCAAATGTTAAAACCAAAGAAAAGATCATCCAAACTCAATACTTTTGGTCCTGCAACATCTTCTGCATAATTTGGCTTTGCTGTATAATTATTTTCAACTAAATGTTGCATAACTCCAGTAGGAATTAAATCGTTAACGACTTTATTGATCATTGGAAAGTAGAACGAAAAAGACCACACTAAAATAGCTTCGTGAGTTGTGTACAAAGTTAGATCTTTAAGCTGATTCCATCGGTAATTCATATGACTTAATTTTTCAATATGATTTTGAACCAACTCGTCAGTACATAAAGCCATTTTTATTGATGAATTTTGTGATTCATATATGTATGCACTCATGAATAACTCTGGAGAAATTATGATTATTCCTGGCCTTTAAAAAAAATAAAATGAAATATTAGGTTTTGATCCTCAATGACACAAATGGAAAAGGTTCGACCACGGATCCTTAAAAACTCAGACACGAGTAAATTTGATAACACCAAATGCGCACGTTAAGTGTTCATGATTCCTTAACAGACAATGAGTATACTCGCCTAAATGAGTTAAATAAACTCAATATACTCAATTGAAACTCAATTAAATCTGGTTAAAAACTCATTAAACAGATCCGAACTCAATCAGAGGCTACAATCTATAATGTTTTCCGTTTGAGCCGTTCAGATATTCATTATACCTAATTCCAGATAGCACAAGTCGGTTAATTGATCAAAAAGTCAGCAACAGATCGACGCGATGCGATATCAGCACCAACTTAGAATCTCGCCTGCCTTGGGAGTCTCCTGGAGATTCGGGCTAAACTCGGCACCAAGTCAAATTCACGTCGGCCTAGGACCTATAAAGAACGCGGTTTACATCGGGAACCATGCCAAAGTCATACAAACTTGGTGCCGAGCTTGTTGATCACAAGCTAATTTAACTAATTTGTGCTAATCGGGTTAAGCACTTACCCTCTCTCAGAACTTAAAAATTTGTCAGATAAAACAGCATTTTGTAGTTGTGAATATACAGTATAGTTTCTGTCAATCAAATCCCTAATGGTTTTCGGTGGTGATCGTCTTGGCTCACTTGTCATAAATTCAAAAAATTTACTTTGAAAACAAGTCCGAAAAATGAGGCAAAAATAGATGAACATGATCAATATGAATCTTGGAAAGTTCTTTTTTGGCAATTTAGTTTGCGATACTCCAAAAAATATGCTGACAACATTCCACAGTGGAGTATCAACTTTATGTCCATAAACTAGACTTTGTGTGGATTTTGATGTGTGATTTAGTATCAAAATGCTTAATATTGTCAGCATAAAAGTTGCTGCCAACATAATCCATGTCTCAAGATCAAATGGCAATACAAATTTCTCATATGGTGAATATTTTTCAGCTGGAGTGACGAGCATATTAACTTTTACATTGATGAATACATTTGATGGCAGCAAGTAAGGATTAGAATTTAAGTCATGAATAGTTCTTATTTGAAAAAATACAAATGGATATCTGATAATCTTATTAATTGGAATTAAATAAAGATTTGTCAATTTAGGAGAATAAATCCAACCTTGTGGCATATATACAGGCTGATATACAGCTTTAAAATTGTGAAATTTACTGGCAATTTGAAATATAGCTGGTGTCATTCCATGGACAGTAAAACTTGTATGATTCTTGCCAAGAAGTGAATAACCTGATACATATGAATTTGTTAAAATTCCACTTTTACTTGAACTATAGATGTAAGGATAAGGAAGCATCAAGACTAATTCACATCCATGATAGTCCATAAACTTGTTGTAATTAACAAGTTTCGATGTCCAACGCATTGTTTTCTTATCAAAAATATTTAATTTTAATAAAGTTGTTAATTGACATTTTCCCGGACCGAATAGCTCAACTGATGACAGTGTTACTGTATCTGCCTCATTTGTGATGAAATAAGTGTGATGTAAAATTTTTGTGGTAAAAAAATCGATTCTCTCATAATAATTAATATCCAATAAGGATGATTCCAACATTTCATAAGTAAGATTTTCAACTAGAACGAAATACTTAATGTGCTGCTTTTGATATCGACATGAGATGTAAACTTTTTCAAGTGCTTGAAAATCATAGATATTTTTTAAAAAAATTATATAAGATCCTTTCAATAGAATATCTTTTTCTGTGTAAGTATTGAAGTATTGTAACTCATAAGTGAATTTATCAGTTGATTTTGTCAGGAAATCTGTCACGACATCCCATGAGTAATCGTTGACTCTTCTAAAAACTAAGAATTTAAACTTGATGTTTTGCTTATGAAGAAATACATCGACAACATCAGATAGAACGTTTGAAATTAAATCACTTGAATTATTTGCTTTTATAGGCCATCCTGGAAACTTATTGCTCAAAATTGCATGATTAATAGTAAGGAGCAAAATAGTCAGCAATATTTTTGTCTTCATTAAGGACAAAACTGGACTATTCCGAACAAATTTGGAGAAGAAACTAATATTATTTTGGTCAATTTCTAAGGAATCTTTTTCTTTTGGGTTCGTACACATATTGCGTTACACGATAAAATTGAACATGCTTTATGAAGAATTTCTTGACTAGTTATATTTTACCATAAACAGTTAACTGCTTCTGTGGTGTGATCGGGAAGACAATCAGCTCAAATTTAGTGTGATACCTCGAAATTTTTCTGTTCGAATATCAAACATCTTCGAATTTGCAATTTTTTCTGGAGTTTAGATAACTCAACTGCTTACTGCACGATATCAAGAAGGAATTGGAGCTCTGAGCAACGTCAATTGACGTCTTAAAAGAATGAACTCTAACAATCGTGGCTTCACTTTATGAATATTTAATATTTTTGCTTGTTTTCATTGTAGATCGAATCATTTGAATAGTTTAAGGTCATGCATTTGTGTTGTAGCTCAAGAAAAGCTTGCCTAAAAGACAAGATTAATAAAAACGTACCCTTAATTAGTATTTACTAAATAATCAGAGGTCGAAGCCAAATTGAGTTCAGCTTGCTAATCGGTGCTCAATAGAAATCGACTGAAATTTGCATCAAATGCCATACTTCAAAAGTGACAGAATTTTAATTGTTTCTAAGCGAACCTAAGCGAATTCAAGTCGAATTCGCCCCCTGAAAATAATCCTTTCAAATACTTTTAACACAATTTTATTTACAACAATTTAATATAGTTTGGCTTTAGACATATTTTTAATCACAATCATAAAATGAAAACGAGTTTAATTAAATACAATTTAGACAGCAGCAGGTGTCAATTTTTCAATAATCAACATTAAACATGCTATGATCTTCGAACAAACTCATTAGAAATGCATCAAACTCTTTGTAAAGTTTGTCAAAATGGTGCTTTTCAATGTTTTCTTGTGGATTTAAATAATCAAAATCTTGTTCATCGTCTTTGTCGAAAATCGGAATGTCATCGTTATAATTATTAAATTGTGTTGATCCTAATGGAACGCCAAAGACACAGGCAAGAGCACAAACTAATGCCAAAAGAATTAAAGCCTTCATTGTTAAATTTTTAGTTGCTAGCTTCGAGTATGAATTTCAAACTAAATGAATAAGTAAATTTTTGTGCGAAAAAATGTATTTTTAGTGATTGATGTCCATTTTATGTGGATAATTTAATGTTTGATAAGCATGTAGCATTATATTATAGATTTGAGATTAAATGGCAGTTTTGTAAATTTGATTGAGTTTTATTTTAAGAAAGAATTTAAAGTTGAGTGCTAATTTCTGTCCTCTAGTAATCGCACTTTTAAAAGTTAATAAAAAATTTGTCCAATCTAGAGTTTTCAGGCCTTAGATGAGCTTAAGATCATTATTTTTGTGAATTTAGAAATAAATCATGATTTATTTGTAAACTTACCTAAATTAATATTTTTTTGGTATTGTCCAACTCAGTTTTTATGCCTATTAATACTTGTCAATCTGCAAGAAAATAGAAAAAATTGTAAAATTTATTAAAATTTATTAAACATTCAAAAAATTATCAAAATTTATATAAAAATGATGAAGATTTTGAAATGAATTGCCCTAACAGGCAAATACTGTGCTTTTATATTACAGAAAGACCTATACGGTACCTAAAAGCTATTCTTTTTGGCTGTTAGGGTTAATCACTGCAGCTTTATAAACTTCAGAAGCTTATTTCCTCAATTTTTAAAAACCTTTTTAAATATTAAGACATAAAAATGTTCCACACAAGAGTAAATATCGTGTTATAGTCTTTAATGTGGTTTCGTCGACAAAGTATATACAGCTTGAATTGAGAAGCCTTCGAAACATAAACATAAACACGCTTTTTCACAGAAAATTGCATGACTGCCTCTAGTTACAATTTAAAATCAACATTCTACAATTTTCTGTCTATGCATGCGAAAAATTAAAAATCTTTCCCATTTTGGGGAACTAAAAAAGCAAACTTTTAATGCAAAAATATTTTTTTTCGTCTTCATCTTCATCTTCGAATGATAGAGGAAGAGACAGACACGAAAGGAAAGGAAAACTTTAAGAGAATTTATGCTTCCCATTGGAGTTGTTCGGAGATGATGTTAATGAAAATGGGATTTTATTGGATTTTTCTTGAAGTCTGGGAAGGAAATTGGGATTCAAAGCTATATTCCAGGGTACAGTAGCTTAGTTTGTCTCTTAAACTACTATGCAGGCGTGACGTATTCGGGAACGAGCTTTTGGGGTCAAGCCACGCTCCCTCTTTCTAATTTGTTAGGGTTTTTTGGAAAAAAAAATCCTAAAATCTCCGCTAAATTGTGTCGATCCATACAAATAGCTATACCCCTGCTCCTATATGACATCATTCCCGCACAACCCCTATCTCAATGAAACGATTTGCGGTATAAATTCTCTAAAAAAACATAAAGAAAACTTTCGTCTGAAAGAAATAAAAATAAATCACGTTTCTATCTTTCAATGACTGCAGCTTTTTTTCACTGTCTTTCCTTTGAATTTGATGATCTAAAAGCGAAATTTTTTTGCTCCTTACAACTTGCCTTTCTATCTGTCTATTTCATCTTTTTTCACTGACTAAAAGCTATGATAGAAATGAAAGCATAAAAAAAGATGAATTTTTTATATAAAAACCGACAATTTTCTGTCATCGTCAGTTTCCTTTATATCGGATCAATTCATCTATCATGCGGACGTTTTTCCTTCAATTTTTCTTTTATTTTTATTTTCTCTCCTCTTTTAATCTTCTTACTTATTTTTTTGTGTGTTTTTTATGGACTTTTAGTTATTATTAATTGACATTTACTGGGATAATGTACTTATTGGCTTTAAATATTCTGTTGGATGAAGGAAAGGATTATTATGAGGTGAAACTAGGTGGAATTTTACATTCCTTATGGGATGATCTGAATTGATGTAAAGTATGATCTGCATATATAGGATCAGCAGTTCAGTATACTTCTTAGAAGGACATATGCTTAGATAACCTTAACCCCCCTTAACCAAACAAAATTGTCTAATAAAATGGTGCACTTATGCTGTAGCTCTAAGGTAAACGTTAAAGCTGTTCTTCTAATGTAAACAAGAGACAGTAAATGTCCTGAGGTATACACAGCAGCTGACCCCTGTAGTATTAAGTGATGTAAAATTAAATCATTATTGTTAGTCTCTAACCCTGAAAAGTAATTCAAATTCACATATCAAATCCATCAAAATAAACCTGAGTAACGCAATGACTCGATTTGCAGTCAATATCTACGAAACCACGGCGAAATTGGAGGTTAGGTAACGTTGTATTAGACTACGAGTCAGAAATTTGAAGCTACTATATGTGTGCACCATTGGAACAGAATACTTCATACTCAGGTGATTAGATTTAGGTTCAGGCTCAAGGTTGAAAATTATATTGTCGGTTTTACATATTGTAACAATAATTCAGACAATCAGGTTATGGATCATAATTGACCTGTACGGCCTGCGAAGATAGTAAAGAAGCCAAATGAAGCACAAAGTATGCAATTCTTTAGCAACTTATTGATGCTCGGGCATTCTTTCATTCAAAGAAATCTCTCATAATCCCTACAAATCTGAAACTAAGCAGAAACAGATGAAACCACTCGAAAATTTCATTTCCACCAAAAAAAGAAACTTTGCTTAACTGTCACAATTTATTTACGCAATACTTTGAATGATATCAACCACAGTTGCCATATCATTGTTATTTGATTACCGACAATATACAATTGCGAAACAGCTAAGGTTGTATGTTACGCACATGCCACACATCTTTCAGCAACCACAGCAACTTGTAAATGATACTTTTTTTTTGTGAGTGACACATTATTATTAAATTTACAAAAAACTTGAAGGTGATGATGATTTGGTTGTGGCAACAATGTGATATCGAAAATGATTATTTTCACGTGCTTTGGAAGTAGTTTGTTGTTTCTTTATGATTTTGAGTATCAATGCTTTTCATGTTTATTGAAAAAGTCACGCGATGTTGTCTTCTTCTTGAAGTTTTGTGCTTAAAATTGTTTATTAAGGGCATTCGGTTATGGGAGTGGGTTAAGTAGTTCCGCTTATTGATGTGTTAGGAAATTGTTGAATTTTTTGGATTGGTTATTGAATAAGGTGGGGATGATGAGGCAAATTTATGAGATTTTGATTTGGGAAAGTGGGATTGTTCAGGAAAAATACTCAAGGACTCGACTGCTTGATATGTTTTAGGATATACGCTACTATAGAGACAATTTCTAACCATAAGCTATAATATACACCTCATGACTCCCTTGAGTTGGCCTTTTATGTATCCTTACTGGACTTCATAGCTAAATATATACACTAGGATCAGTAATCGAAGTCGTCTAGAATGTTATTCTGAGCCTAGTCGATGTTTTCATACAAAAACCCAAAAACCGAGTCGACTTCGAGTTCTGACTAGAATTTTGTATATTTTAGGATAAATCAAGCGATAGACTCCATTTTTAACATCACCACAAGTTCCAATCCGTTCGAATTAGTCATTATTGAAGCAGAAACACTTGCGGATAGAGAATTTGTACAAACCAGCTGAAAAGACAGCAACATGGTCAGATAGATAGCATTTTGTTGTACATTAAGCTAAATATAAGAACATGGCTGCATTATAAAGTCAGTAATCACATCCAACACTTAGAAAACTGCAAGAAATCATCAATCTCAAGTCCCATCTCAACCATTAAGACCAAACATTACATCATATTACTCTCATGACTTCATAACTTCCAATAAGTATTGTTTTTAATTGCTTTTCTTAATAATTTAGTAATCTCAGAGCCAATCACGACTTTACAATTTAATCTGTAAAAACTTCCTCATTTGATGAACAACAACAACAACAAAAAGATTTTTAACTTCTCAATGGTTTCTATGTAAATCGATAATGCTGAGCTTACAAGGAGTTTTAATAACATCCAATAATGCTTCTGTTCCGAAAAAGTTTTTCATCCATTTATTTCACCAGCAATTGCATTTTCACTCTACTCAAGTTGAAAATTGAGAAAGTTTCATTCCATTTATGATTGAATTTCATCTTCAATGCTCCATCCATTTCTAATATTAATTTAACTTCAAATTAAATTTTTTTCTTGCCTTGTTTTTCAGTCATGCAAGTCGAGGAACAGTAAAGGGGAGTATCTAATGAAGATTGAAAGTAGCGAATTGCAATGATAATATAGTCTATCGTTTCTATTACTCGTTATTTTATGTTTTGTAACATTGAGGAACTTTCTTGCACGGAATAGAAAAATTTTCATCTAGTCACGGTCGTTAAATAAAATAATTGAGGGAAGGAAAAGCTCACAGAGTGTGATGGGAAAATGAAAAGAAGTGTCAATTGAAAGCGACATCATTAAACTTAATTAGATTCTTTCGCGTTTTTTTGTAGTCACGATTATCATCATCATCATCATTGATGTTGTCATTTCTACTGTTCGACATTGGTATTGCTGTTGATGTCTTTTATGTATATATCCATCATTTTCATCTAACTTTAAATTATACAAATTACATGAAAAATCGTAAAAATTTTCTTTCAATTTCTCAATTTGTTTACTTTTCCTCATCTCAATATTGCTGTACGGACGGAATGTCACAAAAGTCTTATGACGAGTCTTCGTACTGTCTAGGATATTTACATTTCATGCTTTGTCTATTTCGACTTTTTTTCTGGTTCTCGTATTTTTTATTATTGTGGTTTTTTTAGGGGTGAAAGTAGAGGCTTCATTTTGTCAGAATAAGAAAGTAAGTTATCTGTGTTGAATGATAAGTAGACAGGGAATGAAATGTGGATGATCAGGAATGTGAAATGAGGGAAGATTTTGAGCAACAGACAGTTTCTATTTTGAAGGTTTCTATTTTGATTATCAGATATATTTGAATTCGTAGCATATTTTGATAATGTGCACATTTCAATGTGGATCAATTTGACAGAATTTAAATTAAAACTGTTGATTGTGATTGAGTTATGTAGAGCCAGACTGCATCTGCAGAGCATATATTGGTGTCAAACTATAATCCACAACCTAAGGTAGAGCATACTCTGAAATAAACCTAGTCATATAGATTGATTAGTGTAGTTTAAATTGCTTTGGCCAAACTTGGGCTCTATCATAGTCATAATGGAACAAACTCCCATTAACCGACCGTATGCCCAGTTAGAAATTTGACATTTTATAGAGTTATACTGACTAGCACACGATGTCGGATTAAGACCGAATCATGCTCCGAGTTAAAGTCGCAATGGTCCGGGGTCGAATTTTTGACCGACTAACCTTTTTGGGTTTTTTGATATCTAATCGCAGTCTGTTCTAGTCAAGTATATTGTGGATTAGAGCAGAAAAGCCTACAATTTTCAGTTGGTTGACTTGGCTTAGCATTGATGGAATTTGATCAGTCTCTAAGATTGTGTTGGGATAAATCAGTATCGTAAAAGAGTTAAGCATACCCCAAGGACATGCATCAAGTAACTAGCCTTTGTAGTGTTGTTAGGAAAACCTTAAAAGAGCCTTAGTAAAATGCATTTATTTATTTGTTTTACTTGATGCTGCTTATTCGCTTCTATCTCAAATCCCAAGCTACATTTCCCTACAGCCCATCTAATAATATTTTATATTTACTCTGTCTGTTTTCAAAACACAAAAATAACCTACAAAAATAATTCATTTAATATTCTCTCATATATATTTATGTAGGCTTCTGTTACTTTATGCATTCCCTCCCATTTCACCATTTATCATCGTTCAAGTCATATTTTTTTACGACTCGAAATTCCTTCCTTCTTAGCAGTCTTTTCGCTCTCTTTCTCTTCAAATTTTTTATGCATAAATTTCTCAAAGTCAATATTGAGCTTAGTTGATTTCCCTCTTGCCATATGCTTATTTCATTATTTTCCATAAATCAGTAGCTATTTGTGAAGCATGTATGCACAGTATAGGCTAGATGTAGTCTAATTGAAAAAAGCTTTTCGCGAATTTTTTAGCACTGACTTTATTTTTCACATGGATTTGTTCATTAGTTAAGTAACGGGAGGAATTGACTTTTTGACCTAGAGTTGCAAAACGGATAAGACCGTACAAATTATTGGCAACTCTGTTTTGACCCCTTATACCCTCCGGCCCAATTAAATCATTGTTTGAGACGTAACAAAATCTCAAAGCGAATGTGAAGGAGGTGGGGGTCATAAGAGCGTTACGTAATAAGTGAACAGCCCCCATCCATCTTTACGACTTGTGCATTGTTGCTAAAAAATGAATTTGAATGGGGTGGGAAAAGAGAAAACAAAAAAATTAAAAGTAAGTACAATATACTTTATTTTAAGTGCTGAGATCTTTAAAAAGGCATTAAAAGAATGAAAGAAATATTTTTTCTGTTGTTGTTAAGGGTTGGTAGTAAGTAATAGGGATTAGAAATTTATCCTATTATTTCTTCTCCTTAATTCCTTTCCTCCCGGCAATGTTGAAGGTTGAAATATTACATAAAGTTTCAAATTTTCAATGGATAAATGGGTTTGTTGGATACGAAAAGCTTATTTGAGAGAGAATTTAAAAGCATTCCCCTAGCAACTATAAAACCATCAAGACATGGAAGCATCAAACTGTAAATTGATACAATTGGATTATACCTCAAATCACACTATGAGTGAGAAATCAGTTTCACACACAAATCCAGTCACAATCATTCAATTTCAAGCAAAAAATGCATGATTAATCCTCAATAATTCATCAACTTTTAGTTTCTAATCCTCGCATTCGTTCCTAGTTGAAGCGACTAAAAGAATTCAATTACATGAGGAAATGCTCGAGTTGCAATGAGAGAAGATTAATAGATTTACGATGTGATCTTTCTTCAGTTACATTCATCATCTATATTCTCTTATTCTACATGATTCATTAGTTGCTGAAAGTACATGACATGCAGCAGCAATAGAAGCAATTGAGAATGTATTGAGTTGTATAAAAAACTTACTCGAGTGGAAGTGAATGAGAAGACTAGTAATGAAGCGGATCACGCTTCATGGGAATATTCACACCATACGTAGATTAGAAAGCTGTACAGAAAAGGAAGAATTAAAAACACAACTTGAACAAAATAATTGATTTATGAAATAAATGTGATAAAAAATTATTATTAACACATTAACTAAAATTATTTAAATGAATTGGTTCCGAACTATTAAAGTTCGAGCTTCGCTAGATTACAGTACTTTTATAGATCACTATACGAGCTTGCCTGAGCTTCGCTCGCCCGTCTTGGGTAGATTACTGTACTTTTATAGATCACTATACGAGCCGGGCTGAGCTTCGCTCGCCCGTCTTGGGTGGATTACAGTACTTTTATAGATCACTATACGAGCCGGGCTGAGCTTCGCTCGCCCGTCTTGGGTAGATTACAGTACTTTTATAGATCACTATATCAGCCGGGCTGAGCTTCGCTCGCCCGACTTGGGCAGATTACAGTACTTTTATAGATCACTATACGAGCCGGGCTGAGCTTCGCTCGCCCGACTTGGGTTGATTACAGTACTTTTATAGATCACTATACGAGCCGGGCTGAGCTTCGCTAGCCCGACTTGGGCAGATTACAGTACTTTTATAGATCACTATACGAGCCGGGCTGAGCTTCGCTCGCCCGACTTGGGCAGATTACAGTACTTTTATAGATCACTATACGAGCCGGGCTGAGCTTCGCTCGCCCGACTTGGGTTGATTACAGTACTTTTATAGATCACTATACGAGCCGGGCTGAGCTTCGCTCGCCCGACTTGGGCAGATTACAGTACTTTTATAGATCACTATACGAGCCGGGCTGAGCTTCGCTCGCCCGACTTGGGCAGATTACAGTACTTTTATAGATCACTATACGAGCCGGGCTGAGCTTCGCTCGCCCGACTTGGGCAGATTACAGTACTTTTATAGATCACTATACGAGCCGGGCTGAGCTTCGCTCACCCGACATGGGTAGATTACAGTGCTTTTAAAAATCGCTAAGCCTTATAGTCCAGTATGATCCGTATAATTTCCAGAAACATAAAAACAAGATCCAGTAGGATCCAGTTCACTTCCAGACTATCAAAATGAGATCCAGTAGGATCCATATAACTTCTAGACCCATAAAAATAAGATCCAGTAAGATCCAGTTCACTTCCAGACTATCAAAATGAGATCCAGTAGGATCCATATAACTTCTAGACCCATAAAAATAAGATCCAGTAGGATCCAGTTCACTTCCAGACTATCAAAATGAGATCCAGTAGGATCCATATAACTTCTAGACCCATAAAAATAAGATCCAGTAAGATCCAGTTCACTTCCAGACTATCAAAATGAGATCCAGTAGGGTCCATATAACTTCCAGACCCATAAAAATAAGATCCAGTAGGATCCAGTTCACTTCCAGACTATCAAAATGAGATCCAGTAGGATCCATATAACTTCCAAACCCATAAAAATAAGATCCAGTAGGATCCAGTTCACTTCCAGACTATCAAAATGAGATCCAGTAGCATCCATATAACTTCTAGACCCATAAAAATAAGATCCAGTACGATCTAGTTCACTTCCAGACTATCAAAATGAGATCCAGTAGGATCCATATAACTTCCAAACCCATAAAAATAAGATCCAGTAGGATCCAGTTCACTTCCAGACTATCAAAATGAGATCCAGTAGCATCCATATAACTTCTAGACCCATAAAAATAAGATCCAGTAGGATCCAGTTCACTTCCAGACTATCAAAATGAGATCCAGTAGCATCCATATAACTTCTAGACCCATAAAAATAAGATCCAGTAGGATCCAGTTCACTTCCAGACTATCAAAATGAGATCCAGTAGGATCCAAATAACTTCTAGACCCATAAAAATAAGATCCAGTAGGATCCAGTTCACTTACAGACTATCAAAATGAGATCCAGTAGGATCCATATAACTTCTAGACCCATAAAAATAAGATCCAGTAGGATCCAGTTCACTTCCAGACTATCAAAATGAGATCCAGTAGGATCCATATAACTTCCAAACCCATAAAAATAAGATCCAGTAGGATCCAGTTCACTTCCAGACTATCAAAATGAGATCCAGTAGCATCCATATAACTTCTAGACCCATAAAAATAAGATCCAGTACGATCTAGTTCACTTCCAGACTATCAAAATGAGATCCAGTAGGATCCATATAACTTCTAGACCCATAAAAATAAGATCCAGTAAGATCCAGTTCACTTCCAGACTATCAAAATGAGATCCAGTAGGGTCCATATAACTTCCAGACCCATAAAAATAAGATCCAGTAGGATCCAGTTCACTTCCAGACTATCAAAATGAGATCCAGTAGGATCCATATAACTTCCAAACCCATAAAAATAAGATCCAGTAGGATCCAGTTCACTTCCAGACTATCAAAATGAGATCCAGTAGCATCCATATAACTTCTAGACCCATAAAAATAAGATCCAGTACGATCTAGTTCACTTCCAGACTATCAAAATGAGATCCAGTAGGATCCATATAACTTCCAAACCCATAAAAATAAGATCCAGTAGGATCCAGTTCACTTCCAGACTATCAAAATGAGATCCAGTAGCATCCATATAACTTCTAGACCCATAAAAATAAGATCCAGTAGGATCCAGTTCACTTCCAGACTATCAAAATGAGATCCAGTAGCATCCATATAACTTCTAGACCCATAAAAATAAGATCCAGTAGGATCCAGTTCACTTCCAGACTATCAAAATGAGATCCAGTAGGATCCAAATAACTTCTAGACCCATAAAAATAAGATCCAGTAGGATCCAGTTCACTTACAGACTATCAAAATGAGATCCAGTAGGATCCATATAACTTCTAGACCCATAAAAATAAGATCCAGTAGGATCCAGTTCACTTCCAGACTATCAAAATGAGATCCAGTAGGATCCATATAACTTCTAGACCCATAAAAATAAGATCCAGTCGGATCCAGTTCACTTCCAGACTATCAAAATGAGATCCAGTAGGATCCATATAACTTCTAGACCCATAAAAATAAGATCCAGTAGGATCCAGTTCACTTCCAGACTATCAAAATGAGATCCAGTAGGATCCATATAACTTCTAGACCCATAAAAATAAGATCCAGTAGGATCCAGTTCACTTCCAGACTATCAAAATGAGATCCAGTAGGATTCATATAACTTCTAGACCCATAAAAATAAGATCCAGTCGGATCCAGTTCACTTCCAGACTATCAAAATGAGATCCAGTAGGATCCATATAACTTCTAGACCCATAAAAATAAGATCCAGTAGGATCCAGTTCACTTCCAGACTATCAAAATGAGATCCAGTAGGATCCATATATTTCTAGACCCATAAAAATAAGATCCAGTAGGATCCAGTTCACTTCCAGATTATCAAAATGAGATCCAGTAGGATCCATATAACTTCCAAACCCATAAAAATAAGATCCAGTAGGATCCAGTTCACTTCCAGACTATCAAAATGAGATCCAGTAGGATCCATATAACTTCTAGACCCATAAAAATAAGATCCAGTAGGATCCAGTTCACTTCCAGACTATCAAAATGAGATCCAGTAGGATCCATATAACTTCCAAACCCATAAAAATAAGATCCAGTAGGATCCAGTTCACTTCCAGACTATCAAAATGAGATCCAGTAGGATCCATATAACTTCTAGACCCATAAAAATAAGATCCAGTAGGATCCAGTTCACTTTCAGACTATCAAAATGAGATCCAGTAGGATCCATATAACTTCTAGACCCATAAAAATAAGATCCAGTAGGATCTAGTTCACTCCCAGACTATCAAAATGAGATCCAGTAGGATCCATATAACTTCCAGACCCATAAAAATAAGATCCAGTAGGATCCAGTTCACTTCCAGACTATCAAAATGAGATCCAGTAGGATCCATATAACTTCTAGACCCATAAAAATAAGATCCAGTAGGATCCAGTTCACTTCCAGACTATCAAAATTAGATCCAGTAGGATCCATATAACTTCCAGGCACATAAAAACAAGATCCAGTCGGATCCAGTTCACTTCTAGACCATTAAAATGAGATCCAGTAAAATTCAGTTCAATTTATTTTTTTGTTTGTTTACAAAAATGTATTTTGCAATAATCGGCTATAATTTGGCCCAAAAAAAGACAGTTTTTTACATCTTGTGCCTCACTAGAAGCATCTTATGGCTCCAAAAACAATACAGTTCTTGCCATACCCATTCCCTACCAGAAGCAAAAAACCCGAAGTCTTAGTATTGAGTTTGAAGAGAGATATCGTGCTGATTAACTAACTAACTAACTAACTAACTAACTAACTAACTAACTAAATAACAGAAAGTGTTTTTTTGCGATTTCTCGGCACAGGAAGCACCAATCAAGATGCGGTTTTCACTGTTGGATTGGTATTTTCAGGCACAGACTTTCCACCATTGGAAATATTGGTCAATTCTGTAAGTCTGATGCAGGAAATTAAAAAAACTGAAATTTCAAAATACCAAAAGCAATATATTCACCCAAATTGAAAATTTGGTGTGAATATGAAAAGCTTGTAAAATGATTATAAAAGAAAGAAACGACGAGGAACGGATGAAAACGGCTGTCAATATTTAAATTCACATTTATGACATGACTTGGGGGATTTTTGTAAATGACGTGAAGCTTAAAATTCATGTTTAGGTGTCAATTAGTGTCTTGAGAGGGACATACTGCGATAGTCGACCGTTGGTCTTGTGATAAACTTGAAATTTATGTAATCCCAGCGACACAATGAGGTGAACTGCATGTTCGCCTAAAAAATGGATCGAGATCAGTCGGAACGGTGCCGTCAAGCAATTTTGTGTCTTATCATTAATATGGCGATGCAACAATGCCCTAACGAACACGTTATGCAGTTCGGGTACCATGCCATACAATGTCAAGCTTACATGTACCTAGAAGTTCGATATTCCAATTTCAACCTGCCCCATTCGGAACAAGAAAACAGCCTGTCCCACTCGGGATAGGAGAGCAGACTGTCACACTCTGGTTACTCATTGAGAGTCATAGTATTGCCAACCTCACCTAACAACCACACATCTCCATCAGGAAGTCAAAAAAATGTTCCAATGAGACATAAATTCAACCCTCTCATTTGAGTATTAAAAGAGACATGAAAGCTTTCTCATCTCATTGAATTTTCTGTACATAAAAATTTATTATTATCAAAAAATAAGATCCTTTTTTGAATGTTATCGTCTGTATATAATCATATAGTGGATGCATAATGTTATTGCCAAAATATGTACCCACAGAAGACTATGTACATATATAAAATATTGGAAATGGCCATAGAAAAAGAAGAAAGATTATTTCATGCTATAAACATCTCATGAATTATTGAAAATGCTTTTCATTCATCCGGAAAGAGCGAATAGCTGACTTAATGAAATTAAATAGTCATCTATGATCTTCTTCTTTTATGCAGGTCAAGCTGGATGTATGCATGTAAATCATAAAAAGTGCTGTAAAACTTTATACTATTCTGTAATAAAATTTATACTGTAGATTGATGGAACTTCCTTTATTTGAGGTGCAGAACAAAAAAATGTTTATGTCAGATCTAGACCTCCTCTTCTGAGAATTGATGTGGGTTAGACACATGTGTACATAATGCTGTAATTATAATTTCATATTACTGAGAAAATGTCATGTGTAACACATTTTATTGTATTTTATTTTAATTAAGGATAATCCTTGGAGGAAAGTCATTGTTTTTTTTGGGTGAAATTGAATTTTTGATGCCTATCCATTAGTTGGGATTAGGATGGTTTTAATTTTCAACACATGGGTCTAACAGCAATTTGTTGGTTCATTTTAATATGAAAATTTTAAAATTTTTGCACATTCCAGATGCTAATTGCTTTATAATATTAGTTGAAGACCTCAGAAAAGCATCAGTCGAATAATAGATCCAAAAACTGTCTCCAGGTCGGCGTGATACTGGCATGGTGTCGGATTTAATTCGAAACAAGCATTAAGTTAATGTCAAGCTGACCAGAAGCCAAATTTTGGCATTATTGAACTTTAGACATTGCAATCCAAACCACACAATTCAGACCTACAGTTATAGATAATCCAGAATAACCGAACCACTTCTAAGCTCTGTTATTCTGGATAAAAGTACTTCGTAAGACCAGATGGAGGCGCATTATGAGACAACTATCTAGCATTTAAGTAACTAATGGCATTTGACTTGAGCGAATCGCTTGAGATAGGCAGGTCTTATATACAGAAGGCCAAGTGACGCCCAGTCCTTAAGGTAACTACTTGAGACTTTGTGGATGGCAAGAGATCGTGAGGAAGACCGAAAGATTCCTGGATTGCATTTGTTGAAATGGACGCTAGAGTCCTTGATATCCTGAACTGGCAGATGGTTTCGAAGGATAGTCTTCAGACATTCCCTACGCGCGGCAATGGGCCCTCGTGCGGCCCAAGCAAGGAAGTAAGTAAGTAAGTAATGCCATTTGACTAAGTTTACTATTAAATTTACAATTCGTCCTAACAGACAATGGAAACTCTTTTAGGTATAGTACTGTTATTACTGTAACATGAAAGCATTTTCTTTGTTTTTTAGTGTTTTCGACAACTTCAAAACCTTAATCAGCCATCTATTGACTTTTAAGATTGACTCTTTTCTTCATCCTAAATGACTGCATTTGAAAACTGCATCAATTTTTCCATTCATTGAATTCAATTCAATTTTAACATAAATGTATCATTAAGCATGCCTGAGTAAATTTGCATCCTGCAATTGAGTATAATGAACAAATTTACGTTCAGCAATAAAAGGCAATGATTTCCTTAATCAAAAAAAATAGAAAAACAGAAACAGAAGTCGTAGACGAATAAGAAAAAAAACGGAATCAATTATGGAAACTTTCAATTGCACATTACTGCACACTAAAACAATTTTTTATAACAAAAAAGTTTATCTGGCAATAGAAATTGAACAATTTCAAACGAGTACAGAATGTTCAATAGTTGGTAGTAGGAAGTCGAGATGGGAGGTGGGAGGGTATTGCGAGAGTTAAGATAGTTACTTAGTAGTTGTCTCAAAAATACAGAAAAAAGAATAAGAAGCAACAACAAAAAGAGAGAATTGAGATTAAGCTAGCACAGAAGAATGGGAAATGATCCACAAAAGTAATAAGCTCAAAATGATTCAGATCACGAATAGTTTTCTTTCAATCCCCTCCTCCACCCAGCATTGCCATAAGTTTCATTCATTCATTCATAGAAACTTTCAATCCAACATTATACAAAAGAGGAATGATGAAGGAATTGAAAATAATTTTGACCCTTGAGAAATGAATTCGCCTTTTTTTGTCTGCAATGTCTAATTTACAGGGCTACAAAAACGATGAATAGAGCCTAATAAAAAAGTTTTCAATGAAAGTCCTTCAGACATTGTTGACGAAAGTTTTAAGAACATGGCACAAAATGGATCAAAAAACACAATCCGTTCACTTTTTTTTTGAACGGAAATTTCTCATTTTTCATATTGAAGGATTTTTACTTTTTGTTTTGAATTTCCTGATGGCTGAACGGCGCTTTTGGGAATGAAAATTCATATTTACATCCATTAGCTGATTCTGGATCGTAAAATGAATTTCCTGTCGTTGAGCTTTTCAGGACGGAAAATAAAAAACGGAAAGCAACCGTTGTATGCAGGAGGCTAGTTGATGAGTTTGAGTATGATTATTGAATGTATGACAGGAATGAGACTGGTGTGTGCTTTTTAGGGAAACTTAAATTGGTTCTAGAAAATTGAGTTTAAAGCTTAATAGATGTTTGGAATGACTTAAGCATCTGTTGTCAATTTTGGATTCAATTGAATATATTAACTTCAGCTGAAGACTATCCAGCTGTTATTTACTGCTGTTACTTTGCACCATTACCTCCCGAAAGTATCTTAATTCCTTGGCGAAGACGCACGAGGGCCCATTGCCTTATTTAGAGCTAGATCTGTCTTTAGATTACTTCTGTCATTTTCTAATTCCCAGCACTTTTGCATCGTTGATCACACTGTAATCCCGTGAGCTGTTGGGACCTCCATTAAATTGGGGCTTAATTCCTCTGTCATACAGAATAGAGCAGTCTAGCTCTTGACATCCAAGGGCTTCATTTAAGCTCAAACAATGCACCAGAATACTACAAGTTGGTGAATCTTCCAAAAATCCAGCCCCAAACCAACATGACTCTGACATAATGCAGGATTCAAACCGAATCCGGAACCTAGTCATAGTCACGCTGACCATATGCCGGATATCCGGATCAATTTACCAATATGTGTTATTCGACCCAAACAGCAAACAATCTTCGACATTTTGGAGCCACAAGTTCCTCAACTTATCACTATGACTTCTGAACTATGATTACATCTCAATTCACTACAGCATGAGAAAAGCGATAACAATCAACTATTGTTACCCCGACATTATGACGTTGATTTCCCCATGCCTGTTTAGTGCTTGCTTTTGCTATTTATTTTATATTTTTTTTTTGTAGTATACTTAATCTCACTGAGTGAGATGAAGCAATTATGCTGATAAAGCGCAACAATAGAAAAGAAAAAAAAATAAAATAAGCAAATGCTTTATGACTTGAATGTAAGGAAGAATGGGGAAGGGAAAAGAAAATAGAAGGAAAAAGTCATTTCACAAAGTGGTAAAGTAAATTGCGTTGAAAATAAAATAAGAAAAGAGAAAAAAAATGATAAATTGAGTAAAACTCTTTGCCTTTACTTTTTTGGACTTGTATATGAGAGTGTTGAGCACGAGTCGCACAACAAAAGGGAAAATAATGAGGCAAGAAAAACTTTTTTTTTTTGCCTCCCATGGGAAGTTTTTGTACGGTAATGTCACGGTCTTGATAACATGTATGCGTGCGTACATGTATATTTACAACAAAATATAAGCGTGTAGGCATGCTGCTTCAAATTTCCTCCCATAGTGTCGATAAAGTAAAGGAGGCTTCGATGATGGAACAATCACCATTTCAACTAATTCCCCCCTTTTTTTCGAAAAAAAGCTCCTAATCTTCAATGTTGCCTTTCAATATTGTTATTATTATTATTATTATGTTGTATTAAGTCTTGCCAAATTCATACTCGTTCTCTCTTATGTTTATAGCGGGGTTGGAGTAAAAATAGAAATGAGTAGAAAATGAGCATGTCATGGGCATGTTGACAAATTTTTGATAAGGTTTAAGAACTAGATGTGATAATGTTTTGATTCAGTTCAGAAGCGGAATCTGGTAGGGACATCCATTTTAACTAGAAAATATCCAATTTGCTCACTTATTGCATTAAACAAAAATGAATTTTGTGCATTTTGAATCAAAACTTTTAAAGTTTGCTTCTTCAATAATCATGTCTCGGCTTGGACAAATTTCTCGATGCAAAGGTCTCTTCCTTCTAGCGCAGAAGTCTTTCTAGTGCAGTGGAAAACTTTCTATTTTTCTATCGTCTCCAAATGTGAAGAGAAACCAGATTAATGCATGCTTTTTGCTAGGATACAAGCATTTGCGATACGCTGATCTAATTCGTGTTCGTCCTAGTGCAGCATAACTGCAAGATATCCACAGCATATGGACGCTGCAAATTAATTGATCCTACTCATCAAAATCCATCGAGCTAGACTAGTTCAACCTCACTTTTGCAACATTAAAATAGTTCAAAATAACATTTTAATTTAAAATTCCAAAAATCAAATTCCAAATGTCCTTAACATGATAAAAATCAATATGAAATGTAGAAACACCGGGTGTCATTCCTCTTCTTTTCCTGATTTTTAAAAAGCTTTTACTTCTTTTTTCTCTTTTTACATTTTCCATTTCAATTTATCACATTTTTTTTTCTTCGCACGATATTAAGGATGTGACGTATAGTGATAAGGTAATCATGAAAAGTAACATTTTATCTCGTTCACCGACTGACAATGACAACGGAATTATATCCGAGAAAATGTTCTATTTCATTACGAAACTCATCAAATTTATGAAAGTCTTAGTGGTGTTTAAGTATTGTCAGAAAGAACAACATGAACAGATAAAGAAGTGCTTTGAGGCATAATCAATGCCTTCTTCAATTTGATATGTATTTAGGAGCTTTTTTTCACTTCTTATTCGTTCATAGGCAGGAATTAATTTTGTGTTTTAGAGATAAAAAAATTCAATTCTAACGAAGGAAGTTGCCCCAAAAAAGTTTTCAAACAAAGATTTTTTAATTAGATGTACGAATGCTCAGGTAGACTTTGTTGCCGTGTGTAGGTGTTTGTTTGGGATGGGAAAACACTCAAGTGATGAAATTTTGTGGAAAATCTTTCTATCAACAGCAATTGTTGCTGTGAGAATTTTTTCATTAAATTAATGCTTATTGTTAGGTATTTATTATTTACATTATGAGTTTTGAGAAAGGTACGGTATCTTGGATCTTGCTGTGCAGGTCTAATTTTAACTTGGGAATTCACAATAGATGGGGAAACATTTGAGCTTAAAAAATCGATGAAAAATTCAAAAAATTCACGCATTTTTTCAGGGGAAATTTGTCTACATAATAACGATTCCTACAGAGTCTGACAATGCTGAGTTTAGCAAGAAAATGGAAAAATTTCATTGCTATTTCCATTTTAGCATAAAAAAATATCAAATTTCATTTCAAATTCTCATCAAATTGCTTCGATTCTTCAATTTAATTTCTGTTCAAAATCAATTTCTAATAATAGCAAATGCTTCAAGAATTTCTTATGAAAACAGGGATGTAGTAAGGGGATGCCACTTAATGATCAGTTCCTCCTGACTAGGGCTGTTTTATTGTTAAAAAAGCGCGATTGATTCATTGCTGCTCCTGCCTGAAACGACTACTTCTGGAAGTTAAAACAGAACATAATGAGCTAAAAGCTACATCGATAATGCATGAAATTTCTTAAAATTGTAATGTAAAAGGAAAATGCAGTAAAAAATTCATACGTTTTTACATAAATGAATAAAATGGAGCTAAAAACACGTTAAAGGTATGTCATCCAATGTTAATGACAATAGTGTACCTTTTTTTCAATATGAAGAATCTTAAGTCAAGTTTGTGTTTGAGCAGATGTAATTAAACACGTAGGTTTGGTCTTAAAAAACGCCAATCTAATTGGATCTCCATCTTGACGACAATTTATGATTCGAAAGTCTAAAATAGGGTATCCTCAAGTCTCAACCTCGGTCAATTCACAAACTATGAATATCAGACCATTTAAAATGATTTAAGTTAAAATCATGCAGTCTTGCTTAAGACTTGAATTTACCCCGAATATTGCGTAGTGTTGGCTAGCTCATTCAGACCTCATTCACACCGTGACAGCTCATTCAGGTCCATTTTTACAACGAAATCTTTCTACTGGCTCTACTACTGTTTTTAATAAAGTTCGCAAAAGCTCCAACAAGCTCAATAACGAAAGAATAAAAAAAAAACATCTCAAAAAACAATATTTTTAAATTTAATAAATATTTTTTCCTCTCAAACTTACTTGTTTTCGTGTTCCATAAAAGAACATTTCAATCAGCGTTCAATTTAATGTATTAATACTAAATAAATGAAAAAGAAAGAAGTGAATGAACATAAAGAAGAAGAGGGTGAAAGAGCTTAAGGCGTATTTAAAAGGGTCCCTGTGGAGTATGCACGAAATATAATGTTTTCATCATTTCCATATTTCATTTATTTTTCTCCATTTAATCATTCTCAAAAATGAACATTTTAAGACAGTGGTGGGCAACCTCCACGCGCGGTAGGCCAAAGCTTCCATGGAAGGAAGCTTTCGATATTTCGACCGCTTGGTCGGGGTCTTGGGCTCGAGACTCGGTATGGTAAACTGTTAGAAATCCCAATGCCCCGCCAGACACTCCAGTATCTTTCCATATGGACCCTTCAGTAGCTTTCACATAAATTCAACAAGTACAGTAACTACAGTATAGAACTTTTGGAGTGTCGGACCACTGAGAAATCCTATGACTCGTATGCCTAGTGTGGATTCAATCGAGAATCACAACCTAATTGTGTAACAATATCAAAAGGTTGCCAACCCCTGCTCTGAGTAAAAAGTAAATAAACAAAAATTTTACGTTTCTTTTCTTGCATCCGAATGGAGTTCCGATTCGAGCTAAGAAAGAAGAAGAAAGTTTCTGTCAAAGGCAAAAAAGGAAAATGAAGCAGCTTCAATGAATAAATAAAAAATAAATATTTTTCCATCCCCTCAAACCTCCTTCATTCATTCATGATTTCACTACATCTACATCTCATCCTCCTTAGCATTGACATTTTACTCGTTCATACCCAACCATCGAATAGCATTTAGTATGCAAATAAGTCTCCTTTTAAACTTGTGCAAATTGTGTATCTGAATATTGTGAAAATGAAGGAAGTAATGTTAGATGTTCACTTTTATGTGCGGATATATCCTTACTATCTTTATCAATATATCGATTTTAAATAAATACACATGCGGAGCATCATGTGATGATGAAATGAAGGATAAAAAAAAAATAGAATAAGAAATCTTATGAGCTTATTTATCGGTGAGAGAATGTCGTGGGAATGGAAAGGTATGCTTATGGGTTGTATTGCTGTTTACCTTAGCTGACTGAGGTATTGTTGTATAATGCTGCAGATATTTTGGTTTCAATGGGAATTTTTCTTCAATAATTCAGAGAATATTTTTGCCTTAGCAAGCACGCTGTAGTAAATTTCAATTTTTGGCAGTCAACAAGAAAAACCTATAGGTATTCAGAATATTGGGATCCAGAGCTGTGCTAGAGTGATTGCTTAACGAGGGTACGGCAGACCTCTGAACTAAGTAGTTCATAGTAAGATCACATACATTCTTTTTTTGACGACACTATAACCTGAAACCTACAAATGAAAGCTGTATGCAGCATTTAGTAATATAATAATTAGGTACCGAGCTATTAAATCATTTCGATCCACTTGGGTACACTCTAGCAGTCAAAATTGACAAAAACAGCTTGTCAACAGCTTTGATGACTTAAAGCATTTTCGGAAAGCGCAAATCTTAAATATGATGAAAAATCCGACGATTGGCTAACAAATTTTGATGAAATCCAGATTCATACCGGTCTGGGGTCAGTTTTATTCGCGTTTTCTACGCCTTGTCCCTTCTGGTATTTTTGTTTAGATATGCAATTACAAAGCAAGATTCGTGTGACTAAAAGTACTCTGACTCGATTTTAGGACTCAATCCAAGGTTTCTGATTGGCTATTCATTTGATAGATCACGTGAAATTTAGTCATCAAAAATGATAATTGAGCTACATTTTTGGTTCATTTTGGTTGAAATGGAGTTCAACCGAGAATCACAAGCTTGCATTTTACGCTGCACCCTATAATTCGTCTAAGGCTGCAGATCTATAGTTTTTGTTTGAAGGCTTTCAGTGTGGGATGAACTATAGTTAAAAAACTGGCAACGACCACTTACTGACACTCAAACCCACTAAAAAATTGCACAACCAAGCGACTTCATTGACAATTTCATCCCCAAAAATGCTCTTTAGCCCATCCAAACCCACCAAAATCAATTTCCCATCCAAAACTTTTTTTCCATTCATTCAAAAAATGAAAAAATCCATTCCGCAATTTCTTTACCATTTCCATCTTTTCTTTTGTGTTAGTAATGTATTATTATTATTATTATAGTTGAAAAAGAGAGATGAGAAATTTTTTCTTTATCAACAAAAGCAGCTATATGCTCTACATCATCATTATTGGAAAAATATTGTCAATACACGTCTAAAGGAACGTGAATATTGAGTTTATGAATATTGGGATTTTCAAGAACTTTATTCAACATTATATGGTTGAGTATTAGGGTGATTTTTGGATATAAATTTGAAAAAAGTTTCTCAACATCATACATAAGGGTTATTATTGGATTTCATCAGAGTAGATGAACATTTTTGGGATTATTAGATTTTTTTTAGCTTCAAAGTTTGTCTTCTTTTTGGATATTTTTATATGAAAATTTCTGTGCTTTCGTCGTATTTTTAGGAGAAAATTCTATTATTGTAAATCAATAGATACGTGTTGCTTGAGGGTAAAATGGATGGAATATTTCTTGATGGATTACTGTTCCGAGAATTAGCTTAATTGAAGAACATATTGATTGTTTTCTTCTTTAATTTAAGATCTATTTTGACTAAAACTAATAAATTTTAAGTATAGTGCTTGGAAGTGCTGGTTGCTAAGTGACTCCTGAATATTTCTTACTGTATCACAAGTTTTGTTGAGGTTTTCAAATATTCACTAAATTTAGATCTAGTTTTGTGCTTTGAAGTAAGAAAGAAAGCCATAAAACATTTTTTAGATCATCTACGGCTTCCAATTTTCTCTTAGCAACGACTGAGTTTTATAACTTCATATGATATGTTCTCTTTTTTGGAACATTCACTCGAGTGAGCAACTAGATGATTTAGTTTAGTTAGTGTCTAGTTACAAAGACGAATAAGAAAATTTGAATGTGATAATTCGTCCTTGTAACTTGACAATGAGTAAATAAATCAGCTCATCGTGGTCCATTCGGATGAGTTTTAGGAATTAGATTAGCTACAAGCTTGAGTACCACAATACAGTCGGTAGGATGTCGTTATGTCGTCGGTTGACAACCAAACGTAAGGGTCTTCTGAAAGAAACATGACAGCTGTTTTTGGCTCAATTTTACAGCAAGCATGACAATTTGTTTGGTGTTATTTTTGTGCTGTTAAGGGTTTGCTAATTAAAATCTTAAACCGTTAGTTTAAAGATTCTAAAGTTCTCAATATACCGAATTGGCAGAAGTTATCGAAAGATAAAGCTGTCTACAGACGTTTTTAAACGCGGCCATGGTCTCCCGTGCGCCCCAGCCAAGGAAGTAAGTAAGTAAGTAACCCTCAGTTTAAAGATATGAAACATCTGCAATATCTGAAAAGGCACATGACTAGAGTTTCTTGAAGTCTCAGTTTTGACGAACTTTTGTAACCAAGGAAGACTCCAAGAGAATTCTTCGAGGCTTCTTACTTACTTACTTCCAGGCTGGGGCGTACGAAGGCCCATTGCCGCGCGGAGGGAATGACTAAAGACAGTTCGAGACTAAGAATGATAAGGTTAGCCCTCGATTTTAAGAAACCTAGGAAAGAAAGTTGAAAAAAGTGAAGAATTGTGTCCTCAGACCAGCTTGATTCTGGCTTATAGTCAGATTTGTCAAAATATCAGGAATTTTATGTGATATTTTTCATGCAAAGTCCATTTGGTGACGTTCATTTATTACGAAATGCGAAAACCGACTTTTTAATTCCTTTCCTCTCTCACCTCCTTGCTAAGACTGCTACGTAATAAGTTAAGGGCCTCTTTCGAATATGACTTAAATCAAAAAAATAATTTTTAATCCATTCATTAGCAAGACTTCAAAAAAGTTTTCGAAAATTTATTTCCTAGAACTCAGTGTTGCCTTGAATTTTAAACCCTTTCAAAAACTCTCAAACGTGTATCAAATTTATGAAGTCAAAAGAAAAGAAATCCACAAACTTTTGCTGTTAAAAATTTTTCTTCAAAACATTCTAATTTATTCATTAAAGAAATTAATTTTTATAAGAAAAAAAAAAAACAAAAAAAAAATTCTTCAAGCATAAAAGTTTAATGAAAAACTTCAACCATGTCACAGTATAAAATTCTTAAAAAGTTTGTTCTGCAAACATGTACTTTGTCTTGTCTTGTTGTTTATAGTGTAACATGAGAACCTATTGTACCTTCAAGTTTTTCCTCAAAAAATTGATGTTATCACGTCCTTTAAGCATCAACAATAGAATTATTAATAAAATTATTCTCGTTCCACATTAAACATATAAGCTTACATGGCAAGCATGAAGTATGTTTGATGACTGTCATAAATTTGACACTTTATTCAATTGTTGAAAAATAATTCAAGATATTTTCTCTATCATACAGTGTCGTCATGTCCTTACCCTACCTCTTACCATTCACTATGTGAAAATCACACAACATAAAAAACTTCCCTAAAGAAATATCGAGCATACAGTATGGAAAGTGTTTCTCCTTTATTGTTACATGGAAGAAAAATGTCAATATTAATATATCTAGCTGTAGATATACAGCAGTCATGTAAATCGAAAAGAAATGGGATTTGTAAAAGAGTATGAAAGTTGTAGTCAAATATTATTGCATTTTTTTTTGTACATAATAAAATTGCTGGATATATTATATTTTGTAAACTTTGCATACGACATTATGTTGCCATTTTCAATATGAATAGAAAAATAATTTTGCTTCTATTTGGATTTGTACTGTGTTTTTGTAAGAATTTTGTTAGATTTTTACGACTGTTTTGATATCGACTGGAATAGAATATATTCTAGGATAGGGAATATTTAAAGCGGGATCTATCTTTTGAAACCTACTGCCATGTTTGTTGCATTAAGGCAGTAGTAGGCGATTTGTGTGATGCAGCACACTGATGTGCCGCGGAAAATCTCAAGATGATCTCAGCTCAGCTTCGATTTTTTATTCAAAAGACCCAAAACTACTGCATTTATATTCCAAGAAAAGCAAAATAAAATTGCTGAAACTTTAATAATTGAGCTGCAAGAGTCTTGCTGGACAAAAAAAAATTATCTTACACTTCATTATAGACTGTGGCCTAGAGTTCTCAAGATATCCCAGGATTGTCTCAATCTCAAGAATCTATTGAAATCGAGACATCAAAAATGCTTAACTAGTCGTTAGATAGTGTCCATTGCTGGTGTATATATCATAATTTTTTTATATATTTATATATTTTTTTTTTATTATTTTAATCAGGTTTTGAGTCAAGGTTGCTCGGTGGCGGGATGGTCTCCTATTTTCGCACCTAATTATTGTCAAGCTGTCATGTGTCCAAGACTCGGGAGGAAAAACTTTTGCACCTGTCTTTTTTCGAATCTTATGCAGTGGAAAAGCGGCTCACAGACTCCCTTTTTAGGCGAAAGACAATCATCTGAAAAGAAGCGCCATCAAAGGAGTGGTTCTGATCCCACTTTAAACTGAGTACAGTAGTCGGATCGCTTGTTAGACAGTCACTAGCCACGAATTGTCCTAGTGTTAACCAAAGGTTTTTTCTAGAGTTTTGTCGTCCAGATCTATCTAAATATTTAGCCAGATTCCCATTTGATCCGGCAGCATGTCAGAGTCAACCTTACCTGTTGCCGGATTATGTATTGATTAATCGACTTTTACCTAATGCTAAGCTTGACTCCTAACTGACAACCCTGCCTCATTATTTTAAAATTTTCCAATTTTCCAAACAAAATAAGAGACTCATAAAGTTTCCAATTGATATAAATTTTTCTCACCAAATTCCATTAAATCCTGTAAGATTTTTCTGTTAGTATACAGCCATGACAAGAAGATCTTGTACATTTTATATTCGCATTCGTTCAATATATTTTTTTTTGTTTCTTTTTCTTTTTCTCAAAACACTCTTTATGGAAATTTTTATAGACAGTAGGAATCCTAGGTGCTTATATAATGTTCGGATATTAAAAAAAGGAATAAACATTAAAGAGAATTGCTGATGAGAGTTTTGTGCCTCGGCAGGTGTTTGTTTGTGATGTTAAACGTTTTCCACCTCATCTATCAGTTTCAATGAAGTTCAAAGAGGCATTTTCAGGTTTTCCACTTTTATGTCGGTTCTGTTTGTTGCAACTCACACACAAATCAAACGTAAGAGGTTAAGAATTGTGTGATGAAAATTATACTAAGGCATACATACACAAAGGCGCGAACGTAAGTATGTAAAAATAAGGCGGAATATTTTGCACGCGATAAAAGTGTTTTATGCTTATTTTATGACTCTTATGCTACCTTTTTTCTATCTCCCTTGACTCACACGAAGCTTTACTTTTTTCAGCAATATTTTTTGAATTTACAATATCTACGCGCGTCTGATGGAATGTTCCTGACGTGACAAGAATACTTTTTTGTGTCTTCCTTCTCATCTTCCTTTACATCTTTTGAAATGTCAAGAATGGCGAGGAAAAGTTTTGACTGAGAAAATTTTTTTTTGTGCTCATGAAAATTGAATGAAAATTTCTGCTGTCATCATCGGTAGCTTAGCTTTAAGTATGATATATATTGTGACAATGGAGGGAATTTCAAACTATTAAGAGATATAAATGACTGCTGGATTGAGGAGGAAATATGAGGAAAATATTTTTCTATTTTTTTGTGTTTGAAAATTCAGCAATTTTTTGAGTTTTTATGGTTGATTAATGTTGTGAAGTGGATGTCATGAGATGGATATTGGAGATGGAATATGATTTTTGAAGAATCAGCGGGTGATTGGGGGATATTGATAGTTTTGGGTATTTTCAAGATGGATTTTGACTAGAAACTTGAATGTGGGAATATTGTAGCTATGAGAGAGTTTGTGGATTATAAATCATAGACCAACCCTTATTTGACTACTTCTCTTGATGTATAAATCAAATGCGTTCCATGACTCTGCTTAGGCGTCTTGTAAATTTAATTATATCGGTGGCTTCCATCTGCCAATTAACATAAACCGGCACAGAAAGGACAATGTAAAATTGACTGACACGAAGCTGTTATGATTTTATATAAGGTACTTCATAAAAATGTTTGCGGAAACCAGGGTTGTTACAACATATTCTGGGATATATATGTGGATATTCACACATTTTCCACACATATCCACACATTTTTACATGTGACATATTTTCAAAACACACCAGATTCTACTTTTAACAACCCTGGCGGAAACAGATGTCTAGTGCACTATATGGTTCAGTAAAAAGTGCAATCCCATGTATCTCAAGCGCAGGAAATATTTTTCTAGGCTAGTTCTATTTCACACTCTAAAACCTTTCGATTCTGTGTGCTATTCTAGCATGTCTTGAATTAAAACTATTTTATTCTCTTTTCATTGATATAAGCAATAAATTTAATACAATAATTGGCTAGGGCAGACCTCCGTCTTCAAAACTCAGTTATTCTTCATCCTCAAAAAGTATCTTGTTAGACACAGATGTAAACAAAATTGCCATGAAAATTTTGTACAATTCGGAATTAAATATAAATTTGTCATAAATTCTTTTTTGGTCACATTGAATGTGAACTCAACGACCTTAATACTTGAACTGCATCTTTTTATAATCGGCAAGGCACGAAGCAACCCTGACGCAAAAGCGTGTTCAAGACTTGTTTAGCATAGGTTTTTGAGGTCAAAACTTTCTCCTTCTTTTAAAAATTATTCAATTTTCTAAGGTTTTCATGAATAATTTCTAGCTATGCATTTGTCTTGATATTTCCTTGACGCTCTAAACATGAACAAACATGGAATTTTTAAATACTTTAATTATGTACGCTTAATATACTTAAAAAATCTTCAAATTCTACGAAGAAAAGTAAAATTTCCATCTCATATCTCATATTATTCCAAGCCATGAATTTTTCATTAATTATTCCACTTAATCCCCTCCAAAAAAAAGTCTTAAATTATTCAAAATAAAAGAAAGAAATTCATATTTTTCTCAAGTCCCACACTCGCATAATTTTCGTTAAAAAAAATCCTCGCTTTAAATTAAATTAAAATGACAATAATTTAATTAGTCGACAATATGAGAATCGTAAATAATTTAAGTAATAAATCATGTTGACATTCCATTTCTTCATTTCCTTCAGCTGAGAAAAAAAGCTTTTCTTCTTCCACCGACACAGAATGATTGAAGTCGAGGCACGAGAAGACTTTTTTTTTGAAAAAATTCCGCATGATTAATAGCACATGAATTAAGCTTTGAATCAAGAATGAAGAACTTATAAAAAAATCAATATTTAATGAAATTTGTTTTGCGTAAATTTTAAAAATCAGATTATATCATTTTAGTCGGTCCTTTGTTAATTCAATTAAGCTTGATCCATTTTGGAGATATAAAGTTATTTGATGGATGGTGAGGCTTAGAGTTTTGAGAAAATTATCACAAAAATAGACTTTAAGGTAATTAAAAAATCGATAATATTTTTGATAAAATTCATTAAATTCTTGTGGCTTTAAAATCTTTAAGGAAATGATGAACAAGACCAGAGTTAAGAAAATGAAATTATAATGATCAGGAGATTAAGAGTTGGAGTTAATGAATTGGAAAATCCTGAACTGTTGGCGACTTACTAATGGTTTATTAATTTACAATGGCTTACTAATGGCCATGACAATTGGTGACATTTTGACTGCATAATTTTTTATTTTTGATTCTGAAGAGGTCTAGGGAGAGGCGAGAATAGAGGCTATTACTAAAGCACGATAAATGTTTCAGGAAAAAAAAACATAATTACAGAACATGTCGTACAAAAAGTCTTGTTTACTTCTATTTGGGTTTTATAGCTTTGTTGATCGCGGTTTTGCGGGATTTAGTAAAAACAGTAATAAAGATTTTTTAGAGCAAAAACTAATCATAGAGAATTTTCTCACAACTACCATTTAATACTAAAATAAAGTTTTTAATTAAATTTCATGGTAATTGAGAGCAAAAATTGGACTCAATTGAGAACTAAGTAGGAAAATTTTAAACTTTCTACAAGCTTGTTAAATCTAAGGGTTGTCTATAATGAGACAAAGACGTTTTGACCGCTTCCCGAGCGACATGAATGAAGAATACTCACGGAACTTTAAAAGCTTCTCTTTACTTTTTCATTGACACCAAATGGAAGCCGCCTTAATTTGTCGTCTTTTTCTTTTGTGACACTCGGGATTGAATGAAGCACAAAATTTTTTTTAAAGAAAAACGGACAAACACCAACTTCTAATTCCCTCCTTCCCACCTGACTACACTCTTGACCCCTGGTGATTAGTATATGACTTATAATTCGCATTATTAAGTATAAGACGGCACCATGACGGCTGAATTCGGTCCAATCTGAGGAAAAATTATGGTTCTCTTCAAGATTCAATTTTGTGAGCATACTCATGTGCATGTCTTTTCGAGTTTTAAAGTGTATTCAACTCACTTTAATCTGAATTATTAGTTAAATACTCAAATCAGCATTCATGCCTACCATATTTTCAATTTAATTCTCTTAAACTCAATAAGATGAATTCCAAAATTCCAAAAATAATTTCAATTGACATTTCAGCACCAAGGCTCAGATACTCAACAAAATTGTACAATTTTTCCTTTTTTAAGTGTCTGAGCCTTGTTCAGCACCTCATCCTCTTCATTTGCAACAACTTTCGTGTGGTCGTCGTAAACTTAACATTTCTCCTAAAAAAATAACAAAATTGATAGCTTAAAATTTGACATTTAATTAATATTCGTATGCGAAAGAAAACTTATCAAACTCCAGACACGTGTAGGATGATGATGAATGCAATGTAGGCACTTAATGTAGATTAATGATTCCGTCAAATTTCTTGATATTCAAATGAAACTTTTAATGAATTAAATTACTACGCAAAAGAACTATTTTGTTTATAATTATTTAAAATAAATCTTGGATTAATGCTGATTGTTACTCTCAACACTGACTTATTACTGTCTCAATAATTCACTGAAATATTTTGTCGATGATCAGCAAATGAATGGATGAGGTAAAATAAGAAGAAAAAACAAAAATGTTTATTAACTAACGTAAGATTAAGAGGCAAATATCAAGCCACAGATAATCTTTTTTTTAACCAAAAATTCCAATACAATATAGCTTGAATTCTTTTAAAACTGTACACAAATATAGAAATATTCCCATTGTCTTGATCAAATGAACGAGAATTAATCTTTAAAGCACATAGCAATAGCAGTAAAATCAAGGTAATCTCCAAATTGTATATACATCGTCGTCATGTTAAAAACCTTGCAAAATAATAAAATAAAAAAAAGTAGAGAAGAATCTAAATCCACTTCCTTCTCATTATAGTGTGTATATTTGTGCAGACATATATTCTTATTATACATAAGTACATAATGTATAATATAAAATTTACTCTATAGGAAATGTAAATATTTAACGAGATGAGATTTTATTTTAATAAAACATATAATTTTTTTTGAGATCACTTTATGATGAAAGAATGAGAATTTTATTGTGGACGGTTTATCCTGGATTTTGGGGTTCTGAGAAGGTAATCGTATTTCGTACCTTAAAATGATTGTTATTTCCTCTTAATCCCATTGTTTTGAGTCATTAAGGTTCTCTTTTTGTTTACATTATTACTTATCTCGTTCACTTATTACGTTCGCTTTTTAGTGTGGTTGAGGTCTAGAAATTCGTTTTTTTGCGTAACGTAATAAGTAAACGACCCTTTATCAAGCTACTAATGTTTAAGGAAGGGGGATGGGGAGGTTAACCAACTGGATATGCCTCTGTGTACTTTTGGTAGAGATGTTGACCAAATTAGGAGGAGGTGAATTTAATAAAATTATTTCGAAATTCCTACTGAATGCCTCTTTCCCTTTGTATACCTCTGAATCAAATCAAAGTATAAAGGTTATGACGTAGTGGATGTAATATTCAGAAAACTGTAAAAATAACAAGAAATCATGTTGGAAGGAGACTGTTGAGACTTTAATGCATTAGGTAGAGTTAGCAGGAATCCAGGAGATGGACTTTTGAGTCCTAGAGACTCCATTGGAGTTAGAATTCTACTTTTTAATGGACTCCACTGGAGTCGAACTCCAAAATAGAGTACAGCTAAGTCTTACACTAGTTATAGAAAATTAACAAGAGTACCAGCTTCTGGTGTCACCTGAGAATAGTCATGGATTAAAATTGATCTGTTATATTACATTTGTAATGCTGAAACTGAAGCATAATGTCGACAATGCTCCCGTTTCTGAGAGCGTTCGCAAGTTGCAAATGTTGAGCCTCAAACCATTATTTCTATGTCTTTTACCCTTAATCGTCGTTGATAAGTCCAAACCAGGTCTTCCATTTGATTTCTTAGCTTTTAGTTAAGGATGGTGCCTTATTAGGCCTATCCACTTTAAATTAACCAGAGCTTCATTCGACTCACCTCCACTATGTGTCTTGGTATCTAGACATAGTACTAATATATCACCTGATTAGGGTTTTCAATACAGGTATTGATTTGTATGAAAAACCAGTATTCAATACCGGTAATACATGCATTTTGATACCGGTATTGAAAACCCTACATCTGATTTTCCATGTCTGCATAAATAATTGTGGCTCAAGATTGATAGAATTTATAATCCTGACTTGGAATTCCAATAAAATTATGAAAATCTTTGAAATTCTCTTCAAAACTTTAAAATGCGCTTTATTCACCTCTTCTCCAAAACATCCAACTTATTCCATTATTTTCTTCTTGTTGCTTCGTTTTTTTTTTGCTGCTTTCCTTTGAGCAAAAAAAGCGACCGAGTGAGATAGAAAAATTGTGTATTTATGCAAATTATCGTCCTACGTATTTCAGCTTTTATGTATTTAGAATAAAGAAAAATTTAAAGCAATTTACTGCGGATCTATAAAAGAGCTTACAAAACATGAAGAAAAATGCGGACATAAAAAAAATTTCTCACTTCAAATAGAGATTAGCGCTGGGTTTTTAATTCCTTTAAGGAAAAATATTTTTGGGACTTTATCTGGGCTTGATCAGCACCAAAAATTTCCTTTATTTATGTTACTTTAAAGATATACTGAGTCTGAGCATCATGGTCTTGATGGGAACTAAAGTTTATAAATTATTTACGTGCTAAAGGAGCTTTTGGAACTAATCGATTAAGGAAATTAGAGTTGAATAATTTTTGGGTTATTGATTTAGTTGCTCCATTTCTATTTTTAGATCATGTCTGCATGCCTATTGAGAATTGACTGTTCAACAGATTTTCAAAGTCAAATGAATCTCATTTGTTATTTTATGTCCCAAATTCTACGAATCTGTTCTGGTTTTGATGGATTCTGTATTAAACAAATTCTCGGAAAATGTATCGCAAGAAAAAAAGAATGGATTGACTTTCACACGAACATGATGGAAGGTCAATGGGCTTTTTTGTAACCTCTGGGAGATATCCTTTTTTGTGCTTGTTGTTTTTTCTGCTACATGACGTTGTTTATTCTTCGACCAGTTTTTGTGGAAAAATTACTTTTTTAGATGGTAGTTGTATGGATATTGTTTTTTGTACTTAAAAAATTTCTAATTCAGACCCTTTTTAATGTCCCGAAAGGCATAAAACTGGTTAATTTGGCATGGGATTTGACATTTGGTACCTGATTAAACGTGTTGTGCCAATTGGGACTGAAACTAACTATGGATGATATAAAATGTCAAAAGACCTAAAGTGTGGGGTAGGACAGTATCATTACGACTTTCAGACTTGAGTCCTCTAACTCTATGTAATCGTGTGAATGTAGCTAACTCGGTTAACACACTTTGTCAAAAACACATGACTAAGAACTGACGGGCTGCATTTTCTGCGTGATAGATGCGAAACTAGGTGACATAGCTAGTTGCAGCAAGTAAGTAAGTAAGTAAGATACGAAGGCATGCAGTCTTCAACTGTACTTTATAGTTCATCCAGGGCTTAAGACCTGTACATTTTGTCTGAAAGCCTGGAGTTTTGAAGCCGGTCCCTAGAAGTGTGTCATAAGTCTAGTGTCGTCACTAATAGATAAAGAGCATGTCCTCGAGAATTTACTCAAGTTATATTATAATATATTAGTTTAACCAGGTTACTCTGCTGTTGAGAGCATGCTGTTTGCTTACTAGTGCATAACGACTTAGCATTGCTTCCACGTCGATAACGACTATCTCTACTAGGCAATGAACATACTCACTAAAATACTTAAATGAGGATGCCTTATGAGGAATAACTCATTAAATATAATAAAATATGCTGAATTCTGTGAGTATCCTCATGAGCATGCTCCTTGTCTGTTCGAGCTAAACAATACCTATCTGACACTGGCATTTTGTACCTTTTTCAATTGTCCTCTTATTGTTTACTTGACCCTATCAAAGTATTTAGATTCTAATGAAAAAAGCTGTTTAAAAAGCCTAAATTTAACACAAAAATTACCATATTAGATTATATGTCTAAAATCATAGTTTTATCAAGCCAATAAAATTTTATTAAGGAACATTTGTTTTCACTAACAGAAAGGCCATACAATTATCTCATTAGATTCCATCAATAAAAAAAGCTAAATCTCCTTTTAACATTTATGTTTCCAAACTCAATTTCTCCACATTAAAATTCTCAAACAAAAATCATCAAGAGCATCCCAAAAGGCTTCTCATTCGATAATTTATTTTCATTATTCTCAGCATTTTCAATTGGCACTTGAGAAAGAGCAAAGAGCAATAATATTGAAAACGAGATCAGAAAATAATAGAAATGTGAAGCATAAAAAAAGGGTTTGAATATCTCATCTAATGCACATGGCCATTCTCAAATCACCTCATTGATGTGAAGTTGTGAATTTAAAAATTTGAAATTCAGCATGAAGTTTCGTTTAAATATTCATTTGTTAAATGGCCAAATAAAATATTTAGAATGTGAAAAAAAGGGAGCAAGAAGAACCGCCATATATTTCGATTACTAAGCCATTATAGCTTCTCATGTACAGATACGTCACAAATCTCAAGGGAAAGAACTTTCTTTCTCTCCCCAAAAAGAAGAAGAAGTTCCGCTTCACAAAATTATTGCAAATAAAATGAAGGAAGAAGGAACTGAGGAATTATCGAGGAGAGAAAAATTTATTGGTGCGCAAAATTTAGGTCAAAAAATAATTCATTTTATGCAGACTAGCATTACATGATTTAATAATGACTTTAATTTTACTATTTGGAAGGGGATGCATTTAGGATAGGAGGGAGTTGATACCGAATGCCTCCTTTCTTGATGCCAACCCGATGTTTCATTAGTTACTACATGGTATCAATCGCCCTTTGGGACAGAATCTTCAATTTGCAATACAACCCTCAAAGAGTTTGCCAATACAATCCTTACAAGGAGCTTATACAACCCTAATTAGGCGCCCATACAATCCTTACAGAAGGGTACTCATGCAACCCTCACAGAACGTCCATACAACCAGCACAATACGAACATTTTTACTTCTTACAAGGCGTCCTTACAATACTCACAAAGCCTCAATACAACCTTCACCGAACGTGTATACAACCTTCACAAGGGATGCCTTTACAATCTTCTCAGAGTGACGCCCGTACAACCCTCATAATGCGTCCATACAACCGTTACAGGGCGTCCTTTCAACGCTAACCGAGTGGCGTTTAAACAACCTTAATATAGCGTCCATGCAACAGGGACACCCATTCAGACCTCACAAGTTATCCATAAAACCCTCACAAGAGAAGTGCCTCTCCTTTCTCCATATCTTCTAACTACATCCCTGGGAGTATTTCACCCAAAATTTCATTAAAATCATTTTCCAATCCATTTCCAAAAGTATTAAACTTTTATTGGCGAATCCATAATAAAAAAATTTTATCGTCGCATTTAAATTCTTGAGATTAAATTGAAAAATCCTAAAATTTTTAAATCGCCGAAAAAAAAGAGCTTCACGAGCTCAACTTTGTTGCCTTCAGCTGAACAAAAAAAAAATATTGGCTGCTCATTAGTAAAGTCTGTGATTTATTAGTTTGTGTTGCCTTTTAGCCAAAAAAATTATTCGCAATAAATAATCATGCTCGGTTCACTGCTCTGACTGAAATCTCTCATTAGTATTATGTTTGGAATCATTAAATGGATTTTTACTTTTAGCAAAGAATTAGTTGGGTTTTTAGGAAGGGATTATTGAATGTATTTTAGTAATGTGCGTGTGTCAGGATGAAGTCAGCTGAGCTATTTGAGGAATATTTGTATAAGGAAGGAGATTTGATGCGTTTTATTATAGGGAAATAGATTTGAAGTTGAATTATGATTAAAATGAGCTAAATTGGTTATTTTAGATGAGAATGAGCATTAATGACATAATATCTGAATGACATGCTTGAGATGATCGAATGTTTATTGCGTCAGGGTAAAGCCATGTCATTTGGACGTATTATGCAGTCTAAGTCATGGAAAAATTGTCTTCATCGACTAACCTGAGCCACATGCAGCGACAAATTTTATTTTGTCGTCAAAATCAGCTACATTGTGCTTCTTGAGTAGTTTTATGCAGTGAATAGGACATCTCTGACTTTAGACATTCCCTTTGCGCGGCAATGGGCCGTCATGCTCCCTAGCCAAGGATGTAAGTAAGTAAGAACATCTCTACATTACCACCTTGATGGCAAGACGTAGAGGAACATTGATGGCATTGTGGCGGTTTTTTTTTAATTCAATTTGATGAGTAACAGTCGAACTTATTGACACAATTTACATTTTTGTCGAACAAGACGGTTCCTTCTATATTACATGATCCAGAGTACATCAATTTAATGTGTCTAGTCCAAAATTGGTGTTAACAATTTGCACATACCAAAAAAATTACAGAGCTGAATGACAAAAGTACCGAAAATGTATTCAAATTGGACTAATCATGCTCCAACAGTTAGAAACCATGTAGTTAGCATAAATGCTCACAACTAACGATTACTCCAATATTGATTATTCGCGGCTTTAGTTCCTTAATCATTTCAGTAACAATTTTCCAAAAAAAAGGCAATAATCAATTCCAAACAAACATTAAAAAATTACATACTTAACATTCCATAATCAAATCATATAATAATATAAAATTTTCATATTAAAAGGTCACATGAGTATGAATAAAATAATACATACTAAAATGTCAAGTACACATTCCGAAAAATAAATTTCTAAGTCTTCCCACACAACTTACCACATAGCAACACATATTCCAAAATGACAATCAGTCAGCCATGGTAGAAAAAAAAAACTTGAATATCAAGGAACAATTGTTATGCAAAGAAATTAAAATCAAACATTTACTTTAATTCTCATAAAAAGCGCTGCACGGGGGGGAAAGAAATGGAAGTAAAAATCAAATAAAAACTCGTACGAAACGCAAAAATTTATGCGTCACGTAATGAATAATGACAATGAAATTTGTTAATCCTTGATTAGCGCAGGTGGGTTTCAGTGTTGTTTAAAGGGAGGCGTTTGGAAGTTATGTGACGTTTAGGGGGGATTTTGTGAGAAGAATTAGGCAAAATAGACTCAGCTGGGTAGAGCATGTTGTTAGGAGACCTGTGGAAGCTCCATTAAATAAGGTACATTAAATAAGATCTTGAAGTCAAAATTTGGAGGACTAGAAAGGTCCAAGAAATCATAGAGAAAAGCCATAGAAATAAAAAGTATTGCATTTGGTATCGATAATTGGCAGACGGAAGCAATTGATAGAACCAGCTCTAGGAGAAGCCTGAGAGAGTGTGCGCCAGACCACTGCACTCAATAGAACTACAGCTTATAGTGGGATCTGTAACCTTCAAAGGGAGGCTGTAAGCCGTGTTTCCACTACATTTGATTTGAAAAAGGACATGTGAAAAATTCCCATGTCCAGTCTCGAACCCATGATCACTAGATCGGTGTTGCAATAATTATGTACCGAAGTACTAAACCATTCCGCCACCGAGCCACTTCGACTTTAAGTAAGAAAACCACAAATAAAAAGACGTCTTGCAGCTCCAGAAGCAACATGGCGTAGGATGGTTCTAAAAAAATGTCAGTTGGATGCAAAAACGGATAATTTGTACAAATTGTGTTGAAAAGCCAACAACAAAGTCAGATGGGAAGCCTTTTGTAGTAACCTAGACTCCAACGATGCTAAAAGGCTGTGAATTAGAAACGAGCAGAAGTTATTTAAAGTCAGTCCAAGCTTTCAACGATTTCTAAAATCCGGCCATGGGCTCTTATGCTCCTTCGCCAAGGAAGTAAGTTAGTAAGGCTTCACGTCGGTTCATGGTTCCAGTAAGTAAGTAAGTAATGCATCATGTAAGAACTTATGATTCAGTTCCCTATCGTCACAATGAAGGAAGTGAGATGAAATGTCTAAAAAAGAAATTTTACTGTTACATAACTTCCAAACCATCCCTAAATAGAAGTAAAAATGTTTCACAAACGTGTGCTGTTTGACTGAAAAGGAAGCAAAAATGGATTTTAGAATTCCTTTTATGTGCTTTCTCACGCAAGTAATTGTAAAGTACAAAAACCTTTTTTTCGTCTTCTTTTAAATTTGATTTTGGTGCCTTCTTTGTTGTCCCAACACACGAATGGAACTAGAATCAACACAAGCACACCTTTATGAATAGAATTACATAAAAGTAAGAAGTAAGAAGTCTATTTTGCATAATATTCGCACAAAATTTTTTCCCATCGTCAAGTGCTTTCCAACAACAAATACTTTTACAGCCAACTTTATCATTCTGAACTTTTAAGTTTACACTCTTCGATGTTGATGATGATGATGATGACAACGAGGAAGGAATTTACGGTTTGTGTATATTTTAAATTTATAATGAAATACACATGTTTTTTGTGCTTATTTGGATCTTCTAACCTGGGGTTTAATTTTAAGAAAGGAAACAACATTGTTGAGATAGAAACTGATACGATAAATTTGAGCTGTTTTCCTTACTAGAGGAAATATGAAAATATGTTAAAAGGATCAGCAAATTATTGAGGGATACACGAGCATTTACCTCAGGCGCCATTTGAAAATGTCAAAGAATTTCCACCCAAAAATTATTTAAAAAATTGTTAATTTTTTCTATAGAAATGTTTAATTCTGTTTCGGGCGATGAAACCTTTTACAGTTGGGTACTGCAAAAAATTTGAAGTACAATGAACATTTTACTTAGAATTATTTAGTAATGTTCAGGCAGATTACAAGCAGTATGACCTTAACCAACAATTTTTGAGTAAATTCCTTTTATAAATACTTAAAATGGGTCTATTTTGCTTCATTCTACAGTCTAACAATGCGGATGAAGGGTCTGAAACCTAATTTTTGATTCGACCATCAATTAATAAGAAAATTCGTGACTTAATTTATCTATAATCAAATGATGCAGAAATATTTTATAGAAGTGGATGATTCAAACTAATTCTAAATTTAACAAAGAAAATCACTTTTCTAAAAGTAGTAGTAATTTTCCAACAGTCGACTAAAATATCCGAAAATCCCAGTTTTTGACCCAAATCACAATTCCTGACTCAAATCCTAATTACTGACACACCATAATCTATAGTCTTTTGCCTGTTAGGAGTAAGGTGAGCTTTAAAGTAAAATTACACAATTATAACGACTATGAATTATCAAAATAGCAAGAAACCGACATGAATTTTACATGGAGTAGACTAGAATTGAGTCAACTTTCCCAGTTGACCCAAAAATTCCCAGTTATTTAGAGATTTGCTTTTCAGTAAGATAAGTGAAAGTTTTTAGATTTTTTTTATATAAATTTTCCTTTTTACTTATAAAATAATTTTTAATCTCTACCCATAAAATAGACATAACTTTCGAATAATATCAAAGACACAATCCAAATGATCAGAAAAATAATCAAAAAATGTCCCACAAATTATTTTTAGCCAACAAAACAAGACCACTTTAACAAAAATCTTGTTAAGCTGAGTTGCTCAGTTTTTTTTTCGCACAATTTTCTTTAAAATCAAGCTATGAATAGAATGGAAATTATATTTTTTTTGTCACAACACAAACATTTTTTTTTCGCATTGTTGGTTTCTAAATTTAATCACGATTATGTAGATAAAATTTTCATTTATATCACTTCTCTAAAAATATATACGCAAAATTGAAATTTTTGAAAAATATATTGCCATTTACACATTGATAATTTGACTGATTTCTTGATTTTAACTCCAATTTGAAAGACTTTAGCACAGAATTTCGAATTATAATAATTCGATTTTAATAAAATAAATTATCGTCATTTTTTGGACCATTTTAGAAGTTACTAGATAATAGAGAGGACCATCCTGAGCTGCACACTAGAGAAAATCGCATTTTTGTCTCAAAAAATGTTCATAATCAGCCGACAGGGCAGCTTTCTGTCTTCTCGTTAATACAATAAAACGTAACTATGCTCTAGCAAATATGCTGTGCTGTTCGGACCTGCTTATTATTTTTAAAAAAACAAATATTATCGAATGATTTTAACAAAGTGGACTTTCCTAATTTCTGAATTTTAAATTTCAGTTTTTGAGAAATATCTCAAACTTTTTTAAAAGTTGCACTTTTCTTGATTGTAGTTTACAATTGTGGGAACGAGCCGTAAGCATTCCATATAATTTGATTTTTGTCGTTCTTTTAAATGAATAGTTATTCAATTTCTTAGTCAAATCTAGTAAATTTACTACAATTTGGCTTTAAATCCATCACCAGCAAAACCATAAAACTTCAAGTACAGAACTATTTTTATAGAGACAAAATCTGCAAAAAATCACACAGTATATAATAAACTTAATAATTTCCCATCCTTTTCCCATATGATGATATCTTCAGATACATAATTTACCCAAATAAACAGCACATATGAGCAGGAATACATTTCCATCCCATAAGGTAGTAAAAGCAAAACTGAATTAAATTCTAGGTAGTGTAATTAAATGAATATGTAAGGAAGACATAAATAAATACGCAAAGTAGCTGACTCACCGAAAAAACAAAACAAAAAAAATATAAACTTTATTTTATTGTGAAGCTGTGAGGCAGTAGATGCTGGGATATTTTCTCTTCAGCATAGCACATCAACATAAACATGAGCACATAAACACATACACAAAACTCAATGGAACTGCTTCAATTAAAACAACATTTTTATGATTTTTTTTTTCTTATATATTTTTTTGGGGCTATAGACACGACACGATAAAGACAAAAAGATTCTGGCCGTCTATTTACATTTAACATTCAAGATCAAACATTTTTAATGGATTTTTTATATTTTTTTATTTCACTTCTATTCTGTATGTTCTTCAAACTTTTCGCACATCCTCAAAGACATAAAAAATTCACTAAGTATGTCTTCTTATTTTTTCAAAACATTTTCGAGCACTTCCTACTTATTCCACTCAGAAAATAAAATTTTGGTAATTCCGATCAAAAAGCATAAAAATTTTGCATTTTTTTTGGAAATAAAAATTCAATAATTTCACCTTATAGAACATAAAAAGTAATCACCAATGACCCGAGAATGAAAATTCTTATGCGACCGGTCAGATTCAATGTTAATCTGATAATGAAAATTGACTCAAAGTCTGGAAAATTTTTCTGGCTAAAAAGGAAGAAAAATGAATACAGAGAGAGAAATGGAAGAAAGCTTTTCCTTATATCGATTTATGTTCATTCCAAAATCACATGTTTCATTGGAAGTGCTCATGCTTTCCAGCTGCATTGCAATGTTTTCTTGCCGTCTCTTTCTCTTCAATGTTATGTTGTTATGATGATGGCCTTGAATAAGGACAAATGAGAGAAAATTTTTACTCAACATTTTTGGAGATGCAGAGAGAAAGTTTTGGATGTTTTGGATGTTATTAATGTTTAGGGTCGATGATTTTACTGATTTTCGTGAGTTGATTCTTGGTTCCATGAAATTTCATGCCTAAGATTTATTTGATAAAATTGCTGTGTATGCCTAATTTTCTGGCAAGGACACCATGATTTTGCATTTAAATCGAATCTGGAACCAAGTTGGGTGCTTAGGAAGCTAAATATCAATAGACACTTTTCCTTTTTAGTCTTAGAAAATCTAGAAGCTGATTTATCTGGTACTGGTATGGAACAATACAGATTTGCTATATTAGATGCATGTGAGTGGCTTTAACTAGGAATGTAGCTAATGTCTCCCTTTTAGGGGTCCCTTCTCACTTCAATCTACATTTTTGATAATAAGAAAGTGCCTAAATAATAAGAACCTAAATAATAAGAAAGTGCTTACCAAAGAAATTTTCTGAATATGTCAGTTACTGGAACCATTGACTTTCGCAGATCTAACTCGAGCATCACAGCACCGTTTTGTAGAGCACCGATAGGTCGTCGTATTAACGGTATTTAAGATGCAAGGTTGCCTTGTTGGCTTCGTGACTACTGATTGCGTCTCATACTTACAGCGAAAATTGAAGTTCACCGCATTGTACTGCTTGGGTAATACACTGATAAAAATAATTGTAATATTTCCATATTAGATTTGTATTAAGCTATTTTCTAATATTTTTTATTAGATTCTAATAGTTTTTTATTGGTTTTTTGTTTAAAATCCAAATATTTTAAAATTTTCTATTGAATTTTAATACCATTATATTAAAATTTAATATTTTTGTATTAAAAATTAATATTTTATCATTTAATATTTTACAATATTAAAATTTAATACTTTAATATTAAAATTTAATATTTTAGTATTAAAATTTAATATTTTAGTATTAAAATTTAATATTTTACCATTTAATATTTTACAATATTAAAATTTAATACTTTAGTATTAAAATTTATATTAAAACTTAATATTTTAGTATTAAATTTTAACATATTTCTATTAGTAAAAAAATGTGAAGTGTCATTACTATTTCAGACTTAATAATTAAAATTTTCTAAACCATGTGTTTTAAATGAGTATTTTGTGAAATTAAAGTTTATAAAAAGCTTAAAAATAATATATAATTCAATAAAACTGAAGGTATAACCATAGGTAAAATTTGATTAAAATTTTTGAAAATTCATGTGCTAATGAAAATTTTTTTTTAGGAAATAAATATCGAACCGATCTGAACTGGATGCACGATGAAGAAAGATGGAAAACTAGAGGAAATTCTAAATTAATTTGGATTTGGAGCACTGATTCTACCTTTTAATGGTAATAAAATTTAATTATTTTTAATAATTCATTATAATAATTCTATGCAAATTTTACAGCTGGAAAAATCGGCATGAAGTCCTTTTAATTATCATATCATTACGCAATGGAAGATTAAGCAAGCATCGATTAAAATACATGTTCAATATAAATTTAAATAAATTTCAATAAAATTTTATTAGAATCAAATAAAACAAATATTAGATTTACTAATTTTAAACGGATTTTTCAGTTTTAAAAAATTAAAGAAATTTAATATGCGAATATTAAATTTTAATACGGATATATTGAATTTGAAATGACCACAACGGTTTTTTCTTTTTAAATTTTTTCTAAAAAAATTAATAAAAATGTATTAAAATTTAATATTTTTGTATTTGAGGCAAATCTAATATTTTGTATTAGATTTTCTCATACAAATCTAATACAAAATATTAAATCATTTTTATCAGTGTATCGACTTAGTAACAAACCTCAAATTCAGATCATATCAAAATTTAAAAATTTTATTCATCTTGAATCAATCAAATTAACCTAAAAAATCACATTTTGTTGAATTTTGTTTAAATTATTTCATATCACTTCTTCTGAACAAGTTCATACTCAAAAGTAGTAGCTTTAATATCCTCAAGTAATGTTTTTGAGAAATATGGTGCAAAGTCATTGGCTTCTAACGGTTCAGGACCATTTTCATTCAATGCTAACAGATTAATTGGTGGTAAAATTTCATCTTGAATTGGATAAGTCAGCGGTTGATTTGGTTGACGATATTGATATCCATCAGGTCCTTTCACCCATCCACTTTCACATGAGATAACTCCAATCAACATAAGCGTCAGAATGATTAGTTTCTGTGGGAAATTTGGAGTTTATTTTGGCAGCAGCAGCAATAAAATGAATTTTACGACTTGATTTTTATGTGCTTCTTTAATGATCAATACTTACCATACTTAATGTGTTCTATAATTCAATAAATTGATATTGCAAGCAACTCAAATGACTGACTGAATATTCAGATAACAGACATCTTTTATATCTGTGGATTTTAGTCACTTTTATAGTGATAGGTGAGCCAAGATCTTTTGATAAGTAAATAGCATGAAATAAAGATTAGAAACAAAGAAGTGCTATGCATATTCATTCCGTTATATTCTGTCTATGTGAAACATAATACTGAGAATTAAGTCGATCGAAGGTCGACTTGAAAATCAATTAAAATTTATTTGACTTTTGTCTTTTTTAACGGCGGCTGCTGCTCTATTTATTCACGTGAGTGTATTCAATTCTTCTTATTAAGCGATAATGTTTGCATATTGAAGAATCTGCACGTAGACAAGTCAAGCGCGCTTGTATGACTTGCCTGAATTGTTAAGATGATGGCATTCATAAGCAGCTTGCAATTTTCTTCTTTTTAACTGACTTACGAGCAGGTGTTTGTGATTAGTCTACAATCAGATGACTAAACATGCAATAAAAATCATCGAAATTTCATTACTCTTTTGATTACTTAATCCTACAATTTAATCCTCTAAGCTTATGTGGGAATCTAGTTTATGATGATGAATGTCTTTGTCAATTAGAAGTTTATTCGTTTTTTTTTTTTTGTAATATTTTATTGATGTGAGTCATGCATTTAAGGAGTTTGACTGTATTGAAGTGATGATGAGATAGTGGATAAGATGTGTATCTTAATCAAGGCTTAGGCACTCAATTGTAAAAATTGTACTGATCTATGCCTAAAATATGGGTCCTCAAGCTTTCAAGGTATTCAAGGGTCGTGGATGATCTTGTCACGGTGCTCAGTCTTCAAAAATTGATAAAATACAATGGCAGATTCCTAAAATTAAAATTTTCAATTTGTGACAAATTTGTGATTTTTTCGACAGAATACGAAGCATACATAGGCTTAGATAAATAGTATGTGAAATTAGAGAACATTCGGAAATGATTTAGCGTTTAGGGAGGAGCAGGGACGAAAGGGTGAAGGCTTTGTGGTGCTCCTACATAATGTAGAACGATAATGCATGAATGTCAATTGTATTAGATGTGAAAACCTTGAATGTATACAAGCTTTGAGATTTAGCCATCAATAGAGTCAACTGAAAAACCTTTTGTAGCGACTTAGGCTCCAAGTCGGAGCATGGTTCCAGTAAGTAAATAGGGAGAAGCAAGATAGAAGGTACCAATTTTATTATGGAATTCATGATCTTGTTACCTAGCTTAAAAGTGAGGAAGAATGTCTAAAAACGCTATTTTTACGATTCCAACCATTCCCTTAGTCAATGATTAATGACGCCAATTCGCAAAAATCAACCATAAAATTAGATCTCAACACCAAACTCCAAATAAGAAGCAACAAAAGGCTGTCATCACATAAAGCTTTCAAGACAACATAATTATCGCAATTTTTTATGTGATACATCAATACTCATTGACCTTCTTAACACACAACACAACAAATATTCTGCTTTAAATCATTAAAATTATGGACGTGCTTGATCAGAGGACTGCGTAAAAAAAAGTAATTAATAGACAAAACTTTTATGCAAACAACAAAGGTTGAGCAATTTTTATGGATGATTCAGGAAGAAATCGTAACTGAGTAGAATTTATTTGCATGCATATACAATTATGTTATTGATTAGTCCATTAAGTATGAAATCTAGTTTTTATGGTGTTCAAATCCTACATAATTATTTCCGTACAGCACTTCCCGAATAGCACAAATCGGTTAATCGATCGAAAAATCTGCCTCAGGCTGGCGGGACTCTGATTTTGTGCTGGGATTGGTTTGAATCCGATTAAAATCACTCTGACTTGGTGCTGGTTTTGTTGTAGATTCCGGTAACATGCCAGAATCACCTTAGCCTGATGCCAATTTCGGATCAATTAATGAACTTGTGCGTTTCGGGCTTGCGTCATCTGATTTGGATAACAAAAACAACAACAATCATCTAAGAAGCAAATTAAGGCGATGACTAAATTATTCTTAACGCACGACGGTCGACTTCTGAAAAGAGCTTCTTAATTAATTAAAAAATTGTCTTTTATTCTTAATTTGCCTTCTTAAATATGGAAATTTTTTTATTAATAAATTGATTCATTAATAAATTTATTTTATATTTTTCAAAAAAAAAAATCACTTCCAGATGATTGTAAAATGCCGAAAAATTAAGATTTTTCTGGTTGATTCTTGTTGTGTCGTATTGATTCCTTACAGGGGTGTTGGCAAAATTGAGGGGGATTTTTGGATTTTGACTTCGAAAAATTCTAGTAAAAATTAAGAATTTTTTGCAAAAGGGAGGAAGTTGAACCCTTCCCGTAATCTCGGAGACTGGATCTAGAAATCACGGTGTCGGTCTCAGTCTCAGTCGCAATCTCAGTCTCAGTCTCAGTCTTAGTCTCAGTCTTAGTCTCAGTCTTAGTTTCAGTCTTAGTCACAGTCTTAGTCTCAGTCTCAGCCTCAACCTCAGTCTCAGTCTCAGTCTCGGTCTCAACATCGGTTGAGTCTCGGACCTTTAACCTGAATACACCCCTGACTACCCAGAACAAAAGACATAAGATGTAGGATGATAGGCAATAAACATGAGAACATTGTTCAATTGATATCTCTTGTGGCCGAGAAAATATCATTTTTTTGGAAATGATATTCTTTCACCTTATGGACCTTGAAAATATCACGTGTTGATTTTCTTTCCCGTAAAACATTTTACAATGTCGTAAAATTTCTCATTTTTATTTGAGATTTATTATCCCAAGAGCCATTAAATCATTTAGAATTTACGACAAATTTCAATTTTGACGAAAAAAAGTTCTAATAAATCAAGAATTGGAATGAAATGTCAAATAAAATGCGTAGAGTCGAGAATAAATGGAAGAAATTTTTTTATTGATTGTTAAAAGAGCTTTTTTGATGGTTTGATGTTTTTAATATGTGAGCTATAAAATGGATAAAGGGTGATAAATCTTTTGCTAAATCGCACATGGGACCTAATTTGTGTTACAAATTAATTGTTGTTGCTTTTTTTGAGACTATACTTTGATTGTAATGTTGAGAATATTCTATATAGCTTTTGATTTGTTTGAAATAATGAGGAAATTCATTTGGATGGGGTCAAAGATTCCAATAATTTGTCATTTCGAATTTAAAACAAATTCGACAAAATCAGGCCTTACGCTAGAGTGCTGCTGACATTGGGACACCGCATAAATGAGTCAAAATCAGCCGTCACGATGCCGTCAAGACCACTTTGTGTCTTATCATTAATACGACGATGGAGCATTTCCCTAGCAATCATTTTGAGCTGTTTGGGGCAAAATTCAGCTTCTTTTAAGGCTGTTGAAGTAGGTAAAAGCTCACGAGGATGACCGAAGAATCTATTAACGGAAACTGTAGACAGAGATGATGTAGCATTTGGTATTGGCAAAGGGTAGGAAGCGATAGGGCCAGCAGCATCTGAAAGAGCCCATTGATCACAATTGATCTGTATGGTCAGCGAAGTTAGTAAGCAAATAAGCTGTTAAAACATCTTAAAACCTCACAAAACGGACTTAACCCTTTAAGTCTCATAAATCCTAAATTCTGATTTATCCACCAATATAAATCACATCACAATTCTTACCAAACACAATACGCAATCTGCTTGTCTTGTTCTACCAAATCTAATTATAAAAGAATACCACACATAAATCATTTAATTAAGTCCCAATCACTTCCTTACTCATAACTTCGTAAAAAAAAAAAATAAATAAATCACGCACAAACAAACTTTGTAGTTTGGTCTCAGTCGAATAGAACAACAACACAGCTGTCATAAGTAAATTGATATGGAATTGATATCATCTCTTTACGGACTGGACATGCAATAAACGTTTAGATGTTTATTTCGCATCAGAAATGTCTGTAAAAGTCAAAATTAGAATATATTTTGAATATCATTGATTTCCCATCGAGCCTACAATCGTTGTCAGTCATAACAAGGCTTTAAGTCTCTGCCGCTACCAAAATGTCTCGTTTTTGGCATCAAAATGATGATTTTAAATAAAATTCTCATGAAAATTTATTTTACTTCCCAAAAATCTGAATTTTAGGGCTCGATATCTAATTTTTGAGCCATATTTCAGTTATGTTATGGTCCATGAGTCATCAAAATTAATAATCAACAAAAAATTATGAAAATTAATTTTTCAGCAGCTCATTAATTTTTATTTTGATCCGCTTACAAACATAAAAAATGAAAATGAAAACAATGATGATGAATGAGACTTAATTAAAATTAATAAAATATTCATATCTTTCAAAAATAAGAGCTAAAGCACATCTGAAGATGTGTAACGGGTGTGGTCTTAAGCATATAAAAATAATCCATAAAGATCCACAAATCGAGATCGAAAATTCCTTCAGAACTTTCAATTTCATCTTCATGGGAAAGAATTAGAGTCATTTATATTCTACACGGGCTATTTGGAAGGTATATTGTGATTGGAATTTATTTGACATATCCACAAAGAAGGCTTGCTCGTGTTATGACGGATACATTTAATTTTTGTTAAATATCCAGCCCGAGCTGCACAGTCTGACATTAAAAATTGGTTACAATCCGCCATCATGGTGCTTGGAAGGAAGCTGTGGATAGAGACAATATTGCCTTCCTTGGTTGTGGCGTACGAGGGTCCATATCCACCCATAGGGAAACTTCAGCAGTATTGTACTTGGTATTAGTAATTGGCAGATGGAAGCTAGCGATGAAATCAGTTTAAGGTGCCATTTGAGGTAGGCTATGAATCCCAATTTATTTGTATGGCTAGAAAAGTAAGTAAGTTAGCCTTCACGGTGCTCTGGAATTCCCCAAAATAGAAAATCCCAAAAAACTCCTAGATTAAATACCTAGAAGTTCTCGAAGGGTAGAACCGTCTTTTAACATTCTCTTTACGCTGCAATGGGCCAAAGTGTCTCAGCCATGGAAGTAAGTGCTAAGTAGAGGTACCCTACCACAAACACTGTGCTGCTCAGATTCCCAATTTCTCATATTTTCCGCAATTCTTGTCACTTTTATGCCTTATTTAAATAAGTCACACACAAAATTTATTCAAAATCAAAAATGATGATTTTTAGGAGTGTAACAGCCATAAAACGCACAGCAAGATATTTACGCGCTACTTAATTGATACAGATTCGTCATTCAAAATTCAGATAACGTGTGTACGTTATTAATACTGGTGATGACTACATTTGTGCTTATTTTATGAACAAAAATTTTATGGTCATTAATCTCAAAATGTCACTTGATGAACAGAGAATCGTATGGAGAATTGTTTCAGTTTTTGGATATATCGTTCTAAAAGAAAGTCCTTGGGGAATATTTAGATGATATTTTCAATTTTTTTTGCGTTGTTATTAGCTACTTTAGTAAGTCAGTAATATCAAAAAACTCACGATCAAGAATTTGATGCTCTAAAAAATTCCAAAATAATTGGGATTAGGTCTTGATTAGTGACATTTAAAGAGATTTTGAGAATCATATCAGTAAGTTCTGAGTTTTCTTGGAATATATTGGGATTTTAGGGAATTTCCATACCTTGCTCACGATGTAGTCATCGAGAGTCTAACTATCTTTGAGACAGAGCTCGAAGTTGAGTTGAATTATATAAAGAGTTTGAGTCGAACTGAGTCAATTTTTACAAAAAAAAATCCGAAACTAATTCTATCTTTGCTTTGGTATAATATTAACTTACTTACTTCCTTTGCGAAGGCACGCGAGGGCCAAGATTGTGACTTTTTACGTCGACAGATCTTCTGCAGAACTTCTGTCGACGTAAAAAGTCACTCCCAGGACCAATTGCCGAAATTAGAGCTTGTCGGAAGCTGGATCTGTCTTTAGATGACTTCTGTCAGTTACTAATTCCCAGCACTTTTACTTTGGTATAATATAATTCACATTCTCATAATTCAGATGACGACAGTTTTGCAATCAATTCTCCATTTTATTGCTCACAAAGGATATTCTACTAACGTACAAATTCATCCTCATGAAACTCATATATCCAAAATTCCACACTCTTCAAAAATCTCCCAAAAACTACATCTCAAATGAAATTACTCCAGATATTACATCACTGATCATCACCATTTCTTCTTGATATTTAGCGATGAGAACTGTATCAATTTTTATGACATGCCTTATTTATGACTATAAATTCTAAAATCTGATTATAAAATAATGCCAATAATAATAAAAAAAAGCAAATTGTATCAAAAATGAAAATGTCAAAAATAAAATCAAATTTTTTGTCGTCGAATATCAACAGAAACACCTTAACAAGTGGATTTATATCTTAAAGATCTTTGTCTTCATCATCATCATCGCGTCTTTTTGAAAGCGAAAGGTATGGGAAGTAATAAACAGATGTCTTGATTGATATTTTGGAGCAGTTTTGGACATTTTATAGCTTTTTATTTGATTTTAAATGTGGGCAATAAATTTAAAAAAATCTTTTTAGAATCTCATTGATATTCATTCTAGTTCCATCATTATTAACAGTCGTACGAACAAGAAAGAGGCTAAAAAAATCATTTTGTCAATTTTAATGACAGTCATTTAAGCTTTGGATTAACATTTCTCATTTACTGCGTGTGTGCACCTTAAGTCTCGCTTCACACGATGTTCCAATGATGTCATCGCAAAATTAGTCACTGTGAATATTCAAAAAGATAATAACAAGAGACATGAAGATGAATTGATACACGCGAACGTGATGATCATTTCTATGGACGTTCCCTAAAAAATTTTCTTCTGTTTATGAGAGGAAATAATTTTTCAATTTTTGGTTCTTTTGAGAATTTTAAAGCTCAGGTGTTAAAATAGAATTCTAATGATCATATGTGGCTACTCAAAGGTGTTACGATTGTAGTTTCTTGAACCTTTTTTACGAAGTTCTTAACACTGTCTAAATTTGGTATATAATGGAAGGGTTTAATTAGCTGTTATTAATTGGTCATTGTAAATGTTCTAATTGAGAGATTTGCTATTTTTAGGCTGAGAATTATTGAAGTTTTTGGTCAATTGAATTCGAAAATTTTGATAGACAATTGTTTAGGTAATATTCTCATTAATTATGTTCTTATTAATAGCACAGTCTTAATGCGTTGTGAGCTGAAATGGTCACATATATAGTCCTCACACTAAGTTAAGGTCATTGTTCTGTCGACAAACACTTCCAGATCTTAAACTTTGTTTTTTAATACGATTCACGTGCCAGATCAGAACAGAGCTTATATCAAGCTTCCATAAGATGGTTTATAGAACTTTGGAAAGATCTGAGTTTACACATATTAGTTAAAGAAAAGAGAATTTTAATTGATAGGAACCGATAAGGTGGATTTTTGTGGATAATAAATTTTTGCGGATTTCACACCCTCCACCTCTTTCTGGATTTTTTTTTTCAATATGTTAGGAATCTTCAAGAGAAAAATCCTAATATCTCCCTAAATTTTTGCGATTCATTTAATGGTTCATCAACCTCCTCTAAAAAAAGTTCTTCCCTGATTTATTGTAAACTGAACTTACCTTTTTGACAAAAATAGGTGTACTGCAACTGGACAAGAAAGCCTTGAAGCCTTGACGAAATCCAAGAACCCTGCCAAGAGTTGATGGATAAATTTGATCATATTTTGGATATTTTGACTAAATCATAGCTAAATTTCGATTTCCAGCTTCATGCTGACGTTCTTCATCCAAATTCTATATGCACTCCGAGAGGACAACTTTGTCATAATATCTGGATAATAACTAAATCTACGATTGACTAATTACATTTTCTCTGTAACTTTAAGAAAAAATTGTCATTAGACGAGCATAGGACTTGTTTTTAACTAGACCTGATGTCAAGCTGCCCAGTTAGGCACTAGTTATCACTTCATTTATTTCTGATAGTTCACTCAAAATCTCTTCTGTAAGACGTTGCAGAACTATATTCTGTTGAATAATCACCACTCTGTTTATAGTATTTTTCTTACTTTATAGTCTTTTATTGCATTCAAGATCAAAGATAAGAATGCCACAAAATTCTTGATTTAATCCATCAAGTAATAAAAAGCAAAGCAGTCATTATGACATTTAAGAAGAAATAAATTAAGATAAATAGAGTAATTCCATTTAAAAATGCTCCAGTTTCTTTGGTCTTGTTCTTCAATGACGTGTGGCATTTGTGGATATTGATAGATAGTCAGAATGGGGAAAATTCATAAATCGATCTATTATCTGGTACAAGGTTATTGTAACGCTGACTTGGTGCTGAATTTTGTTTGAATTTCTGTTTGAAGCCGGCACCATACCAGAGTCACGCCGATCTATTGCCAGAATTTGGATCTATTTACCGACCTAATTTCTAGACAAAGTGACCGACAAATCAAGAGAAAATTGACAAGAAATTTACAAAAGAAGCGAAAAGTCATCAAAAATAAATAGCCCCCGTCTAGATACCTCTAGATAGCCGTTACTTCCTTGCAACTCCTAATCTATCAAATCATTAAAGTATTATTCTATAAGCTATAATTTTGTCACAACTAACTCTATAAAACACAAAATAAACTATCCAATAATATCTAATCCGGATAAATAAACTGAAATTATCTAAAGCTGCTTATGTCAATCATACCAATATTGTCCAATAAATTATTAATCAATTTAACATTTCCAATTTCATTTCTAAATCCATTTTAATGCTCTCACTCCACATCCAATTATTGATAAAGTCCATCAACATGTAAGTTTGTTCAATGAGCTTAAAACAATCAAATATCGTAGCCAATTGTGGACAATCATCCATAAAACAAGGTAAAGTTGTCATTACTAATCATCTAAAATTGCGATAATCCTCACTAATCCATTTAAATGTATATTGAGTCAGAAATGAAGATATTAATGCTGATAATATTCGCAAGTAATAAAACTAGAATTATAGTCATTCATTAGAACTGGATGTGTATGTTTTTAGGTCTTACGTCGTTTTGTTTTTGAAATAAAATCATCAAAATCCGCAAACATGAAGATGACTAATGAGATGTTAGATTTATATCAGGAACTGTTCGGGTTTTAATTCTAAGCGGGTTAATTTGATTGGTATTAAGGTTTTCTTCTTATATCCAGTCACACAAACAAGAAATTTGGAATAAAAATGCAGAAGCATATCCAGAATTTTTTTTTGTATTATCTTAGAACGAAACTAAGCGATTTATTAAATAACTATATAAAATACATGTGTACATGAAAAGTATACGTATAAAATATTGTCGAATACCAATCCTGATTGATGCTTAATGCTGCCATAGATTTTGGATGTTATTCAATGTGTCTGATAAAAAAGTTCTTCTTCATTTATTTTGGAGATGTTTGTGTTTGTCTTTATAATCATTTAGTGTCTGCGTACGAAACGACGATATACTTTACGGACTTGTCTACGAACTGGCAATTGTCTCTTCTTTTTGGCGTCAGCTGCTGGTGGGAGGTAGTCTCTCAAATGTTCAATATCAATTGGTACGTCAATGTATTCAATGATTTCGTAGACTTGCTCTTGGTCTGTGAGGCCGCAGTCTTCACTGTCTGAGCCATTGATGCAACAGTATGGTCCGGATCCTCCGTTGGGGCACTGAGGATGGAAAGGGAAGATAATAATGAAGGTTTAGTCATGTAGATATTTGGAATAACAGCTTAATCATCAATATGACTTATGTGCAGCATATGTCATTGTTTAGATGCTTTAAGTATGCTGTTCTGCACCATATTGATGATTTATTGACTGTTTATGCATTGGACTCTCTAAAAACTCCCAAAAACTTAACAAAAAGGCAAATAAAGACACTTACTCCAGGTGCTGTTGCTTCTGGAACAAAAGCAGGTTCCGGTACGAAAGCTGGCTCTGGAACAAAAGCAGGGGCATCATCAACTGCAACTGGCTCTGGTACAAAGTCATTTACAACAGGTGCTGGCTCATCAGCAACTTCTTCTGTAAATCTCGTCTCTGGTAATGTGTAATGATATCCAGTTTCATCCTTGAACCATCCATCACCTTGTTCAACATGTGATACATCACACGAGACAGCGGCAATGAGAGCGAATGCTATGATGATGATTTTCTATTGACGAATCAAATATGTCACATGCTTTAATGACTGCATCAAATATTCTCAATATCAAATTACCATTTTTTTTTATTGATTTCCCTTTATTAGATAAACACACAAAAAAAGGCAGATCTTTTTATTGTGTTGTTTGCAGTAGAACGACTGTCGACCGAATGATTATTTCCGATTTAATACAGCATCTTTATATAATAAACGATAACAATGTTTCAGTTTAAGTGTTAAAAACAAGAAATATTATGTATTTTAAAGAAATTTTGTGGCCCAAAAAATGAAGACCAAAAGGCTTGCAATGGACGAGATCTTATTCTTTGTTATCTTTATGTATATTAATAGCCTGTGAGACATTTACCCACATATTAACATCATCAAATCTGTTTTGTTGTTTACCTGATAAAGCCATCAATCTTAATAATGCCATAAAATTAGAAGAAAGCTGTATAGTTTGTAGTCAAGCTTCCAAACTGATTGTTTCTATTTTAGGTGACAATCGGAATTGACAAAAAAAGGCTTTATTGATTAAGTCACACGTTTTGGGTTTGTCTGTCGTTGGAATAGAGAAGATAAAAAAAATCACAACAAATTGTCAAGCTTCTTCTTTATGAAAGAATATCTGATCATTTGGTATATAATATAAAGTTGCTGCGTTGATATTTCTTAAATGGGAGCATTCTGGCTTTTTTTGTGAATTTTTAATTAATTTTTTTTTCGATGACATTTTTTTAAAAATAATTTTTTCAATCTGGTATTTTTGTGTTGATTCATCTTCTTGTATCCTACCTACCTGTTGGTGGGGTTTTATAATTAAATGGAATTTTTCTGTTGTTTTGCTGTTAAAGACAAGAACTGAATGTATGCTTACAATGAGAAGAACTAAGCTTAGAATCTACCGTGATGCGGTCGTATATTAAAGATTAGTTGTCATGTTCAATTGAGTTTTTAAGTCTGAGGTATGGAGACGAGGCTGGGACACTAGAATTAATATTTATTTTTGCAGGATTGGATGAGTGCTGTTAGCTTATTACGTTATTCAAAAGATGAATTTTCAGACCCACTTCCCTCTTTAACTTGTTACATAACTTCCATTCCAAAAAATTGTCATTGCTTAAGTCAGTGGTGGGCAATCATACATACATACTTCTTTTGCTGGGACGCAGGGGGGCCTATTGACGCGCGTAGGGAATATCTAAAGACAGTTCAATCCTTTTGTCAGTTCGGGATATTAGGGGGGACTCAAGCGTCCTTTTCAACATATTAAATTCAGGAATTCTTTGGTCTTCCTCGCGAGTTCTAGCCACAAAGTCTGCAATTGTTACTTTAAGATCTGGGGCATCAGTTTACCTTCTGTATGGCAACCTATGTGCCGTAAATGTTTGGAAATGCCACGAACCATATACGGTGTGCGATCTCAGTCAAGCCTAACCACCAAGATGTAATCTACAATTGATATGTTCGAACCTAATCACCACTGGCTCATGCTGTTACAAAATACATTCTTCCCATCGTTTTGATACACTTCACCGACTAAAAGAAGATAGCAACCTGTAAAAAGGACGATCAGCGGGAATTGGAAACTTGTGGAAGATTAGCAAGTAAGCAGCAAATCACTTAGTTTGCAAACTTATTTATGATCAACTTATTTATCATCACACAATGTCATAGAACGGCAAGTTTTTCAAAAATCGCAGAAAAATGCTCCATAAAGTCACAGACTTTGTCCTATTTATTGTATAATTTAACATCATCATCCAACCTTCCTACAATTATTATTTTTTTGCATAAATATCCGTAATTGATTCAATAATCACATTCCCCATTATTCATAAGTGTCCAATTCTGCCTATTGTCTCACCATGTAATATTTCAAGTAATTAAAACATATCGGCAAAGATCAGTATTGTCGCCTTTACAAAGGCATTGTTTTATTTAATTAGAAACCAAAAATACCTTTGTGAAGATGCTTACATGATCAATACTGGCTTATGAATATATAGACAATAGATTTAAAAAATAGTAATTCATAAGGCAACAATATGTGTATTCATAGGCATGCTTACCTACTCAAAAATATATAGAAACATGATAGCATTATTAGTTTGAGATAAATGTCTGATAAAATCACACGAAAATTGCTCATAAAACAGCATGTGCTTTAAATTATGACACAAAATATATTTCATGAAGTATATCACCCAGAAGTCGAATAACAAATGGAATTGATCTATAATTCGTGAATTGTGTTTATGTCTCATTTAGATATAGAAATATTTGTGGCATTGAGACTGTTATTGTTGCTTGTGATTGATTATGTAGTTTGACTAAAATGGATAATTGATTATTGCAGTGGTGTTCAAACTTTTCTTGCGATATGGCATACCTTAGTGGTTCCTGGATTGGATTTGTAGGAGAGGAAGTTAATGTCTTTAACATTCCGAACTGACAGAAGTTCTTGAAGAATAGAGCTAGCTTTAGATGCTCTTCATGAGTCAATGGGCCCACGTACACCCCAGCCAAGGAAGAAGAAGAGACTCCTTAGCAGTAATCCTCGACAGAATTCCCACACGACAAACGGTTAAGCATCAACAAATAATTCATCGACACACTAATGTACCGCAGCTCACAGTTTGAACAGCACTGGATTATACACTTTAATCCTAGTATTATTGTTGCCTTTAATATAATATTGCTATCAGCAACACAGCAATATGTATGCTGTTGGAATTTGTACATACCATGTAATGATTAATTAGGAACGATAGTAACTGCATTGTAATTCACAAATATGCACATTTCAGGACCAGTCTGACAAATATTGATAAGAAGCTATTTTAAGTTCATTATAATTTAGTTCCCGAGTGACACAAATGAGGAAAGCTTCAACATTGAGCCTTTAAGGCTCCCTTGACGCTCATTTATTAACATCAAATGGAAATTGTTTCTAAGAAGCATCCATATTTCTGCAATTTGACCTCTTACTTACTTACTTCGCTGGTCGTACAGATCAGTTGTGATCCATGACCACCCAAAGGAGTCGCCTGGTTCTATCGCTGACTTCCACTTGCCAATTTCCTATACCAAGCGCCATTTGACCTCAGAGCCTTTAAAGCTCCATGACGCAGCCTTCTTAATTATGTAGCTCGGGATCAACAACTGTTTCTATTTTGTATCATCATACTTAATTGTCTTCCAGCTCTATATTAAGATTTTCCATTCAAATTCAGCATAAAGAACGCTAGAATTGAATAGAAATCAATAAAATTGATGAATTTGAGCATCATGATGACAATAGCACGTAGCGTTAGCACTTAATGAGATTTTATTCGACTGACTCATCTAGATTGCATCATTATCTGTAACACCTGCTGCGACAATTCATTTGTCAATGATTTCGTTTATTATTTACGTGTTGTCCATTAGGCAAAAATCTAATATTTCAAGATTAGAGAGCAATTTGGTGATTTTGGGAATATTTATGATTTCTGTTAATAGTAAGTTTAATTCAGTTTTGGATGCATTTTATAATATTTGGTTTATTACTGACAATTATTGCTGAAATGAGAGGTTGTTGGATGATTTTGCGGAATATTAAGTTTCATTGATTCGAGTCATAATTTTGAAAATTCAAGTTAGGTGTCTTGTGAATCAGATTAGTGTTTGATCATCGGAAGTATTTTGACATCCAAATGTCTTTCTTTTGCGGCACAGACTGGGAGGAGTCTGTAAGGAATCCAAATAAACTTTGAATACTAAGTGTCCGAGCTACATAATGCAGTGAGATGCATTTTTCGGCCTAAAAATGGATCGAAATCTCGCGTTATGGTGCCGACAGGGCAACTTCAGGCCTTTTCGTAGGTACGTCGATGTAGCGATGCTCTAGTGAGCCATGCTTGCTGTTCCTGTGGGCTTTTAAACGGTTATCAAATTTAGTCTTGTGTAGCATAAATTTGCTTTAAGGATTGTCCTGCAATTGTCAATAAAAATCTCAAAATTTTCAATTTTAAAAAAATTTGCAGTTTATTTATTAATAAAATTCAAAAAATAACTACAAAATTTTCATAAAAAATAAATAAATATCTTTAAGGAATCTCTCAAAAACGATTTGGATGAGCGCAAATATCATTATTTCGACTAACATCATATCACATCTTCTCATGATGAGATAGCACAGCCGTTATAATTCAAAATTGATTTAATGTCTCTTGACTGGTACGAAACGACGGTATACCTTACGGACGACACGACGGACTGGAATTTGTCTCTTCTTTTTGGCATCAGCAGCTGGTACAACTGGTGGAAGGTATTCATTGTTTACTTTAACTTCTGGGACGACTTCAACTGGTGCTGGCTCATCAGCAACAACTTCTTCAACAGCTGCAATTTCAACTGGTGCTGGTTCCTCAGCAACAACGGCTTCTTCAACTGGTGTTTGGAGTGGAACTTCAACTAATACAGGTTCATCAGATCCAATGACTTGTTCAACAACTTCATCAGCAACGACAGCTTCAGGTTCTGCAACAACTACTGCTTCTTCTACAGCTGGAACATCAGCAGCAACAACTTCAACGGCAACTTCTTCTGTGAATCGTGACTCTGGCTTATTGTAATGATATCCTGAAGCATCCTTAAACCATCCATCACCTTGCTCGATATGAGAGACATCACATGAGACGGCAACGATAAGAGCAAATGCAATAATGAGTTTCTGTGAAAATATAAGAGCACTTAATATTTAGTTCCAACAAAAAATATTGATGATTTTACCATTTTTTTTGTAGATTTATTTTTTACAAGATTTTGTGTTGTTTTAAGTAGAACTGTCCAAGACTGAATGATGAATATGCATCCATTTTCGCTAACTTTTATACTATCAATGATAACGATGCTTGAAAAGAAGTTTGCCATATATAGACAATAAAAAAAAATCATATTGCAAAATCCTTCAAGCTATTCTACATCATCATGCAATTAATGGCTATAAATGTTTGCTTACCAACATACATAATTGGTATGTATTCAAATTAGGACCAAATATATAAAAAAGTAGCTATAGCATTTTTATTAGAATTTTAAAAGGTTAGTTAGTAGCTGTAAAGACCAATAAAATTTCTTTGTCTTAAATATTAGCTCGTTATATTTGGTTGTAATACAAAAAAATGCGGAATAACGTTTATGTGCGTAGTCTGAAGTATTTGAGAAAAATTTGATTCATGAGCAAAGTATAACGACATTTCGGAGATTTTCGGTTAAATACCGGAACAGACAATGAGGATACTCATCTATACAAATGATTGTGTTGTTTCCTTTGAAAAAATTGATTTCGGATATGATCGGTATTAAACCTTAGTATCCGTAGTCTGATTGTGGGGCTGCAAACCCTTGAGACATGGTGGTTTGGATTGTCATTTAGAGTATCGTTGAACGTACTTATCCCAGCACATAGCTCGGATGCCAGTGGTATTAAGGGATAACACGAGAAGGTATACACTTGAAATTTGGTCTGCTTTTGAATTAGAGTTCGACTTCCCCAATCCGTCAACTCATGTGTATGCTCAATCAATATAATTCAGCATGTTCCTTGTTTCTGTTCGGGATTATGGAGAATCTGACAAAACTAATTTGAGAGCATTGAGGTCATTAAGCTGATCTATATTCAAATAAAGAGAGTCCTTCACTTGTGAGGAGAGGAAAGTGTATGAATGATTGGGTATGACTACGCTTGCTATTCAAAATGCCAATATTTGACGTTACGTAACAAAAGGCCTGAGTTAGAAGCTTTTAATGAGAAAGGGAATTAGCCTGTCTTGAGAAATCCATGAAGAATTCCTTACGGATGGAGAAGGAAGATCAAAAAGTTGATTTTCATATTACGTAATAGTTGAACGACCCTAAATTTGCTTAGGTCAAATGATGACGATCGTTTCAAAAATAAATCAAACAAAAGATCATCTTATAATTTATAATGCGTAGATATTGAACATAAAATATTTGGTGCGTTATTGAACTTCATCTAGATTTTAAGTTTTCAAATATTCAATTTATTGACATTTAATAAAACTATCCATTAATACATTTAGATAGATATAAAGATGAATAGATTTGCAGAAAGCATATTTTACACAATGTTTATTTAGTTGTTATTAGAGTCATTTTCTGAAATTTCTACTTAACACTAAGAACCGACCAGAGCTTAAAGGTCTGCATTATCAGCGTTTAAGATGCAAATTTATAATTCGTCTAAGGTTGCAGGTCTACATTTTTTCCCCTACAAGCTGGAATTTTCGGTCTCCTAAATTTGATAAACCGTAATATGAACAATATATGTGATTGTATACACCTAGCTTAACTCCACCACATGCTAATCTCAATTTCTTGCTATGGAGACCATCATTCTAATACACATAGTTAGGCGGAGTCTAACAAGACTCTCAGCTACAAGGTGCGTTGACCTATCAACATTTATCCTTAACTTTGCACCGAATTGGACCTTTCTGCGATGACCAAGACTAAACGACAAAGAATTTTTGGTGGAGCGTTACCTAATTCTTTATAATTTTTCAGACAAATTTAGCAGGATTTTGCAACGTTGACTCCAAAAAGTCCAAGAAATGGTGCCTTCCCAATGGAAACCTACCAACAAAATTGCCAAATTGTTAAAATTTCTAAAAAATCAAGAAAAAGCATAAATTTCTTCAAAATCTTGGAAAATGGTCAGTAATCACTAATCATCCAGTAAAATCAAATGCTCTGACTTAATTCCTTTTTTTAATGAGTTATAAAAATTTTCAGGTTTTTGTTCTAAATTCCCGAAACTGCTACCACGTTTTAGCAAATCCATAAAAATGCATCTATTAGTAAACGTGTTTTTTTAATGACTTCTGCTCGTTCCTGTTGCATTCCTGTTAAAACAAAAGTCATTCCAGTAAGTATAAATAAAAAAGCTCATAATTTTCCTCTTATAGGAATTTGCGATTTATTCAGGATTTTAAAAAATGAAAAGGATTTGAACATGAAAAGAAAGAAAAAAATGTTTTTTGAAAGAATCCCCAAAGAAGAAACCCAAAGATGACATCTAATATAGATGCTAGCACTTTTCGCTTTTTTTTCTTTCCGGTTGTGTCTGATAAGATTTTGTTTTAGTTTTCTTCATTTGCGATGATCTTTAGCTTTACAGCTTGATGGTAATTGATTTAGTGTCTCTTGACTGGTACGAAACGACGGTATACCTTACGGATGACACGACGGGCTGGAATTGTCTCTTTTCTTGGCATCAGCAGCTGGCTTAATTGGTGGAAGGTATTCGTTGTTCAATTTAACTTCTGGGACAACTTCGGCAACTGGTGCTGGCTCATCAGCAACAACTGGTGCTGGCTCATCAGCAACAACTTCTTCAACAGCTGCAACTTCAACTGGTGCTGGTTCATCAGCAACAACGGCTTCTTCAACTGGGGCTTGGACTGGTTCTTCTACTGGTGTTTCGAGTGGAGCTTCAAGGATGACTTGTTCGGCAACTTCAACTGGTGCTGGTTCATCGGCAACAATATATTCTTCTACAACAACATCATCGAATTTAGCAGCTGGTTGAGTATAGTGATATCCAGTTTCGTCTTTGAACCATCCATCTCCTTGTACGATGTGTGAAACATCACATGAGACAGCGGCAATAAGTGCAAATACAAAGATAAGTTTCTGTTGGATAAATAATTGTTAGTTCCGATAAATTAGTCAAGAAAATATTAAAATTTTAATTCTCACCATTTTTGTTGATTTTGAATTAATTAAAAATCACTTTCTATAAGGAAAATATTTTC